>NC_059357.1:48155441-48460662 GCF_019703515.2 Myxocyprinus asiaticus | reverse complement strand
TGCTCTCCAGTCAAAAGGTCATTTGTGTTCAATGTGTTGATCGTGGTTAAGGAAGCATCTTTGACTCCTAAGAAATAAAGATATACATAACATATGCTGTCTAAATCTGTGTATTTATTTTAATCAGTTAAATATTAAGTGTTAACTTCTGTCTAACTGCTTGCCAGTTTATCTTTCTATCCCACACAATACTTCGAATCATGTGACTTGTTGAGGAGAGGTGTGCTTAAACTGTTTTAAGTGATCAGACTTTTTATAATAATTATAATTTTTATAATTTTAATTTTATTTATCACACATTTGCACATATACAGTGATATTCTTTTTTTTCACATATCCCAGCTAAGCTGGGGTCAGAGTGCAGGGTCAGCCATGATACAGCACCCCTGGAGCAGATAGGGTCAAGGGCCTTGCTCAAGGGCCCAACAGTGGCATCTTGGTGGTGCTGGGGCTTGAACCCCCAACCTTCTGATCAGCAACCCAGAGCCTTAACTGCTGAGCCACCACTGCCCCAGCTTTCCTGATTATCCTGTGGGCAAACATGTAAAAAAATAAAAATAAAAATCCCATAGACTTACATTGAAGGAGGGACCCATATCATACCAGAATATGTTAGAAACTTGATTGGTCCAGGAAGCTACCACCCAGAGCAACCTAGCAACTGCATAGCAATGCCCTGGCAACCACTAGCATTGTGGTGGCACATTTTGCACAAGGAAGCACCACTCTCTTTTTTTTTTTTTTTTAAGAAAATGTTAAATTCTTGTATTTGTTATATTGTTGAACAAAGTTCATCCTGTTGTTTTATAGAAATTAGTTTTGATTGGAAAGTTTCAAAGTTTGCTTTTCCATAATACAATTTTATGGAACTTGTTGCTTCAAACTGGAGAAAGCCTCAGCCTCTGTAAGAGCAGACTTTACATTTGCCTAGCAAATGAAGTTGGAGTTAGACTGTGGTTCCCTATCTGTCACTCACTCGATGTTGTGTCGATGTAGTGACACTAGGGGTCACTCTTGGGAGCCCGAGACACCTCTGGTCTTTGATAAAAGGCCAATGAAAATTGGCGAGTGGTATTTGCATGCCACTCCCCCGGACATACGGGTATAAAAGGAGCTGGTATGCAACTACTCATTCAGATTTTCTGTTCGGAGCCGAACGGTCATGCTCACTGAGCTGAATTCCCACGACTGTTCATTCACCTCTGCTGGATCTGATGGCGCATTTCAGCGGCTTCTCCCTCCTCTGCACTGGTGCACTGCAGAGAATGCCCCTGGATGCTTCAGCAGAAAAAAGAGAGTATATTTTCCTGAAAGAGTATATTTCTCTAAAAGAGCGACACACACGGAACGTCTTTTTAAAGACGTGACTTTTTAAAGATGCCTTTCTGACTGTGTGTTATTCCTGGTTACGGTCGTTTCCTCTCAACTTCAGATGGTCACGATCGCTGTCTTTCGTGTCTGGGCGCGACCCACATGGAGGCAGCGCTCGTGGATGGTTCATGTTCTCACTGCGAGAACATGACCATGGCAACGTTGCAGTCACGGCTTGCTTTCGTATGAAAGCAAGTCACCCCAGCGGCTCCCCGCCTTGGTCCTTCTACCTACAGGTTTGAGGCCAGCGCAGCTAGCACTGGGGGCGATTTGGGGACCCCAATGGGACCACCTCTGCCGGGTATCCCCCCGCGGACCTCCCATTCCCCAGCACGCTCGTCTGCCCCAATCAGGCTTCCGGATGAGTCCACCGGCTTGTCTCACGGCGAGTTTGACCTCTTGTTTGGAGCCCGCAAAGCTGATGAGCTCTCAAGCACAGCATCGGAGAATGGGCTTGTCCAGTCAGACGCAGAAGCTTCAGCTGGGCTCCCCCCCTTCGGGGACGATTGCCCAGTCACAGGCTGATGCAGAGATGACGGACATGCTTTCCCGGGTGGCCGCAAGCGTCGGGCTAGAGTGGAACCCTCCACTCTCCCCTGAACCCACGCAGCTCGATGATTGGTTCCTGGGCTCACGGCCCCGCCCCTGCGCACCCAGCTGTGGCACACATCCGCCCCCGATGTGACAGTCTCTACGGGTTGTGAGGACAGGCCTCTTCCTCCCCCGTCCCAGGCTGTTCCAGGGGTGGTCACAAGAAGCCAGGTAAGTGCTTAGATGTCCCTAGACTCAGCACGGCCATGACATGGTGTGACACCTCAAGCTCTGACCCACCGCGAGGCCCCACCTGCCGGTACGTCCAACAATGTTGTCCCTTTGGTCCTCCTCGCACGGAACTTGGATACGTGGCTTGGGCTTTCCAATCCATCACGATGGCTGGTCCGGACCGTCCGACTCGGCTACGTGATTCAGTTCGCCAGGCGTCCGCCCAGGTTCAGCGGTATCCACTTCACCTTGGTGAAGGACGAAAACGCTGCTACCTTGCGCGCGGAGATCGCCACCCTCCTACGGAAGGGTGCGATAGAACCTGTCCCTCCGGCCGAGATGAACAAGGGGTTTAACAGCCCCTACTTCATCGTACCGAAAAAAGGTGGTGGGTTGCGGCAAATCTCGGACCTGTGAGTACTGAACCGGGCTTTACACAGACTCCCGTTCAAGATGCTGACGCAAAAACGCATTCTGGCGAGTGTCCGGCTTCAAGATTGGTTAGCGGTTGTAGACCTGAAGGACGCGTACTTTCACGTCTCGATTCTAACTCACTCTCGGGACATGTTGTGTGCACACAGGGACTTGGTACTCTCACATCTCAGCCGATTAGGGCTTCGGGTCAACTGGGAAAAGAGCTAGCTCCTCCTGGTTCAGAGCATCTCTTTTCTCGGTTTGGAGTTGGACTCAGTCTCATTGACAGCGCGCCTCACGAATGAGCACACACAGTCGGTGCTGACCTGTTTGAAGGCATTCAAACAGAAAACAGTGGTTCCACTGAAACTCTTTCAGAGGCTCCTGGGGCATATGGCATCAGCCCTTGGTGTTCCCCTAGAGCAGGTCTCCAGGTGCGTGGTGGTCATGACAGATGCCTCCAAAACGGGCTGGGGCACTGTTTGCAATGGGCACGCAGCTGCCGGCTTATGGACGGGCCGGAGGCTGAGTTGGCACATCAACTGCATCGAGTTGCTGGCAATTCTGCTCACCCTGACAACATGGCAATGGTAGCATATATCAACCGCCAAGGCGGTCTGCGCTCTCGTTGTATGTCACAACTCGCCCCTCGTCTCCTCCTCTGGAGTCATCAGCACTTCAAGTTGCTGTGAGCCACTCACACCTGGGCGACCACAACACTGCAGTGGATGCGCTGTCATGGCAGGTTACCCTCAGGGGAGAGTGGAGACTCCACCCTCAGGGGGTCCAGCTGATTTGGAGTCGACTCGGACAGGCACAGGTAGACCTCTTCGCCTCCCAAGAATCCTCCCATTGCCCACTCTGGTACGCTCTGACCGAGTCACCTCTCGGCATAGATGCGCTGGCACACAGCTGGCCTCCTGGCCTGCGCTAATATGCGTTTCCTCCAGTGAGCCTACTTGCACAGACTCTGTGCAAGGTCAGGGAGGAAGAGGAGCAGGTCATCCTGGTAGCACCCTACTGGCACACTCTGATGTGGTTCTTGGACCTCACGCTCCTCACGACAGCCCCCCCCGGCGAATTCCCCTGAGGAAGAACCTTCTTTCTCAGGGATGGGGCACCATCTGGCACCCATGACCAGACCTCTGGAATCTCCATGTCTGGCCCCTGGATGGGACGCGGAATACCTAAGCGGTCTACCACCCACGGTGGTAGACAAGATCACTCAGGCTAGGGTCCCCTCTACTAGGCGCCTGTATGCCTTTTAAGTGGTGTCTGTTTGCTAAGTGGTGTTCTTCCCGACAGGAAGACCCCCAGAGATGCGCAGTCAGATCGGTGCTTTCCTTCCTGCAGGAGAGCTCGGAAGGGCGGCTGTCCCCTTCCACCTTGAAGGTGTATGTTCCTGCTATAGCAGCACACCACGACACAGTGGACGGAAAGTCCTTAGGGAAGCACGACCTGATCATCAGGTTCCTGAGAGGCACCAGGAGGCTGAACCCCTCCAGACCGTGCCTCGTTCCTTCATGGGACCTCTCTGTAGTTCTTCAGGGTCTACAGAGAGCCCCCTTTGAGCCTTTGCAGTCAGCTGAGCTTAAGGCACTCTCCTTGAAGACTGCCCTCCTGACTGCACTTACTTCCATCAAGAGGGTAGGAGACCTGCAAGTGTTCTCTGTCAGCAAAACGTTCCTGGAGTTCAGTCTGGGCTACTCTCATGTGATCTTGAGACCCCGACCTGGCTATGTGCCCAAAGTTCCCACGGCCCCTTTTAGGGACCAGGTGGTGAACCTCCGAGTGCTGCCTCAGGAGGAGGTAGACCCAGCCCTGTTGTTGCTGTGTCTGGTGTGCGCTTTACGCATCTATTTGTATCACATGCAGAGCTTTAGAATCTCTGAGCAGCTCTTTGTCTGCTTTGGTGCACAGCGGAAAGGAAGCGGTGTCTCCAAGCAGAGGATCACCCACTGGCTCATTGACACCATAGCTATGGCATATCATGCCAGGATGTGCCCCCCCGATAGGGCTACGAGCCCATTCTACCAGGGGTGTAGCGGCCTCCTGGGCCCTGGCAAGGGGTGCCTCTCTAACAGACATTTGCAGAGCAGTGGGCTGGGCAACACCCAACACTTTGCAAGGTTCTACAACCTCCGGGTGGAACCGGTTTCGTCCCAGGTAGTGGCACGCAATACAAGCAGATAAGCCCGGGTTAGCCGGCTGGGTGTATTGCTTGTACATAGCACCTTTCACCTCCTCTGAGCTGAAGATGTGCGCCATTAATTCCCAGTAGTGTTCACAAACTATGTTCCCTGGTTGACTTCCTCCGAGACCTGTGGCAGTCGAGTTTTTGGAGAGACTCGCTGCCGGCCCAGTACACGTGCTAACTAAGAGCCCTGTTCTGGGGTAGGTGCTCCGCATGTGGCGGTTCCCTGTAAGGTAACCCCATGCGATGTATATCTTCCTCTAATTCATTTCCCTGTTGGCAAACTGCGTCTTCCTTGGGCAGAGCCCCCTCTGCCACAGTCTCCATGTTTGTAGTAACTCCTCCCCCATTGGATAGGATATACCATGAGACTTCTCCACATGGTCGGCAAGACACAACGTCGAGTGAGTGACAGATAGGGAACGTCCTGGTTACTTGCGTAACCTCCATTCCCTGATGGAGGGAACGAGACATTGTGTCCCACCTGCCACAACGCTGAACTACCCACTGAAATGGCCGGACCTTGTCTCGGTTCCTCAGCATAAAACCTGAATGAGTGGTTGCATACCAGCTCCTTTTATACCCGTATGTCTGGGGGAGTGGCATGCAAATTCCACTCGCCAATTTTCATTGGCCTTTTATCAAAGACCAGAGGTGTCTCGGGCTCCCAAGCGTGACCCCTAGTGTCACTACATCGACACAACGTCTCGTTCCCTCCATTAGGGAACGGAGTTTACGCAAGTAACCAGGACGTTATACAGCCAACCTCAATGTTAATGTTATAATATTAAGCTACAATGTTATTTGTTATTTGAGGGCAGTTGCTGGCTAATTCTAGATCAGGGTAATAAATCAAGTGTGATGGCTAATTTGAGATGAAATTAAATCCCAGACAATAAGTTACAGACCCTCAGGGACCTATAGACCAACTTACTCTGGAAACATACACGATTTTACCAGGTGTAATGGCTGTTTTTAGGTACAGTGTGAAGCAGATCACCTAAAACCCCCTTAACTGTTTTAAAATCACTGTACCACACAGCCTCAATGGCTTATTACTTTTATAAAGCTGCAAC
The DNA here is from genome assembly GCF_019703515.2 of Myxocyprinus asiaticus. Lineage (NCBI taxonomy): Eukaryota > Metazoa > Chordata > Actinopteri > Cypriniformes > Catostomidae > Myxocyprinus > Myxocyprinus asiaticus. The sequence goes on along the minus strand of NC_059357.1, from coordinate 48,454,845 downwards.
AACAGCAATATGATAAAAGACACTCATTTATTAATTATAATCAGGATAAATAATTCTTGTGCCAAGTAATACAGTTCAGTAATATAGCTAATTCCATTTACGCATTTGGCAGACACTTATACCCAAAGCTACTTCAAGGTATACATTTTATCAGTTTGTAATCCTGGGTATCGTACCCATGATCTTTCCATTGCTTGCGCCATGCACTACCAGTTGAAATTCCTTGGCACATTACCTAACTGGTCCGGTCAACCCATTAGGCGACATAACCGGCTGCTTAGGGTGCCATATCTAGGGGAGCACCGATCAACTGATACAATTTCAGTATGTACAATTTCAAACTGCGCCCCCATGCGCTCTGATGACATGTACAAGCACCCTCCCCAGAAAACTGATAGACTCACTAGGGCGGTTACTGTGTCGCTGTGTAGAGTCGGAACTAGCGATGCCTGATTCGGCTTGCAATTTTTTAGAAACATTTGGACAGTTCACAAATCGACTGAAACATTTGGAGCATTTTCTCACACAGTAAAACAGTAAAGGGATACTTCAGAAGACAGAAAACAAAATGTGTGCTGAATGAATTGGATATTTACCTAAAATCTATTGAAACAAAATATTCAAATGTATTCTATCATTTGCCAATGATGAAGAAGGTCATGTGCATGTGCAGCCTGTGAATGACACTTTCAGGACAGCCCTCAGATGTTGCATATGCTGCCGCCAGTCATTACTATAAATGATTATATCATATAGATATGCGCGGCATATGCCGTATGCGGTCTGAGGATCTAGTCCATGAGGCGCTCGAATGTGGCCGGTGCTCCGAACAAACCGAATGGAAGCATCACGAATTGGTGTAATCTGAACGGTGTGGAAAAAGTCGTTTTTTTCTCTGGATATTGTAGTTAAAGGGATCTGCCAATAACCCTTTGTTAAGTCTAGCATTGAGTAAAATTGAGCCGTGCCCAACCGATCAAGTAACTTGTCAATTCGTGGCTAAGAATAAGCATCAAATTTGGACACCACATTCACTTTCCTGTAGTCCACACAAAACCGGACCGAGCCGTCGCTCTTCGGTACCAGAACTACCGGGCTGGCCCAAACACTGTGCGACTCCTGTATTACTCCAATTTCAAGCATTGCCTTTAATTCTTCCTGAGCTATCTTTTTCTTGTGTTCAGGAAGACGATAGGGGCGGCTATGAACCACCACCCCTGGGGTGGTCTCTATAAGGTTCGTGCGACCGGGAATGGGTGAAATCACGTCTGCGAATTCCACTTGCAACCGGGCAATGTCTGTAATCTGCGACAGTAAGAGGTGGTCTCCATAAGGGACCGGAGTGAATGAATTTGGTTTGGGAGTCACCTCCGGCCCGAGCTCCGCCCTCTCCGGAACTTCAGTCGCCAAGGCTGACAAAATATGGAAAGACGGTATATAAAATATTTTTGATTTGTTTTTGTTTTGGCTTGTTTTCCAATATAAATATCTAAAACTCCTTTAAAACAATGTACATTTTCTTTAGCAGCTATACTGCAGAAGAAAAAATTGTTGTCTAAGAATGTTGAATATAATATTAAAAATATAAATATTTTAAATTATCTAAAAATCCTTTAAAAAAAAGATGCATTCACCTGAGAAGCAGCATATAAGATATTTAGTAGGGATGAGTGAGTACACCATTATCTGCATCTGTATCTGTTCAACCAACGAAATTGTCTGTATCCGTATCTGTACTCAGAATGGGCATGGCTTAAACCGGAAGTGGGCGGAGAAAACCGGAAGTTCCCTATCTGTCACTCACTCGACTTTGTGTCGATGTAGTGACACTAGGGGTCACACTTGGGAGCCCGAAACACCTCTGGTCTTTGATAAAAGGCTGATGAAAATTGGCGAGTGGTATTTGCATACCACTCCCCCAGACATATGGGTATAAAAGGAGCTGGTATGCAACCACTCATTCAGATTTTCTCTTCGAAGAAAACTGAGCTGACTGTTCATTCACCTCTGCTGGATCTGACGGCGCATTTCAGCGGCTTCTCCCTCCTCTGCACTGGTGCACTGCAGAGAATGCCCCTGGGCACTTCGGCAGAAATAAGAGAGTATATTTCTCGAAAAGTGTATATTTCTCTAAAAGAGCGGTGCACACGGAACATCTTTTATAGACGCCTTTCCGTTTGTGTGTTATTCCTGGTTGCGGTCGTTATCTCTCAACTTCTGATGGTCACGATCGCTGTCTTTCATGTCTGGGCATGACCCACGCAGAGACAGCGTTCGTGGATGGATCATGTACTCATTGCGAGAACATGACAATGGCAACGTTGCAGTCGTGGCTTGCCTTCGAAGAAAGAATGCCACTCCAGTGGCTCCCCGCCTCGGTCCTTCTACCTACGGGTATGAGGCCAGCGCGGCTAGCACTGGGGGCGATTTGGGGACCACCTCCGCCGGGTATCCCCCCATGGTCTTCCCATTCCCCAGCATGGTCGTCTGGCTTCCGATCGGGCTTCCGGATGAGTCCACCGGCTCGTCTCCCTCTTGTTCGGAGCCCGCGAAGCTGATGAGCTCTCGAGAGCAGCATCGGAGAGCGGGCTCGTCCAGTCAAATGCGGAAGCCTCAGATGGGCCGTCATCACGACCAATGTCCACCATTCCATTTTGGCAGCTTTGAGCCCTTGCAGTCAACTGAGCTTAAGGCGCTCTCTTTGAAGACTGCCCTCCTGATTGCGCTCACTTCCATCAAGAGGGTAGGAGACCTGCAAGTGGTCTCTGTCAGCGAAACATGCCTGGAGTTCGGTCCAGGCTACTCTCACGTGATCCTGAGACCCTGACTAGGCTATGTGCCCAAGCTTCCCATGACCCCTTTTAGGGACCAGGTGGTGAACCTGCAAGCGCTGCCCCAGGAGGAGGCAGACCCAGTCCTGACGTTGCTGTGTCCGGTGCGCGCTTTACGCATCTAATTGGATCGCATGCAGAGCCACTGGCTCATTGACGCCATAACAATGGCATATCACTTCCAGGACGTGCCGCCCCCGGCAGGGCTACAAGCCCATTCTACCAGGGGTGTAGCGGCCTCCTGGGCCTTGACCAGTGGCGCCTCTCTAACAGACATTTGCAGAGCATTGGGCTGGGCAACACCCAACACCTTTGCGAGGTTTTACAATCTCCGGGTGGAACTGGTTTTGTCCCGTGTAGTGGCACACACAAGCAGGTAAGTCTGGGAAAGCTGGCCGGGTGTATCGCTTGCGTATAGCGCCTTTCACCTCCTATGAGCTGAAGACATGCGCTGTTGACTCCCAGTAGTGTTCACAAACTGTCAGACGAGTTCGCGGATAAACTCGCTGCCGGCTCAGTACATATGCTAACTAAGCCCTGTACTGGGGTAGGTGCTCCTCATGTGGTGGTTCCCCATAGGTAACCCCATGTGACGTATATCTTCCACTAATTTGTTTCCCTGTTGGTAAATTGTGTCTTCCTTGGGCAGAGGCCCCTCTGCCCGTCACCATGTTTTTAGAAACTCCTCCCCCATTGGGTAGGACCTACCATGGGACTTCTCCACATGACATACTTCCGACAAAGTGTATGTATTTCCACTCAAAATACCGTCCCCCTCTTTCTGGGCGGGGTGTGGTCTCCGCGGTGTCTTCCCCTTGGGAGGGACACCCCCCTGATGTAGACCTGGTGGCCCCAGTCGGTTAATCCCTTTTTTTGGGGGGAGAGGAATAAAAAAGTATAAGAGGCCACGACTGGGCTAGCCTGTCTCTATCTTTTGGGCAGTCGACTTGTCCCCAAAGGGCCATTTGACACTCATAACAGCGTTGGGGGAGGTTACATGTCAGCCTGTTGCGCTGGCTACGAGGCACACAGTGGTCTGCCCGTCACACACCGCCAGTTCATGTAACACAGTTCAGCCAGTTGCGGCATTTCGTATAGGGAACCCTAGTGTCACTACATCGACACAACGTCGAGTGAGTGACAGATAGGGAACGTCCTGGTTACTTGCGTAACCTCCGTTCCCTGGTGGAGGGAATGAGACGTTGTGTCCCTCCTGCCACAACGCTGAATTACCAGATGAAATGGCCGAGCACAAAACCTGAATGAGTGGTTGCATACCAGCTCCTTTTATACCCGTATGTCCAGTGGATTGGTATGCAAATACCACTCGCCAATTTTCATTAGCCTTTTATCAAAGACCAGAGGTGTTTCGGGCTCCCAAGAGTGACCCCTAGTGTCACTACATCGACACAACGTCTCGTTCCCTCCATCAGGGAATGGAGGTTACGCAAGTAACCAGGACGTTTTAAATTTAAGCCTGAAATTGATATATGTTGATCAGAAGTTGCTATATTTAGTAAAAAACTATTCACAGAACAGCCTCAGAATTGAGCTTCAGAGCAATTTTTTTGATCACAAAAGAGAACTATTTACAGTTTGTTATAAACTTGAATGAATAAATGAATCGATGAACACATGAAGTACAAAGTAAAAAGCATGAACTACAGTTTTTATAGTCAACATAACTTTCTTTTTTTTTTCTTGTTTTTTACTCTTTAAAAATTACATTTATACAGTGTAATGTTTCTGTGTGTGATCACTTTTTTTTAATGCCTAATGTTTTTATGGGGGGGGGATTTTTTTTATTTCTACACAAAGTAAAGCACAGTGTTAATTATTTGGTGTGTGTGTGTGTGCTGTGCAGTCAAACACGTAGGCTATATGTATATATATATATATATATATATATATATATATATATATACATACATACATATATATATATTAAAGTTCTCAAAGTAACTCTGAATTTACGAGAGATTACCTTTTAAGAGAGAAGAGCTGACAGAGAGGCTGCCTGTGACGATGGCGAGATTGCATCTGTGTGGGCAGCAGAACTGCAAGCAGTCTGTGTAGTCGAGGAGGCAGAGCTCTGTGTGTAGCTGGCCTATCACAGAACGATGTGGACAGACACAGCTAGCAGCTGGTAGTACTACCCAATGAGGATTTTTCTTCATCACGAGTACGGATATTGACACATTTCACTCGGATGATACTCGTGCTCGTAAAAAGTACATTATTCATACCAGATACTTGTTTCAGCTGAGTACTCGCTCAACCCTAATATTTAGACTTGCTTTTAGAGAATAGATCTTGAATATGAGTATATTTGGTTTTTACTGCACTCGCAGAAGTATAACCAAGTGAAAAAGTACACTTATATACAAAATACACTTATACTTGAGATACACTCTTTTAAAGCAAGTCTAAATATCTTGTATGTTGCTTCTCAAGTAAATGTATCTTGTTTTAAGGATTTTTAGACTATTTTAATTGGAAAACAAGACAAAAACACTTGATAACAATAGGATTTTTTGCAGTGAATTTCTTACTGAATTAAACTTAATATAAACCCTTTAATTCAGTGAATGTCATTTAGAGGTATTTTTAAAAGATTATTTTGTCCTCTTTATTGTTAGTAAGCACATTTAATACAACTTTTAAGTCAGGGCACAAGCTGAATAATTGGTTAAGAGCTAATGATTAATCATTGCAATAATCACCGAATAGACAAATAATTGTTCTAATAATCTGTAACAGGTAAGGGATGGGCAAGGAGGAGGTGGGAACCGGCTGAACAATCAACATAAACTTTTAATGCATAAATTAACTTAAACAAACATAAACAGACACACATGCAACACGGGATACACATGCAACACGGCTGCCTGCGTCTCTCTCTCTCAAACTGGCACTTCCGGCTAGTCTTTATCCCCCTCCCGGCTGATTAGCCTGATTCAGGGCCGGCCGTGTGTCCTCACTGTGCTGTCGCCAGGTCCTCAACTGCTCCTCCGCCCTCTGGCAGATGCCAGCTCGCTCCTCCCCCAGCGGACAGCAGTGAGTCCTCCAGCCCCTGGCGGATAGAACTGCTCCTCCCCTTCTTCAGCGGATGGCAGTGGTTCCTCCAGCTCTCAGCAGCCGGCAGCGACCCCTCCGTGCCCGGGCAGACGACCGCGGCTGCTCCCCTCCTGGCAGATGGCAGCAGCGAGGACTCCGCAACAGTGCATCCTTCCTACCTCCCAGGTTTCGGCACCAACGTAACAGGTAAAGGATGGGCAAGAAGTAGGCGGGAACCGGCTGAACAATCAACATACACTTTTAATGCATAAATTAACTTAAACAAATATAAAGAGACACACATGCAATGCGGCCGTGTGTGTGTCTCTCTCTCTTGAACTGGCACCTCCTGCTAGTCTTTATCAACCTCCTGGCTAATTAGCCCAGTTCAGGGCCGGCCGTGTGTCCTCATGGGCCGGCCCTGCCCTCCTTCTCCTCATCACATAATCATTAGATTAATCGATTATCAAAATAATCGTGAGTCGCAGCCCTACTATATTACTGGTGTCACTGGAGTTGCCATGGCAACCAACCGGGCCCAACTCAAACTGGAGAAGATCATAACAGACATCTCTGTCTTTGGTAGGGTTGCCAGGTCTCTGTTTCAAAACCAGCACAATAGCCGATCAAAACTAGTCCATAATTAGCCCAATGACCTATAAAACTAGCCCAATATCAAAACTCAAAATATGCCACTCCCAAACCTAATAAACATTTTTAAAGTCTCTATAGTCCCCTTTCTGATGATTTCCCTTCATTTGTAGGCCTAGTTGAGACCGCAAATTCAGCGCATAATAAGAATTCCAGAATACACCAATTTGAGACATTTTTCGTGTGATAAATTGGCCTATGTAATTCTAATATATATTTCTAAACAATGAACTCTGAGGTTGATCATCAATGGAAAATGCTTCAGTAGGTGTCATGTGATTTCAACTGGATATACTGCATTTCATATGAAAATGTAATTCAAACATTTCATTCAAATATAATTCATACTAGAGATGCACAGATAGCATTTTAAGAGAATGAGTATGAATACCGGTACTTTCTTTTTGATACTCACATGGAGAATAACTTTACTATTAATAACAAAATACTGGTCACCTGTTTTTTATTAAGTGTAATTTTATTGGGTAAGCAATAATGAAACTTTGTACTAGGGCTGTCACGATATTCGATTTTTCACACCATGGTTATTGTGGCCAAAATAATTCACGATATCGATATATCGCGATATCTATAGAAACCTTTGGGGAAAAAACTTTATCAGTCAAATTATTTTTTACTTTATTTAGTTTTTCTTTTTTACCCATGCAACGAACATAAGGAGACAGATAAACAGGGCACATGCATTTACACTTCTTACATTCTCAATCTATGGCAAATTTTTGTGAAGGAAGACAAGCATGTTAAGTTTCTCTGGTTTCAAACTGGAGTGAAACACTGTCTGAATGTTTCCTGAAGAACTGAAAAGTCTTTCTGATGCAACACTGGTGGCGGGAATGCAAAGGATCTTCTGTGCCAGTTTTGCCAACCTTGGAAACTCCTCATTGTCTTTCCACCACTGCAGTGGGTCTTTATCCACAGAAATAGTGGGCAAGGCTGTGTATGCAGAAACTTCTTGAAATGTTGGTGTAGATTTTACCATGTCTGCTGATTGTCTGTTCTCCTGTTTTTTCATTGTTATCATTTTGAGAATACCAGCCAAGCCTTTTGGGGCCTCAGGGATAGAGACACTGGTCCCCTCATCTTCACATTCTCCTCTGGCAGAAGACTCCTGTGAGAGAGTAGAAGTGCTACCTACATTGTCAGAAGACTCCTGCGTGAGATGCTGCTCTAGCTGTCTTTTGACTGAATCTGCCTCTTCCATGAAGTTCAACTTGAAGCGGGGGTCAAGTACGCAGGCCATGTTAATCACTGTAGATGAACCAAAGAGAAAATTCATTATTAACGGAGCTCATAAAACACAATCAGTCATGATGAGTAGTAATTATATAAGACTATGAATAAGGTGAGGTTGGAGAAATTTGTGGTACCGGCCTACTCACCATTAGCCATATTAGAATCCTCATACCACTCTTGTAAGTTCTTGCAGATTGCATGTTTCATGCTCCTCACAAGGCTGCTGTCATCATCCTTTTCTGTCAGGATGGATTCAGTCAGATGCTGAAGGACAGGCCTCAGGGATGAGATTGTGATACAGGTCTCTGCAGCCAGGGAATCAGTAAAGGTTCTGAGTGGCTTCAGCACCTTACATGTGTCCTCAAGTGTAGAGATGTATGACCCCCTTAGCACAAGATGCCTGGTATTTCTGTCAGCCATGAGAGTTGCTGTCACGGCAGCATGTTGTTCAACAAATCTGCAAACATTATATTAAATGAAGTTAGAAAAATGTTCCTAATCTACACAACAGGCTTGCTGAGAAGCATCCAGCATATGTGTGTGTGTGCGCATGGGTCTGAGAGTGAGAAAAGGCAAGTGAGTTTGTAAAACTAAAGCATTTCTTTATCTGCTGTTTTCATTTACATTTTTGTTTTCATGCACCCTTTGCCTTTTAAGCATAAGAAAGCTTATACTGAGTTGACACTGACAAAATAATTAAATGAACAGGATTATTGCCATGCACAAGAAATTCAAACCTACCTAGAAATCATGTCGTACGTAGCCCCCCATCTAGTCACAACGTCGTGGATCAGGGTATGTTGAGGAAGATTAAGATCTGCTTGCTTTTTTGCCAGCTCTCTCCTTCTCTTCCATGAGTGGTTAAATCCTTGTACGACACTCCTGCAAGCCCTCACAGAAGCATCCACTTGGTCAATCTTCAGGGCCTTTCCAAGAGCAAGATTTAAATTATGTCCAAAGCAGCTGAGCCAGTTCGATGGGAGGAGGGATTTAAATGCAGCCTTCATATTTGTGCCATTGTCAGTAGTGACACACTCCACTGCTGACTGCTGAATTCCCCACTCTTTAATTAGGTTTTCGAATGTCTCTTTAATGTTCTCACTGGTGTGGTCATCAGGTAAAAATGCAGTCTCTAGATATGCAGCTTTCATTTCCCATGCTGGTGTGATGTAATGAACTGTTAAGCTCATATAGGGGTGTCCAGTATTACTGGTCCAGAGATCAGTTGTAAATGCAAAGTGTTTGGCTTCAGCCATAGTGTTGGCAATGTCAGATTTTAATTTTAAGTACATGTTTGGGATTTCTTTTTCAGAAAAGTGTTGTCTTCTTGGGATTTTGTATTTTGGAGCAACTGTTTTCATCAGCGCATTAAATCCTGGCCTCTCTACCATTCTAAAGGGTATCATGTCCTTTGCTATGAATTAGGCTGGTGACTCAGTGATGGCTGTGTCCTCAGATGCACTAGCCATGTCTGCTTTCCTCTTCCTTTCCACAGACTCAAAAAGTGTCAGCTGACCCGAGACTCTGGGTTTCTCAGTCTTCTTTGAAGCTCCCTATGAAATTACAAGAGAGAAAATACGGTCAAGATAAACAGTATGATGAATAAATATTAACATCAAAACTGATACTTTAACCTGTTAACTTACGTACCCCTATTTTAAGCTTTTTAAACTATGGTTGCGCCGGCGTCAGCATAGATGAGGCATTACGTGCATGGCACTGTGACAAACTTAAAAGAATCACCCTTTATTTAAATATAAAAACAGAAAATCACTGTTAACAGGTTAATGTAACATTTCCCTTTCCATGATTGATTAATAAAATAATCGCAATTTACTCTCTGTAAAAGGACGTAATCCGCGGGGTGATGGACACGGAGGTGGGTAAAAAGGTTGGTGGTGTTGACCACCTTCGCACTGACCGTAGCCCGACAGATTCTGCAAACTGGGTTGTCTAAGAAGGAGCTGTTTTCTCTGAAGCCGAAAAGCTCCCATACTGGCGAGCTTACTTTTTTCGGATGCGGACAAAGCCTCTCACTCTCCCGCTCGGACGACATGATTCTTGCTTGCGTGCTGCGTCTTCTTCTTGTTTGACAGCAGGTGTCAGCGTTAAGGCGCAATACTGCCACCTGGGAGATCAACCAGGCACTAGCGCTGGATAATTTACGTGTCGTGTTATCATAAGAGTCCTGTTCATTTTAAATATCATGGTTATCGCCAAAACCGGTATATCGTCACACCCTAAATTAACATGATGTCGATATTTCATGATTTGAATATCACGGTTATCGTCAATACTGGTATATCGCGACACCCCTACTTTATACATACTTAGTTTATTAAACACAGGTAACTATAATAGTCATTTATATGTAAAACAAAGAGCTTTTGTTAATTTCACTGCCCTTGGGTTATTCACAATTTCTCTTTATCATGTCCATTCAGTGCCAATGCGCGCGCGCACACACACACACACACACACACACACATCTGGTGCTGAGCAGTGTTGTTGGGTATGATGTTACAGAATTCAAATGGCTAAAAGTGATAACTCTCCATAACTCTTTTGTTTGATCAAAATGATCAGGCTCTTTTCATTTGGTTGGCGAGCATGTGCATGCATAGTGAACAGACAGCAATCAAAAAACATTCAGAGACAATAAGTGCACCCTCCGATGCCCTCACTCTTGTAACATTGTGATGTCCGTGGCTGTGAATCATTTTGAAACATCTGAATGAATCAACCATTGCTGAATGATCCGCAAACTGCCCAGCTCTACTCACAAGAGAGGAAAGTGCACTCGAGAGAGTCTGTGTCTGCATGCACTCTGTAAAGCATGAGCTCTATTTGCGAGCACAATAGCAACTCTACACAGCTATAGGCTTTTGCACATTGCATGGTTTCAGACCATTTTAACAATTACATAAGCCAGTACAGAGCCGGAGCCTTCATTTAAACATGTCATTGTCAAACATCCAACCTGCGGAACAAAAAAATCAACCCACGGAAACAGTTTAAAAGTAGCCCAATTCTTGGCAACCCTGATCTCTGGTCAGTTATATCTGCCACAAAAGTTCAACAACCTCATCAGAATGGTTAAGTAACATTACTCACCTTCTAGTTGAAGTAGTTTTGTTAATATTCATGCATCTGTTACTATTTGGCAGCTTTAGTCATCTGAAATGTCTGCTAGCATTATGCCAAATGTTTATAATGGGTGTGTATTATCCAGGATAAGCTTTTATGTAAATATATTTGATGCTATTTGTTAAACTAAATTTATATAGGCATATAATATAATATAAATGTGTAGATATTTAAATTTTTACTTGTTTTTGTTGTTATAATTTAAAATGATTATTTACTGAAAAAGTTTATGCAGATATTATGAAGATTTCTGTAAGATTATGCATCATTAACTACTTTATATATCTTTAAAAAAAAAAAAAAATGAAATGAAAACATTTATTTTAAGGCATTTGTGCCAAGCTTGTCTAAGTTCTGTTTGCAAGATAATATCAGTTGTGAGCACAAATATAACTTAGCCTAGTAAAAAGTTATGTGGCCAGTTGTTCTTCTTTTCGTCTATTGTTAATTGTTAAATTTTTTTCTGTGTTCTCTGTCAAAATAAATAAAGTTAATAAATTTTGAGTCTGCATTTGTCATCTACACACACAACTGTTTAAATAGCCTTTTAATTAATGTTGGGCAAATGGGGACATAAATTAGGTTAGACTACTGTATGTCCGCCCATAAAATAATCATTAAAAGCAAAAATTACCAACTGGTTACCAACACACAACTATGATCCACGACATTGCCACAACATCGCGATGACGGAGTAGCACCGTCACAAAGTTACACTGAAGCTACGAATCCAGGAATTTCACTTTCCTGGTTGTCACGACATAACCAGTTACGTTGCCACAGTGAAAGTTTGGTCATCATATTACGTTATAGTTACGTAATGTTCACGTAGTTTGGTTAGCAGGGAAGTATGTTTTTTTTAGTATAGGAAAGCAAAAATATAGTACAAACAAGAGTACAAGACAGGGGTATACAGTATGGCACAAAAAAATATATATTCATAGTAAAGATTATACAGAGAATGAGTGTTGATAATGATCACACTGCTTTTTATGTGCTTACTTTTTATAATATCCATGCATGCTATAAGATCCATTTAAAAATGTAAAAAAAATAAAATAAAAAAAAAATAAAAAAATTCCATCCCAGAGTCCAATTACAGAAAATAACTGATTTATTGTAAATGTGGAGTTACTCTGGTGGCCAAAAGTTTGGAATAATGTACAGATTTTGGTCTTATGGAAAGAAATTGGTACTTTTATTCACCAAAGTGGCATTCAACTGATCGCAAAGTATAGTCAGGACATTAATAACATAAAAAATTACTATTACAATTTGAAAAAAATGTTCAGAACTTCTTAAACTACTTCAAAGAGTTCTCATCAAAAAATCCTCCATGTGCAGCAATGACAGCTTTGCAGATCTTTGGGATTCTAGCTGTCAGTTTGTCCAGATACTCATGTGACATTTCACCTCATGCTTCCTGTAGCACTTCTCATGCACCTTACAGTCTAGCTGATCCCACAAAAGCTCAATGGGGTTAAGATCCATAACACTCTTTTCCAATTATCTGTTGTCCAGTGTCTGTGTTCTTTGCCCACTCTAATCTTTTCGTTTTGTTTTTCTGTTTCAAAAGTGGCTTTTTCTTTGCAATTCTTCCCATAAGGCCTGCACCCCTGAGTCTTCTCTGTTGTACATGAAACTGGTGTTGAGCGGGTAGAATTCAATGAAGCTTTCAGCTGAGGACATGTGAGGCATCTATTTCTCAAACTACAGACTCTGATGTACTTACCCTCTTGTTTAGTTGTACATCTGGCCTTCCACATCTCTTTCTGTCCTTGTTAGAGCCAGTTGTCCTTTGTCTTTGAAAACTGTAGTGCACACCTTTGAATGAATTCTTCAGTTTTTTGGCAATTTCAAGCATTGTATAGCCTTCATTCCTCAAAACAATGATTGACTGATGAGTTTCTAGGGAAAGCTGTTTCTTTTTTGCCATTTTTGACCTAATATTGACCTTAAGACATGCCAGTCTATTGCATATTGTGGCAACTCAAAAACAAACACAAATACAATGTTAAGCTTCATTTAATGAACCAAATAGCTTTCAGATCGTTTGATATAATGGCAAGTGATTTTCTAGTACCAAATTAGCAATTTAGCATGATTACTCAAAGATAAGGTGTTGGAGTGATGGCTGCTGGAAATGGGGCCTGTCTAGATTTGATCAAAAATTACTTTGTCAAATAGTGATGGTGCTGTTTTTTACATCAGTAATGTCCTGACTATACTTTGTGATCAGCCGAATGCCACTTTGGTGAATTAAAGTACCAATTTCCTTCTGAAACAGCTAAATCTGTACATTATTCCAAAATTTTGGCCTCCAGTGCATATACTCACGGGTTGAGTGTGACAATTTGGGAGTCATGACTGAATGCAATGTAAATAAATCATAGAGATGAATATGTCACTGTGTTCTACAACTGTATTATATTTAAAATACAAACTGGAGATTTGGTGTGCTACGTTCAGGAGCGGGTTTGGTTATTAGCAATAATTAATAATGATCAAAGATAATTATTAATTATTAAAATAAATAGAACATTGATCAGAATCAGTGTTAGCTTTTTAATCCTTTAAATCAACAATCATCAAAGATAACCATCAATTATCAAATTTAATAGAATATTAATTATTATCAAAGATAATCATATATGATTCAAATCAATGAAACACCGATTAGAATTAACACTAGATTATTGATCCTTCAAATTCAACAATCATCAAAGATAATTATCAATTATCAAAATCACTAGAATATTAATAAGGATTAATCTCGCTGGGGCACCACCCTGGAATCAGGGACTAATAACCAGACAGCATAGCAGTCTCAATATTAGATTGTTCTCTTAGGAAAATCGACATCCGGAGAACATCAACATTCAAAAGGAAACAATGAAGGCTTGAATCCGAGCACTGACATTCCCTGCCAGCCTTTGACACAGGTGTATAAAAAAACACTCAAAACACTTCTCTTTGAAATGTAGTAAAGTTTATTGATGCAGTAATATCAACTAATAATCAATACAATGCAGTCAATAAACTTCCGACTTACAACTACAAACTAAACAGTGACATGATTAGATATAGTAACCAAAATAAGTCTATAACACATGAGAGGAAGGTATGTGTGTGTGTGTGTGTGTGCGAGAAAGGAGTGACGTGCACAAAATGGCAGACGTGACTCTCATGGAGAGTACGTCATGCAAGATGTCCGGCCAGAGAATATGGCCACGAATGTGGGCGGAGAGAAGCTGGTTAATGGCAGCTGCCCATTTAACGCGTGTCTCTGTATGTATGATAACGTAGGGACAAAGCTGAGCTTTATCACCAAGTTATCTACTAGCCAAATGTGTGTGCGAGTATGTTTGTGGGGGGTCGTGCGTGTGTGGTTAGTTCGAGAGCGAGAGAGAGAGAATAAAGTGGCGGGACCGAAACCAGTTTCGTGATCGTGGAAGAGAAAGCAGCTGTTAGTTTATCACTCAGAGACGCGGTGAATGGCTACTGAACGTATACTGTCCCGCGGTCTTTGGTTCTTTAATGGATAAACTCAGTGTGCCGGTCTCACCTGCGATGGCAGAAATACAAAATGTCATGGTTACTTGTATAACCTCCGTTCCCTGATGAAGGGAACGAGACGTTGTGTCGATGTAGTGACACTAGGGGTCACTCTTGGGAGCCCGAGACACCTCTGGTCTTTGATAAAAGGCCAATGAAAATTGGTGAGTGGTATTTGCATGCCACTCCCCTGGACATACTGGTATAAAAGGAGCTGGTATGCAACCACTTAATCAGGTTTAATGCTGAGGAGCCGATATAAGGTCTGGCCATATCAGCGGGTAGTTCAGCGTTGTGGCAGGAGGGACACGATGTCTCGTTCCCTCCATCAGAGAACGGAGGTTACACAAGTAACCGTGACGTTCCCTATCTGTCACTCACTTGACGTTGTGTCGATGTAGTAACACTAGGGGTCCCTATACGAAACGCCACAATTGGCTGAACTGTGTTACGTGAACTGGCGGTGTGTGATGGGCAGACTACTGTGTGCCTCATAGCCAGCACACCAGGTCGACACGTAACCACCCCCAACATAGTTATTAGTGTCGAACGGCCCTTTGGGGACAAGTCGACTACCCAAAAGATAGAGACAGGCTTACCCAGTCGTGGCCTCTTTTCCCCTTCTTTTTTTCCCACTCCCTAAAAAAGAAGGGAGATTATCCGACTGGGCCGCCAAGTCTAGTCGGGGGGTGTCCCTCACAAGGGGAAGACGGAGCACCTACCCCAGATGCGGAGCACCTACACCAGAACAGGACACTTAGTTAGCACGTGTACTGGGCCGGCAGCGAGTCTTTCCGAAAACTCGACTGCCACAGGGCTCGGAGGAAGTCAACCAGGGAACAAACTTGTGAACACTACTGGGAATTAATGGCGCACGTCTTCAGCTCAAAAGGAGGTGGAAGGCGCTATGCGCAAGTGATACACCCGGCCAGCTATCCCGGGCTTATCCGCTTGTGTTGCGTGCCACTACCTGGGATGAAACCGGTTCCATCCAGAGGTTGCAGAACATTGCAAAAGTGTTGCCCAGCCTGCTGCTCTGCAAATGTCTGTTAGAGAGGCACCCCTGGCCAGGACCCAGGAAGCCGCTACACCCCTGGTAGAATGGGCTCGTAGCCCTACTGGGGGTGGCATGTCCTGGGCGTGATATGCCATAGTTATGGCGTCAATGAGCCAGTGGGCGATCCCCTGCTTGGAGACAGCGCTTCCTTTCCACTGTGCACCAAAGCAGACAAAGAGCTGCTCAGAGATTCTAAAGCTCTGCGTGCGATCCAAATAAATGCGTAAAGCGTGCACCGGACACAGCAACGACAGGGCTGGGTCTGCCTCCTTCTGGGGCAGCGCTTGCAGGTTCACCACCTGGTCCCTAAAAGTGGTGGTGGGAACCTCGGGCACATAGGCCGGTCAGGGTCTCAGGATCACGTGAGAGTAGCCCGGACCGAATCCAGGCACGTTTCGCTGACAGAGAATGCTTGCAAGTCTCCTACCCTCTTGATGGAAATGTGTGCAGTCAGGAGGGCAGTCTTAAAGGAGAGTGCCTTAAGCTCGGCTGACTGCAAAGGCTCAAAGGGGGCTCTCTGTAGACCCTGAAGAACTACAGAGAGGTCCGATGAGGGAACGAGGCACCTCTTAGGGACCTGATGATCAGGTCATGCATCCCTAAGGACTTACAGTTGACTGCGTCGTGGTGTGCTGCTATGTCGGCAACTTACACCTTCAAGGTGGAAGGGGACAGCCTCCCTTCCAACCTCTCCTGCGGGAAGGAAAGCACTGATCTGACTGCGCATCTCTGGGGGTCTTCCCGTCGGGAAGAACACCACTTAGCAAACAGATGCCACTTAAAGGCATACAGGCGCCTCGTAGAGGGGGCCCTAGCTTGAGTGATCGAGTCTACCACCGCTTAGGGCTTCCACGTCCCGTCCAGGGGCCAGACATGGAGATTCTAGAGGTTTGGTTGCGGGTGCCAGATGGTGCCCTGTCCCTGAGAAAGAAGGTCCTTCCTCAGGGGAATTCACCAGGGGGGGCTGTCGCGAGGAGTGTGAGGTCCGAGAACCATGCCTGGGTGGGCCAGTAGGGTGCTACCAGGACGACCTGCTCCTCATCCTCCCTAACCTTGCACAGGGTCCAGAGGAGGAGACTCCAGAGGAGGAGACAGTGGGAGAGTTGTGACATACAACGAGAGCACAGACCGCCTTGGCGGTTGACATATGCTACCGTTGCCATGTTGTCTGTCTGAACTAACATGTGTTTGCCCTGGATTAACGGCCGAAACCTCCACAGGGCGAGCAGAATTGCCAACAACTCGAGGCAGTTGATGTGCCAATGCAGTCACGGGCCCGTCCACATGCCGGCGGCTGCGTCCCCATTGCAAACAACGCCCCAGCCCGTTTTGGAGGTGTCCGTCATGACCATGACGCACCTGGAGACCAGTTCTAGGGGAACACCTGCCCGTAGAAACGAGAGGTCAGTCCAAGGGCTGAAAAGACGGTGACAGACCGGCGTGATGACCACACGATGTGTCCCGCGGCGCCATGCCCATCTCGGGACTCGAGTCTGAAGCCACTGCTAAAGCGGTCTCATATGCATCAACCCGAGCGGGGTGGCCACCGCTGAGGATGCCATGTACCTCAGGAGCCTCTGAAAAAGTTTCAGTGAAACCACTGTTTTCTGTTTGAACGCCTTCAAACAGACCAACGCTGACTGGGCATGCTCGTTCATGAGGCACGCTGTCAAAGAGACAAAGAGTCCAACTCCAAACTGTGAAAGGAGATGCTCTGAACCAGGAGGAGCTTGCTCTTTTCCCGGTTGACCCGATGCCCTAGTCGGCTGAGGTGTGAGAGCACCAAGACCCTGTGTGCGCACAACATGTCCCGAGAGTGAGCTAAGATTAGCCAGTCGTCGAGATAGTCGAGAATGCGAAGCTGCCTCTGCGACCTTCATGAAGATGCGAGGAGACGGGGACAGGCCGAAAGGGAGGACCTTGTACTGATATGCGTGTCCGCATCTTGAACGGGAGTCTGTGTAAAGCCCAGTTTAGTACTCACAGGTCCAAGATTGGCCGCAACCCACCGCCTTTTTCGGTACGATGAAGTAGGGGCTGTAAAAACCCTTCTTCATCTCGGCTGGAGGGACAGGTTCTATCGCACCCTTCCGTAGGAGGGTTGCGATCTCTGCACAAGGTAGCAGCGTTTTCGTCCTTCACCAAGGTGAGGTGGACACCGCTGAACCTGGGTGGACGCCAGGTGAACTGAATCACGTAGCCGAGTCGGACGGTCCGGACCAGCCATCGCGACGGATTGGAAAGCGCAAGCCATGCGTCCAAGTTCCACGTGAGGGGGACCAAAGGGACAATGTCGTCAGACGTACTGGCAGGTGTGACCTCGCAGTGGGGTGGAGCTCGAGGTGCCACACCATGTCGTGGCCGTGCTGAGTCTAAGGACATCGAAGCACTTACCAGGCTCCTTGTGACCACCCCCAGAACAGCCTGGAACGGGGGAGGAAGAGGCCTGTCCTCGTGACCCGTAGAGACTGTCACAATGGGGACGGATTTGTGCCACAGCTGGGCACTCAAAACTGCCAAACCTGCCAAATAGAGTGGTGGACGATGGTTGTGATGATGGCCATGCACAGCGGATACTTGACCCAGGGAACAAGGAAACCACTCTTGCTGAACTCTTGAGTACTGCAGCCACTGGGGCATGCAGCGCAATTAAATGCAAAGGTAACAAAAAGATGGAGAGGTCTGCTTACCAGCTCCAGAGCAGCGGGTTTCGTCGTCCCTGGGTCACCCGTCTCAAGGGCGCTTTGAAGCCTTTCACGGGTTCTGGGCGGCCGCGAGACGGGTGGCGTCTGCTTCCTGCAGGGGGACGCCCTTGGCGACAAGTAGACGGGATGCAGGATCTTGAGTCATGCCGGGGCAGGATATGCCGGATAGCCTCCATCTACTGCTCCACCGTCGAGAACTGCTGGGCAAAGTCCTTGATGGTGTCGCCAAATAGGCCAGCCTGGGAGATGGGGGCAGCAAGGAATCGTGTCCTGTCGGCCTCACCCATCTCGACCAGGTTGAGACAAAGGTGGCGCTCCTGGGACACTAATGTGGATATCGTCCACCCGAGAGACCGCGCTGTGACCTCCGTCGCTCGGAGAGCGAGGTTGGTTGCCGAGCGCAGTTCCTGCATCAATCCCAGGGTGGAACTACCCTCGTGCAGTTCCTTTAGTGCCTTGGCTTGGTGGACTTGCAGGAGAGCCATGGCATGCAGGGCAGAGGCGGCTTGTCCAGCGGCACTGTAGGGCTTGGCCATCAGAGACGACGTAAACCTACAGGCCTTGGACGGGGGCTTTGGGCACCCGCACCAGGTGGCGGTGCTCTGCGGGCATAGGTGCACCGCGAGCGCCTTTATCCACTGGGGAATTGCCGAATAGCCCTTAGCCACCCCACCATCGAGGGTAGCGAGGGCAGGGAAGCTGAAAAGATTGGGACTGGGCAGTAAAAAGTGCCTCCCATGACCTTGTCAGCTCTTCATGCACTTCCGGGAAGAAAGGAACGGGGGCGGGGCGTGGCTTTGAGCGGCTGTCCGGGAAAGCATGTTGTCATCTCCGCATCAGCCTGTGACTGGGCAATCGTCTCTGAAGGGAGGAGCCCAGCTGAGGCTTCCGCATCTGACTGGACGAGCCTGCTCTCCAATGCTGCGCTCGAGAGCTCATCACTTTTGCGGGCTCCGAATAAGAGGTCGAACTCACTGTGAGACGAGCCGGCGGACTCATCCGGAAGCCCGATCGGGGCAGACGAGCATGCTGGAGAATGGGAGGTCCGCGGGGGCATACCCGGCGGAGGCGGTCCCATTGGGTTCCCCAAATTGCCCCCAGTGCTAGCCTCGCTGGCCTCATACCTGTGGGTAAAAGGACTGAGGCGGGGAGCCTCTGGGGTGGCTTGCTTTCTTATGAAGGCGTGCCGTGACCGCAACGTTGCCATGGACATGTCCTCACAATGAGAACATGACCATCCACGAATGCTGTCTCTGCGTGAGCAGTGCCCAGACACGAAAGACAGTGATTGTGACCGTCAGAAGGCGAGAGATAATGAGCACAACCAGGAATAACACACAATCGGAAAGACATCTTTAAAAAGACATTCCATGTGTGCCGCTCTTTTAGAAAAATATACTCTTTTAGTGAAATATACTCTTATTTCTGCCCAAGCGCCCAGGGGCGTTCTCTGCATTGCACCAGTGCAGAGGCGGGAGAAGCCGCTGAAAAGCGCCATCAGATCCAGCAGAGGTGAATGAATAGTAGTGGGAATTCAGCTCAGTGAGCATGACTGTTCGGCTCCGAAGAGAAAATCTGAATGAGTGGCTGCATACCAGCTCCTTTTATACCCGTATGTCCAGGGGAGTTGCATGCAAATACCACTCGCCAATTTTCATTGGCCTTTTACCAAAGACCAGAGGTGTCTCGGGCTCCCAATAGTGACCCCTAGTATCACTACATTGACACAACGTCGAGTGAGTGACAGATAGGGAACAGTCCAACGTGATTGGACTACAACACAGCAAAATCTAATTTGTGATAACAGAACATTACAGTAATACCTTAAGTATTATTAGCAGCAATGAGCAGACTCATCGTTCTGTAAACTGTACAAGCAATAATCTTGATACATACTGTAAGAATAACACACTATAATATTCTATCTCTGCCCAGACGTAAACCTTTTACTTGAATCGTGTGAGGATGCAGGTAGAATGTGTGTTCATCCATCCTTTAACACCGACTCGGTTCCTCGAGGCTCGGGTGATGACCGGAGGCTGTTTCCTCGCTCTGTCGGCGGGCAGTACGGCTGCTAATTCTCGGCGGGCTGGCGGAGAAATCAGCAATGTCAACTCAGTTAAAAAGGGAAGAGAAATCTTCTTTCTTCACTTCTGCAAGAAAACGGATGAAGATGCGGATTGCTCGGCGGTCTCCTTTGGATCCATTAGTGTTCGGTGGAACACAGAGTAATCTCAACTCATCCAGCAAGATGGAGATTGTATGGCCACAGTTTCAAGTCGTACGTTACTTCCTTGTGCAACGAGGCTACACCTGAGAGCAGCGATGAGCTACTCCTGATAACGTCATGGTTGAGGGGCATTCTGTCGTGCGCCTCATCTAATAGGAGTTGAGAGTTTGATCCTTTGGAATTTCACACACAGGTGCAAAGTGAGCAAGGCTTCATGATATTTGTAGTCTGTTTTGGATTCCCTTTGTTTGATTTTGGTGCGTTTTTTATCAGTAAGATTTATGACTGTGTGCGTAGGCCTCAGTCAGGCTTTACAACTGTGTTAAGCCTGCCTTCATCTTATATCTGAATATATGAGGCCCAACAAGATTACATGCAGCATTATTGAAAACAAGACTTAAATGCAGTCTCTTCAGACTTGAGTTGAGCACATTAATCCTCTGGGAGTAACCTGAACAGCACGCAGCTCCTCCTGAACCGGTAAAACTGTGCCCTGATAATCGCCTTGTGTGGAAGATGACACACATGGTGAAGTACTGCATTAAGCCAAAGAAACAATTAAACAGCTGATGTTTACTGCCAAGTGCATCTTAAAAGTTGGTTTATTTTAATTATAAGAACTGGCAATTGTAACATCAAATCAAATCAAAATCAAATAAATTTTATTGTCACACAACAATATACACAAGTGCAATAGTGTGTGAAATTCTTGGGTGCAGTTCCGAGCAACATAGTAGTCGTGACAGTGATGAGACATACCAATTTACAATAAACATCAGATTTACACAACACAATTTAAAATCTAACATACACATAATTACACACAACACAATATACAAATAATAACATATAATGTACAGTATAAAATACACACAATATAGAATACACATTATACAATAAAAATAGTATATATAGTATATATAAAATATACAGTAGGTTGTATTGTACTGTATTGACATTCAGGCTGTCGGTTGATAGTAAGTTCCCAGTGTGTTGTTAAGAGAGAATATAATTTATGACAGTCCGGTGTGAGATAATAAGAGTAATAAATTGCAGTGCTGATGTATTTTGATTGTGAGAGATCAAAAGTTCAAAAGTCTGATTGCTTGGGGGAAGAAGCTGTCATGTAGTTGGCTGGTGCGGGTCATGATGCTGCGATACTGCCTGCCTGATAGTAGCAGTGAGAACAGCCCATGGCTTGGGTGGCTGGAGTCTCTGATGATCCTCTGAGCTTTTTTCACACACCGCCTCGTATATACACTATATTGCCAAAAGTATTCGCTCACCCATCCAAATAATTGAATTCAGGTGTTCCAATCACTTCCATGGCCACAGGTGTATAAAATGAAGCACCTAGGCATGCAGACTGCTTCTACAAACATTTGTGAAAGAATGGGCCGCTCTCAGGAGCTCAGTGAATTCCAGCGTGGTACTGTGATAGGATGCCACCTGTGCAACAAGTCCAGTCGTGAAATTTCCTCGCTACTAAATATTCCACAGTCAACTGTCAGTGGTATTATAACAAAGTGGAAGTGATTGGGAATGACAGCAACTCAGCCACGAAGTGGTAGGCCATGTAAAATGACGGATGCTGAGGCGCATAGTGCGCAGAGGTCGCCAACTTTCTGCAGAGTCAATCGCTACAGACCTCCAAAGTTCATGTGGCCTTCAGATTAGCTCAAGAACAGTGCGTAGAGAGCTTCATGGAATGGGTTTCCATGGCCGAGCAGCTGCATCCAAGCCATTCATCACCAAATGCAATGCAAAGTGTCAGATGCAGTGGTGTAAAGCACGCCGCCACTGGACTCTAGAGCAGTGGAGACGCGTTCTCTGAAGTGACGAATCACGCTTTTGCCAGGAGAACGGTACTTGTCTGACTGCATTGTGCCAACTGTGAAGTTTGGTGGAGGGGGAATTATGGCGTGGGGTTGTTTTTCAGGAGCTGGGCTTGGCCCCTTAGTTCCAGTGAAAGGAACTCTGAATGCTTCAGCATACCAAGAGATTTTGGACAATTCCATGCTTCCAACTTTGTGGGAACAGTTTGGGGATGGCCCCTTCCTGTTCCAACATGACTGCGCACCAGTGCACAAAGCAAGGTCCATAAAGACATGGATGAGCGAGTTTGGTGTGGAAGAACTTGACTGGCCTGCACAGAGTCCTAACCTCAACCCAATAGAGCACCTTTGGGATGAATTAGAGCGAAGACTGCGAGCCAGGCCTTCTCGTCCAACATCAGTGTCTGACCTCACAAATGCGCTTCTGGAAGAATGGTCAAAAATTCCCATAAACACACTCCTAAACCTTGTGGCAACCCTTCCCAGAAGAGTTGAAGCTGTTATAGCTGCAAAGGGTGGGCCGACGTCATATTAAACTCTATGGATTAAGAATGGGATGTCACTTAAGTTCATATGCGTCTAAAGGCAGATGAGCGAATACTTTTGGCAATATAGTGTATGTCCTGGAGGGAGGGAAGCTCACTTCCGATGATGTGTCTGGCAGTTCACACCACCCTTTGCAGGGCTTTGCAGTTGTGGGCAGTGCTATTGCTGTACCAGGCGGAGATGCAGCCAGTCAGGATGCTCTCTACAGTGCAGGTGTAGAACCGTGTGAGGATGTGGCGGTTCATTCCAAACTTCCTCAGCCATCTCAGGAAGAAGAGGCACTGATGAGCCTTCTTCACAATGGCCTCAGTGTGGACCGACCATGTGAGTTCTCAGTGATGTGGACACCCAGGAACTTGAAGCTGCTGACTCTCTCCACTGGTGCTCCATTGATGGTGATGGGGCTGTGTTCTCTTTCTCTTCTCCTGAAGTCCACCACAAGCTCCTTTGTCTTACTGACGTTGAGGGAGAGGTTGTGCTCCTAACACCACTGTGTCAGAGTGTGCACCTCCTCTCTGTAGGCTGTTTCATCATTGTCAGTGATCAAATCTACCACCGTCATATCATCAGCAAACTTAATGATGGCACTGGAGCTGTGTGTTGCCACACAGTCATGTGTGTACAGAGAATACAGGAGTGGGCTGAGAACACAGCCCTGTGGGGCTCCAGTGTTGAGGGTCAGTGATGAGGAGATGTTGCTGCCCATTCTAACCACCTGGCATCTGCTTGACAGGAAGTCCAGGATCCAGCTGCACAGCGAGCTGTTTAAGCCCAGAGCCCGGAGTTTCACTCCTGAATTCTGCACCTCCCAAAAGCAAAGTTTACCCCTTGTCACGTCCTGAGACTCAGGCTATGGAAAACTACATTGAAGAAGCCCTAGCCTCAGGCTTTATCTGTCCCTCTACATCTCCAGCAGCGGCAGGGTTTGTCTTTATGGAGAAAAAAGATGGCAGACTAAGACCATGCATTGATTACAGAGGTCTCAATACAATCACAATAAAGAACAGATATCCACTTCCTCTCAGCACTATAACAACTCCGTGAGGCACGTATCAACACCTAACTAGATCTTCAAAGTGCCTATAACCTCATTCATATCAAAGAAGGGGATGAATGGAAGACTGCTTTCCTCACCACTAGGTGGCACTATGGGTATCAGGTCATGCCATATGGCCTTGCTAATGCGCCTTCTGTCTTCCAGTCGTTCATCAATGAAATCTTCAGAGACCTCTTGAACCAGTTCGTCATTGCATACATTGATGATATCTTAATCTATTCCCAAACAAAACAAGAGCACATCCAACTTGTCAAGACAGTCTTAACCCAGCTCCAACAGAACCAGCTCTACATCAGAGCTGAAAAATGTGAGTTCCATATGACCAGTACCACATTCTTAGGATACATCATCAGCCATCAAGGTGTGGAGATGGACCTATCCAAAGTCAAAGCAGTCACCGAATGGCCACAGCCTACCACCATCAAAGAACTTCAACGATTTCTTGGTTTCGCAAACTTCTACCAAAGATTTATCAGGAATTACAGCATCATTGCAGCTCCACTAACATCACTACTCAAGGACAAACCCAAGAAACTTCAATGGAATGAATCAGCTAACACTGCCTTCAACACCCTTAAAACCAGCTTCACTACTGCACCCATCCTTAAGCATCCAGACCCAAGCTTACCTTTCATCATTGAAGTAGATGCTTCCGACTGCAGAATTGGAGCTGTTCTCTCTCAAAGACATGGTACGCCAGGCTGAATGTATCCATGTACCTTCTATTCTAGAAAACTCACGGCTGCTGAAAGAAACTACGATGTGGGCAATAAAGAACTACTTTCCATAAAAGCTGCAATGGAGGAATGGAGACACTGGCTAGAGGGAGCATCCATTTCAAGTTATCACTGACCATAAGAACTTGGAATACATCAAGAGTTCCAAGAGACTCAATCCACGACAATCCCGTTGGTCTTTTACCAGATTCCAGTTCACAGTTACCTACCATCCTGGAAGCAAGAACAGCAAGGCAGATGCTCTCTCTAGAAGGTATGACCCTACATACGTTCAAAATAACCAAGTCTCTATCCTTCCCCCATCAGTGGTTGTAGCCCACTGTGGTATGTAACATCTGCTTCCTCCAACCACCAGAGGGAGCCCTCACCCGAATACTGATCACACTCCATTTTCTTCTACAGTCATTTCCTGTTTGCTATCTATAAATGATAGCAATGCCTTTCCATTGTTACTATGTGAAGTATTGCCAGTCTTACTTGCCTTACTGAGCGTTTTCTCCATTGCCATTGTGACTGCTTCATGTTATGACCTTTTGCCTGTTTACTGGACTTCACGTTTACTGGATTGTTGTTTTTGTCTTGATTGCCCATTTGGACTGTCTATTTTTGATCTAATTTTGTCTGTATTTTTTGACCATCCCTTTGCTTGTTGATTCGGATATTAAACTTCTTCAAATGGATTCAAACCCACCACCAAGCTTGAGTTCATTACAGCGATAGTCCATAGACAGATATATGGTCTGATGTTTGATTACGCTACTATTCGGAGCCAGATGTGACGACACGCGGACCGTGAACTCGGAAGTGTTCTACAATTCGCATGTTTTCAATTTCCAATCTCCAGTGTTTTCACCCGCATCGGCATTTATTCTTATTTATCTGTAAAGTATTAGATTTGTAGAAATTGTTAAAAACATGTGAAGAGATGACCCTTTATTATTGACAGTGCCTCACCTGAGTATGTAGATGACATGAAGTGACGGTCCAAGGTTAGTTACATTGCAATCATTAACTACTTTGAGTTGTTATGGCAGCCAACAGCTGTACAAGTTGAGTGTGAAATTAATTTTTACTCCAAATAACACTTGATTGGTTGTTGTTTTCCGTCTGAATCACTCATTTTGGTTAGTTTTACATTGCATCTCAAGACCAGAAAAAGAAAACATGCAATTAGAATCATCATGGCGCTGCCCAGTGGTTACTCAGGAAAACTGTGGACAGGGCGAATTCCAATCGAAAGTGATCAGCCCTATGCCCTACTCACTACGAAGGACAGAGCTCTTGATGTGGGCACTCTGAAGGCAGCATGGCATTACAGTTTGAATACACCCTTCACTAAAATTCTTGTGAAAGGGCACTGTATGAAAAAAATAAGTGCAGTGCTGGACGGGATACAGTGCAACACTGCCACCTTGTTCGTGTTGAGCATTGCTGAAACACAGTATTCACCATTACTGAGCAGAAACACATGTGTACACATGTTACGTCTGTAAGGGCATCTTGTCAACACCAGATTTGGTGGCAAAGACACTTTAGACTCATCTGTGATGCTTAATCAAATACAAGAAAAATATAGTTAGACCCATAATGAGCCACATATAATGTATTTGTTGGGAGGAAACAATTGATCCTTGGGGACATCCTCAATTGAGAATAAATAAATAAATAAAATAATGTCTGCTTTTTTTTTTTTTTTTTTTTTTTTTTTAAATAGGGGTAGGTTTGGGTTAGAGTTAGTCATTATAACTGGACCATTATATAAGTACAATAGACATCTATGTTATGTCCTCATTTATTTATGTGTGTGTGTGGTATAAATGAATGACCTAGATTGACTAAAATGTCTGCTATGTCTATTGTCTGTGTCTGACTGACCAATAAATTCTAAGATTGAGTCTGCAATAAAGCAAAGATACCTCAGCAAAACCTAAAAAACAAACAAACAAGTAAAAAAACATGAGATGCAATCTTATGTTAGTGTTATAAACATTTCAAGAAGCTATAAGTCCTGCACTTACAGTTTTTTACAGTCATTTTCACACATTTGTCAATACTGAGAACACATTTTCAACACTCTTCATACAGTCAGCACAACATCAGTCTATGCGGATTAAACTGTGGGTCAGTTTTCATTGCTTTAACGCAAAATCCATTCAGTGATAACATCTATCAAAAATCATGAGTCTTATCACTCACTAAACAACCAGCAAAACTTTATGTAAAAGCAGCTTTTTTTTGTACTTGTTTGCATATTGTTTTCAGTACTGTTAAACTTCAGTTCAAACCCTCACACAAAACTACATTTGACAGAATTTTCTTAATTCTATAATATTAGTATGTTGAAATATATCCACAATCAAGATAAAAAATAAGAAGGAAAAATAAAATGAAAAACAGCTGATTCCCGTTTTAGCTGAAGACCTACCCAGGTGTTTTGTCTTCTATGCCATTACCTTCTGTAATTGCTCAAGATGGCGCCGAGTATGGCTGCTGCGTTGCGAGCTCCGACCCAGTGTTGCAGTTTTTTGTTTGTTTTGTCTACAGTTCTTATGTTTTTTGTCTTGGATATTGTCTGCCTTATTGTCTACGATAAACAAACACTTTTGGACATTGGTTCTGCAATAGCACACTGAAAACAGGACTTTAAATACATTGTGACCGGGGACTTTAACAAAGCCAACTTCAAGTCAATAGCACCGAAATACTACCAACACATCAGTTTCAACACATGAGGGGACCAGGTATTGGACCATTGCTACTCTCCCTTCTGGGATGGCTACAAATCCCTCCCCACCCACCATTTGGCAAATCAGACCACTCTTCCATTCTGCTTCTGCCCGCTTACAGGCAGAAACTAAAACAGGATGCACCCGCCCTCAGAACGATCCAGTGCTGGACGGACCAATCAGATTCTATGCTACAAGACTGTTTTGATCACACGGACTGGGAGATGTTCCGGTCCGCCTCTGATGATGACATCAAGGTCTACCCTGATAGCATACTTTGCTTCTAAAACTATCTGGATCTACCCTAACCAGAAACCATGGATTAATAGCGATGTTCATGTGGCACTTAATGCGCGGACCTCCGCTTTTAATTCCGGGAATGCGGAGGAGCATAAACAAGTCAGTTATGCCCTCCGCAAAACTATCAGAGCAGCCAAATCCAGTACAGGGACAAGATTGAAGGACAGTTCAACACCACCAACTCTAGAAGCATGTGGCAGGGAATTAATATCATCACGGACTTCAAAGGGAATAAAATATCCGCTGTGAACATCACTGCATCTCTCCCGGATGAGCTAAATACTTTTTATGCTCGTTTCGAGGGAAATAACACCACCCTCGCGGAGAGAGCTCTCGCGGCCGAAGCTACAGAGGTTAATTCACTCTCCATCTCTGTAGCGGATGTAACCCGATCCTTCCGATGGGAGAATATCCGTAAAGCCGCAGGTCCATATGGCATTCCGGGCCGCGTCATCAGAGCATGCGCAAACCAACTGCCTGGTGTTTTTACTGACATTTTCAACCTTTCTCTCTCCTTGTCTGTAGTCCCCACATGCTTTAAAACGTCCACCATTGTGCCTGTACCAAAGCAATCCAAATCATTGCTTAAATGACTGGCATCCTGTTGCTCTGACCCCCATCATCAGCAAATTCTTTGAGAGACTAATCAGAGATTACATCTGCTCTGTGCTGCCCACCTCAATGGACTCACTTCAGTTTGCATGTCGCAACAACCGCTCCACTGATGATGCCATTACATCTACACTACACACTGCTCTCTCCCACCTGGAAAAAAGGAACACATATGTGAGAATGCTGTTTGTAGACTACAGCTCAGCATTCAACACCATAGTGCCCTCCAAGCTTGATGAGAAACTCCAGGCTCTGGGCTTAAACAGCTCGCTGTGCAGCTGGATCCAGGACTTCCTGTCAAGCAGACACCAGGTGGTTAGAATGGGCAGCAACATCTCCTCATCACTGACCCTCAACACTGGAGCCCCACAGGGCTGTGTTCTCAGCCCACTCCTGTATTCCCTGTACACACATGACTGTGTGGCAACACATAGCTCCAATGCCATCATTAAGTTTGCTGATGATACGACGGTGGTAGGTCTGATCACTGACAATGATGAAACAGCCTACAGAGAGGAGGTGCACACTCTGACACACTGGTGTCAGGAGTACAACCTCTCCCTCACAGTCAGCAAGACCAAGGAGCTTGTGGTGGACTTCAGGAGAAAAGACAGAGAACACAGCCCCATCACCATCAATGGAGCACCAGTGGAGAGAGTCAGCAGCTTCAAGTTCCTCGGTGTCCACATCACTGAGGAACTCACATGGTCCATCCACACTGAAGGCTCACCAGTGCCTCTTCTTCCTGAGATGGCTGAGGAAGCTTGGAATGTACCACCACATCCTAACACGTATATTTTTATTGTATACAATCTTCTTATTTTGTGTATACTGTATGTTGTATATTATTATTTGTCATATGTATTTTGTTGATTCATGTTTTTCATGTCTTTTATTTTGAAAAGTTTAGTTCCTGTTTCATGTCATGTGGTTCCCTTGTCATGTGATTTCACGTTTCCCTCCAGGTTCATGTGTCTTGTTTTCATTGGTTCATTGTCTTATCTTGTTATCAGTTCTGTCTGTTCATTGGTCATTTCTGTCATGTGTTCTCCCATGTCTAGTATTTAAGCCCTCATGTTTTCCATTGTCCCTTGTCAGGTATTGTGAATGTAATTTTCTTAGATAGTTCATGTCAAGTTTATGTCAAGTTTATGTCAAGTCAAGTCAAGTTCGTGTTTATGTTTTATTCACGTTTATAGTTAGGGTTTTTGGATTTCACATTTGTTAATAAAAGTGCACTTGGGTTCTTCACGTCATCGTCAATCCAGCTCCTCTGCCTACGTTAGGGGAATCGTCCCCTGGAGGTCTACGTGGAGGACTTTTGTGCTCTGACATGCTGGGTGGACTTTAATGAGGTTGCCCTCAAAGACATTTTCCATTTTGATTAAATGAGCCAATCTCTTCACTGATGCCAGGCGGTCAGAATACCCACAGCCTGGCTCAATAATCGACCTCGCCCTGCAGATTATTTTTTCCACGTTCACTGTGGGGGAGGGGGATGCCGTGCCGGAGTCCCACATCATGGTTGACGAGCCGGAGTCCCACGTCATGGTCGATGAGCCGAGTCCCATGTCATGGACTAGCACCATCTTTTGCCCCGGATCCTCAGCCTGCTTCATGCCATGTCACAGCAATGCCTCAGCCTGCTCCATGCCATGTCACAGCAATGCCTCAGCATGCTCCATGCCATGTTACAGCAACGCCTCAGCCTGCTCCATGCCATGTCACAGCAATGCCTCAGCATGCTCCATGCCATGTCACAGCAACGCCTCAGCATGCTCCATGCCATGTCACAGCAATGCCTCAGCCTGCTCCATGCCATGTCACAGCCACGTCTGAGCCTGCTCCATGCCACGTCATAGCCACATTTGAGCCTGCTCCATGCCACATCACAGCCATGCCTGAGCCTGCTCCATGCCACGTCACAGCCACGACTGAGTCTGTTCCACGCCATGTCATGTCCACATCTGAGCAGTTGGACCTGGAGATGGTTCCTGCCCTTGTACCCACCCTTAGTTCTCCTGAGCAGGCAAGGGGAACTTTCAACCCTCCGACCCTGCCTGGACCCTCCGACCCTTGGCCTGTCGGTCCCTCGACTTTGCCTCAGCTCTGCGATCCCTCGGCTCCACTGCGGTCCATCAGCCTGTTGGCTTTTCCGGGGTCCCTCGTCCCTCCGGCTCATCCTTGGTCTGTTGGTCACCTGGCTTCGCCTTGGTTCTCCAATCCTCTGGCTGCGCCTCATCCCTCCAATCCATCAGCTCCATTGGGGACCTCCTTCCCTACGGCTCCGCCTTGGTCTTCAGTCCCACCAGCTCCGCCTCAGTCTCCGATCCCCCAGCTCTGCTTTGCTCCTCCGAGCCTCCAGCACCACCTTGGTCCTCCCTGCCATCGGCTCCACCCTGGCCCTTTGAGTCTTCGGCTACTTTCCTGGCACCAAGTTCCATGGTGTCACCCTTCAAGACTCTCACGGCTACGCTTTCCATGGCTCCACCCCTCAAGTCCCTCACAACCCCAACTTACACAGCTCCACCCCTCAAGCCTCTAAGGGCATGTGTTGGGGCGTCGGGAGCCACCCCTTAGTTGGGGGGGATATGTCATATATTTTGTTGATTCATGTTTTTCATGTCTTTTACTTTGAAAAGTTTAGTTCCTGTTTCATGTCATGTGGTTCCTTTGTCATGTGATTTCATGTTTCCCTCCAGGTTCATGTGTCTTGTTTTCATTGGTCCATTGTCTTGTGATCTTGTTATCAGTTCTGTCTGTTCATTGGTCATTTCTGTCATGTGTTCTCCCATGTCTAGTATTTAAGCCCTCATGTTTTCCATTGTCCCTTGTCAGGTATTGTGAATGTAACTTTGTTAGATAGTTTATGTCAAGTTCGTGTTTATGTTTTATTCACGTTTATAGTTAGGGTTTTTGGATTTCACGTTTGTTAATAAAATTGCACTTGGGTTCTTCACGTCATCGTCATCATCTCTTCGTTTTCGTCATTGTGCCAGCAGCCACTTGTTACATTATTATTGTTTTGTTTTTGTATACAGTCTTCCATTGGCGGACTGGCCATTGGAAGGAAGAATTTCCCGGTGGGCCGGCCGCGAAATGGGGCCACATGGGCCGCCGCTTTATGCAGAACACGCCACAAAATGGCGCTGTGATATGCGGAATTGGGCAGCGATATGCAGAAAAGGACAGCGGATTGAGGATTTTTTTCCTCATAACAGTGGAAACAACTTAAAATACTCCATCATTTTTGAGCATAGAGATAAGTGTAAGACATCATTAGAGACTATAAAGGGTCTACTTTTATTTGTGTACACTCACAATAACAACAAAATCTTGTGCTTTTGTAAAATAAAGAAAATAAACAGGGTGCGCTTTCAGCCATCTCTGTCTCCGCGAGCATCTTTCTGAAACACGTCAAAAAATGAACTGAAACTCAGCGAATACTTATCAGCCAAACATGAAACATATGTCTAAAGAAAGCTTAAAATGTCTACTTTCAAATAAAACAATTCAAATTTAAAACAAATATTCTCTTGCAATGTAATCTGTATGAAACTAAAGAGATGTACAGTTTCTCCTGGCTCAGCTATTTATCGCTAATGTGAATCCCACCCACGCACAGAGGGCGCTGTTCATATGGTAATATGCTGAAGCGGTCAATGCAAATGGTAAATGCCCCCAACAGTGCCTTAAAAAGCATCAAGTTCATTCACTTTACTGTGCATTTGGAAGATGGCATGCTATACATGTGAGGAAGCTCCTGGATAGTGACGAAGATTTCACATTTTCCTCAGAAGAAGAGCAGGACTCCGACGATGAACGTTTGCATTTTGAAGAGCGACTTGATCCAGCCGAGGATACAATTTCGGATGAGTAAGTCTTTACTTACATTAGTTGACATGCTATTTTATATATATATGTACATATTTTACTAGTTGGACTATTTCCAGATATGTCCTAATAGGCAAGTTTTAGTTACATTTAAATGTTGTTTCGGCTAAAGCCGAATGCTGTATGATAAATTGTATGCTGTATGATATAAATATATGTAATACGATATAAAAAATAATATGAATGTTTAGATTATATTTTAACTAGTGTATATGCTGCCTCATTATCATCAACGAAGCTTGTGCTCGCAAATATCTGTTCGGGTGTAAATGTGTAAAATGTGCAAATCAGCATATTAGAATGATGTCTGAAGGATCATGTGACACTGAAGACTGCAGTAATGATGCTGAAAATCCAGCTTTGATCACAGGAATAAATTGCATTTACAATATATTCAAATAGAAAACAGTTATTTTAAATTGTAAAAATATTTTAAAATATCACTGTTTTTTCTGTATTTTGGATCAAATAAATGCAGCCTTGGTGAGCAGAAGAGACTTCTTTTAAAAGCATTAAAAATATTACTGATCTAAAACTTTTAAACGGTAGTGTAGGTCTAAAGTTTTTAAGTAAAGTCTTTATGAAAAGAAAATGTATAGTCAGATTACTTCTTTTAACTTAAACTTGATTTTGTGAATAAGCTACAAACAATACATTCAATCATTAAGTTTCCTCACATTCATTCTCTCTCAGTCACATTCCTCATTGACAGGCCCAGGGGAGGGGTCTTTGTCTCCTCAGGTGTGAATCACATCAATATTCATGATCATCCAGGCCTCCTCGCATATGGCCTTTCTAACACAAAGTGTCTTACAAAAGTTAAATTACTATATTGTTTTGTATGAATGAGTGATCAGGATGGTTTTCACATCACTTTGTAGCAAAAACTCTAGGCTACAAGATCCAGCTCTCAAAGGTCTTGTGAACAAATATTTAGGGGCAGTGGTGGCTCAGCGGTTAAGGCTCTGGGTTACTGATCAGAAGGTTGGGGATTCAAGCCCTAGCACCGCCAAGATGCCACTGTTGGGCCCTTAAGCAAGGCCCTTGACCCTATCTGCTCCAGGGGCACCCTATCATGGCTGACCCTGCACTCTGACCCCAGCTTAGCTGGGATATGTGAAAAAAAAAATAATCTCACTATATATGTGCAAAATGTATAATGTGTTGCTCACATATTATTGTAGCCCAGTTTGTGCTGAATACAGTGTTATCAGACTTTAGCCATTAATATGTTTTTAAGCAACTGAAAAAAGCACACATGTCAAGGCATGTCAAAACATCTCCAGGGCCCAAAAAAACCCTCAGACCCCAGAGGGATAAATATGTTACAAAATAAAAAAATAAAAAACTTAGTTTTTCCCAGTTGTTCGCATACTAAAATTGGAACTTGAAACCCAAGTCTGCATAATTGCAAGCACAATTCCTGCTTTACACTCAGTTTTCAATTCTATATTACACTTTTTGTAAAAGACTACACACAGTTCTCTACATTAGGCACTGCAGCAGCAGGGAGAGATGACAGAGAAGTGTGCATGCTGTGGCCACGCCCTGGGCAATCCATGAAGAGTGTGTTTGTAGAAGTCAGGAATAGATTTGTGGAATACTCCATTGAAGCTTAGTGAGGTGCAGAACGACACCCAGCAGTAGGGCGATCTAGCTCCCGACACACGGGCAAAGACGAGGTATCCTCCGTGGAAACCCAGCTGACACGCAGCAAACTGGAAGGCAACCACACACCCAACACACAGGCAACCAACAGATACACAAGACAGGACCAACTAGGCAGAGAGAGTGAGGTTAGTTACTTCACACCAAACAACATTCTAGCAAGACATTCATTCAACACTGAATTACATTTTACATTCAATCAAACAATCCAGCAAAGGACATGACACACGAGGGGATAAATATAGGCATGAACAAACATGGAACAGGTGCCGCTCGCCAGCTGAAAGTTGGCATGATCAGTGTTCCCATGGAAACAATCAGGGTTTTCATGGAAACGCTGATTCTGCATGCCAGTGGCATCTGAAACACCTGAGGAAGAAAACGTCAACACTCTTGGAACAAAACAAACATCACCAGAGAGTGCATGGCGGTAACACATGTATGGTGGTAACTCCCAACCAGACTTGTGCGCTCACACAAAGAACGTACACAAAACATGAGACAGACAAAGGATGATTATGCCACGGTCTCGTCAGACAGAAACCCAACCTGACAAGGTGACAGGACCGTGACAGAGGGAGGCTGGGCAGAGAGTTCAGCCCAACCTGAGCCACTACACGGTTGCATCTAACATCTGTACATTCAGAAATGAGAACCGGTAAGTTACCTACCATCTACACTATGCTCTTTATGTGTGTAGACTGTAGTATACTGCAGTCCGACATATCAATAAGCCTATGTTAATCAGTGATTGTTGGCCAATGTTACAATAATGTCATTTCATACTGAAAGAAAAGAGATTATTTTAGTTTACTGTAACAAATCATATCGTATTTGTGGATCTTCTGCAGAACTGAGAGACAGCCAGGCCATGGTGGAAGACACTGGCTGTTCACACCAGAACAGGAGACCGCTATTGTGAACATGGTATTCAAGTGGCATTCAACTGATCACAAAGTATAGTCAGGACATTACTGATGTAAAAAAACAGCACCATCACTATTTGAAAAAAGTCATTTTTGATCAAATCTAGACAGGCCCCATTTACAGCAGCCATCACTCCAACGCCTTATCCTTGAGTAATCATGATAAATTGCTAATTTGGTACTAGAAAATCACTTGCCATTATATCAAACACAGCTGAAAGCTATTTGGTTCGATAAATGAAGCTTAACATCGTCTTTGTGTTTGTTTCTGAATTGCCACAGTATGCAATAGACTGGCATGTCTTAAGGTCAATATTAGGTCAAAAATGGCAAAAAAGAAACAGCTTTCTCTAGAAACTCATCAGTCAATCATTGTTTTGAGGAATGAAGGCTATACAATGCTTGAAATTTCATTCAAAGGTGTACACTACAGTCTTCAAAGACAAAGGACAACTGGCTCTAACAAGGACAGAAAGAGATGTGGGAGGCCCAGATACAACTAAATAAGAGGATAAGTACATATGAGTCTCTAGTTTGAGAAATAGATGCCTCACATGTCCTCATCTGACAGCTTCATTGAACTCTACCCGCTCAACACCAGTACAACAGTAAAGAGAAGACTCAGGGGTGCAGGCCTTATGGGAAGAATTGCAAAGAAAAAGCCTCTTTTGAAACAGAAAAACAAAAAGACCCCATTGAGATTTTGTAGGATCAGCTAGACTGTAAGGTACCTGAGAAGTGCCAGACAAGACAGCCACATCTATGGCAAGTGCTACAGGAAGCGTGGGGAGAAATGTCACCTGAGTATCTGGACAAACTGACAGCAGGAATGCCAAGGATCTGCAAAGCTGTCATTGCTGCACATGGAGGATTTTTTGATGAGATCTCTTTGAAGTAGTTTAACATTACTAAAACAATTTCACATTGTAATAGTAATTTTTCCACATTATTGAAGTCCTGACTATACATTGTGATCAGTTGAATGCCACTTTGGTGAATAAAAGTACCAATTTCTTTCCATAAGAGCAAAATCTGTACATTATTCCAAACTTTTGGCTGCCAGTGTATATTTGAGTAGGTTTACATTACTATAATAATCTTTTACAAGCGGCTACAGTGTAACACTGACAATGCAAAAGGCATAAACCTACTGATAGGATATTCATTGTAAAGTTTTGTGTTGAGCACATCAGTGTGGTGTTGGTTGGCAGACAGGTCTATTCATATGACGTGTGTGTGTGTGTGTCATTTTGATGCAAAAAAATAAATAAAATAAAATAACATTTTGGAAAGGGATAAAAGTTCTGAATGCAGTGTTTGCTTATGCTAGAGATTTGTAGAGTTTTGCATTTTTTGTTTGTGGTTTTGTGTTTAGAGTTTTGGGACAATGGGCCAAAGATTCAGCAAATGTGTGTAAACAATTGGGAAAAACTGTAGCCAAAATGAAACATCTTGTAATGATTCCTGTTGTTTGTGTTTATTAGGTCATGTGTTTTTGAGTGACAAATTATTTCTATTGGAAGAAAGAGTTTGCCAGTGTTTTGGTTAAATGAATTGATTTTGAGAGATGTATGAAGCGTTGTGATGGTTGTAGGGCACTTAGAATGAAAGGTTAACTGTTGGTAGAGATGACTGTGAAGAGGTTTGAAAATTCATTCTCAGTATTGAGAAATGTGTGAAAATGATTGTAAAAAATTGTAATGTCGCTTAGTGTTATTTGACAATTCTTTCTCAGACACTCAGTGATGTCTTGCATGTGAGGAAATGCACTGCTGCTGTGACTGCACACACAGACCTGTGGTTTAGTGGTTTGTCAGTATGTGTGAGAGATCAGATTACAGACTGTCTGTCTCACACACCAGTGCTGTTTGAGCTGGAGTTGAGAATGACATCAGCAATGTAAGACATCTAAAAATAACTGTTGTGTTAAATTTATCAGCACTCGCCCCGTCTGAGCGTACACTTCCTCCATTCTTGTAACACCTGTTTGTCTGATTCTGCTACTCATTCTGGACAACATCACCATCATAA
Source organism: Myxocyprinus asiaticus (assembly GCF_019703515.2). Classification (NCBI taxonomy): domain Eukaryota; kingdom Metazoa; phylum Chordata; class Actinopteri; order Cypriniformes; family Catostomidae; genus Myxocyprinus; species Myxocyprinus asiaticus. The sequence continues at coordinate 48,418,026 of NC_059357.1, read as the reverse complement.
TCTATATATTGTATGAGGAGATACTCAAAACTACATTTGAAAACCTGCATGTATTGTTATTTTATTTTAATAAATCAATTTAATTACAGTGCTTGAAAGATCATTTCAGCATAGGTGTTATCGATTTTTGCTCTTTATACACTTTATGACATTTATGTAAAAGAAATTTCTGCATTCAAAATGTGCTGATGTGATGCTGTTATTGTAATATTTGCATACTCAATTGGTCTTCTTATAGCATTCACACACTAAATAGGAGTGTCACTAATGAATTAATTATATTTTTTATTTAAAATGTAAAAAAAAAAAAACTTCTCAGATTGAGAAATAAACAGACATATTTTAAGTCATTTTTAATTAATTGTTAAAATTTAGTTAAATATAACATTAAAATAAATGTATAAATCTTTTTAAATGCAACTTACATCAATGAATACATTTGTATATAAATGTAAATAAAAAAACAAAATTTGTAACCATGAATTGAATAAGCAATACAAAATTAGTTAATATCTTTATTTGCTAAATTATTATGTTGTCTTGAAAAAGCCAACATACTGATCTACTATTTAAGCTTATTATTATTATGTTGTCTTGACAAAGCCAACATACTGATCTACTATTTAAGCTTATTATTAGTGGTGCTTGCGGAGCAAACCATCACTATTGTAATCTCACATACTTATTATGTTGGCTTGTCAAAGCCAACATACTGATCTACTATTTAAGCTTGTTATTATTATTATTATGATTATTCTGAGCCAAAATTTAAACAGTATCTCCTCCTAGAGCTTTCAAGCTACAAACACAAAACTCGCCACAGACCTTCAAACTGGTCTGACTCGGGTTGCTGTCTCTTTTCTAACTGATCGGACTTCTGGTATTCCCGTATCAGACTTCCGAACAGGACTGATTTTTAACTGACTCCCATTCAAGGTGTGAAAACTTTTCCCTTTAATAACTCCTTTAGAGGATTCAATCTACTTACTATCACTCTACCACTCATACTTTCTATCTATCTTTTCTATCTTTCCATCACTCCACTCTTTTTTTTCTTTCTTTCACTCCATCACTTTAACACCCTAGCAACTGTATACAACCTAGCAACCATTTAGTGCACCCTAGCAACCAAAACCCATTGACTGCCATTCAAAATGGCTTAGATGGATATCTTCAGATCAGAATGTCCTGCAGACATAAGAGTTGGCTTGTTTGAATTGGGTGAGCAATCGGTCTTCAAGTATCATCATGGAAACTACTTAGCCACGCCCTAGCAACCATTTAGAGCACCCTAGCAACCAAAGCCCTTTGACTTCCATTTAAAATCACTTAGATGGTATCTCAGGATCAGAATGTCGTAGAGACTTCATTGTTGGCTTGTATGACTCAGAACAACAAGCAGCCTTCTTGGTTTCACAGTGGCAACTGCCTAGCAACCAAGTAACAAATCAAATATCTCTGCACCAGAACATCGTAGAGATTTCCAGGTTGACTTATTTCACTCAGGATGGCAAGGAGCCTTGATATGTATCACCCTGGTAACTGTTTAGCTACCAGATTGGGTTACCCTAGCAACCAAGTAACAAATCACATATCTCTGCACCAGAACATCGTAGAGACTTCCGGGTTGACATATTTCACTCAGGATGGCAAGGAGCCTTGATGAGTATCACCCTGGTAACTGCTTAGCAACAAGATGTGGTTACCCTAGCAACCAAATAACAAATCAAATATCTCTGCACCAGAACATTGTAGAGACTTCTGGGTTGACTTATTTCACTGGATGGCAAAGAGCCATATTAAGTATCACATTGATAACTGCCTAGCAACCAGATGGGGTTACCCTAGCCACCAATTAACAAATCACATATCTCTGCACCAGAACATCGTAGAGACTTCAGGGTTGACTTATTGCACACAGGATGGCAAGGAGCCATGCTAAGTATCACCTTGGTAACTGCATAGCAACCAGATGGGGTTAGCCTAGCAACCAAGTCACAAATCACATATCTCTGCACCAGAACATCGTAGAGACTTCCAGGTTGACTTATTTCACTCAGAATGGCAAGGAGCCTTTTGAATATCACCTTGGTAACTGCCTAGCAACCAGATGGGGTCAACCTAGCAACCAAGTAACAAATCATATATCTCTGCACCAGAACAACGTAGAGACTTCTGGTTTCGTTCATTGGACTCAGGGTAGCAAGGAGCCTTTTGAGTATCACCTTGGTAACTGCATAGCAAACAAATGAGCTATCTATCTATCTATCTATCTATCTATCTATCTATCTAATAGACTGAATGGTCTTAAAATCTTTAAACTTTGAACTTTTAAATCTACTACTTAAACTTGTAACTACTTCAAACTTATAACCTTCAAACTCCAAGCTTTTACAGCTACTTCAAACATTCACGCTAGGCTTTCTCAAGCCAACATCAAAGTTTGTCTTGACTAACTTTTTATCTAGTTATTATTATAATTTTTTATGAATTACATAGTAAATTAAAAATGTATTTCTCCATTATTTTGTAAGTGCCACTCCTAGTCCTCCATATCACTTTCCCTAAAATGATATCACTGCCTTAAAAGTTCACATACACTGACACCTATCAGCTTGGATGCAGCATTATTTAAAATTAGTAGTTTTCAATTTCAGATGCAATTGTAGAAATGTAGTATTCACAGTCAGCCATGTTTAATTTAATCAAAGAGTGAAAATGTCAAATAACAGGACTGTTACTGAGATTAAGCGAGTAGTATTAGGCTGGTCATGTGATTCTAAAATGGCAGCCCTCATGTGCGGACCCTCTCCATGTAGAATAAAACAGCTTTTATAAGGTTACTGATATGACTGGAGTCTGTGGTCATGTGGTCATGATTTCCTACATATATTGCACAATTACAATTCATGTCTTTAGGTGTTAAACCTTTTTAATGAGTAAAGAATTACTGAATGCACCTTTAAAGCAGTGCAAATACATTCAAACACTGTTAGTAACATAGAGTGCCAGTAAATGGAGTATATTTTCTTATGGGGAAGTAACAATAGGCTTTATACTAGCTGCATTATCAGCTCATCAAGAATGCTGAAGTACAGTAGGTTTATACAGCAACTAAAACCGCATTGTAACAGTCACATGCCTGTCACATGGCATATAGGATTATTGTTGGGGGTTATGCTCATCCTAGCCACTAGGGGTCTCAGTTAGCACTCCAGAATTGTATAAATACAGGAAGTAGTTGAAGAAGTCAGATGTAGAAACAGAACCTTAATGAAGCACCCTAGTATTTTAGAGAAAAAGGAGATGTCAGAAGATCCGTTAGACCTACCTTTAAATATGTCTGAGCTGAGAAGAGCAATCATTAGTGCTCATCAGACTACTCCTGGGAAAGATGGAGTATGTTATTGTAACACATTCGATGGAAAGGAGGAGGCGAGAACTGGCTTGACAATACAAATGATAATTTAATGAGAAACTTAACCAAAAAGACAAACACACACAGAGGTGTCGGACAGCTGTCCGTAACTCTCTCTCTGTCGCACTGCCGTCTCCGGTCGGCCTTATCCCTCTTGGGCTTCATCAGCCTAATTAGGGGCTGAGTGTGCGGAATCATGACCCGGCCCCGCCTTCCACCCTGCCACATTCCTCCCTCATCTCTCAGGCCGGGGAGCCCGTGGGGGGAGGCGTGCCCTTCCGGCCCCATCTGCCGACAAGTCATCCCCGCCTTCCTGGAACTGGGAGGGGACAAGGGGAGGGAAAACAACAATAAAAACACGGAACATACGGGCTGTAACAGTGATGATACCAACTTAAAATATAATAAAAATAATATTTAAAAAGAGAGGGAAAGACCAACGCGGAGCAGTAGCGGGAGAGAGAGAGGAGAGAGAGAGAAAACAAAATAATTATTTACTCGCCGTTTCTCCGATATGCTGTAGCCTGGTCCTCGGCCACTCCTCCACCCTCTGGTGGATGACAGCCATGCCTCCCTGGGCGGATCGGAGGCAGTCCTCCGGCCCCTGGCAGACGGAATGCCCTGCCATGTTTTCGGTGGATGGTAGGGGTCTCCCCGCCCCTGGCAGCGGCCCTGACCGCTCCAGGTGGTCAGTTAGGAGCCCCTCCTCCCCTCGTCGTCGGCAGCCGCTCCTCTGTTCTCAGGCGGCCGGGCTCCTCCGTCCCCTGGAGGATGGCCACGGCTGCTCTGTTGGAGTGGATGGTAGTGGCGAGGACTCTACTACGGTGCATCCCTCCTCCTTCCCGGATTTCGGCACCAGCGTAACACATTCGATGGAAAGGAGGAGGGGAGAACCGGCTTGACAATATAAATGATAATTTAATGAGAAGCTTAACCAAAAAGACAAACACACACAGAGGTGTTGGACAGCTGTCTGTAACTCTCTCTCTGTCACACTGCCGTCTCCAGTTGGCCTTATCCCTCTCGGGCTTCATCAGCCTAATTAGGGGCCGGGTGTATGGAATCATGACCTGGCCCTGCGCTCCGCCCTGCCACAGTTATAAAATGTTGGCACACATGACAGATAACACACTGGACATAGTGTTAATACTGTTTAACCGAGTTTGGGATACTGGACAACTTCCATCAGTGTGGAAACAAGCAATAATAGTACCCATTCTTAAACCAGGGAAAGACCCATCAGACCCTTCTAGCTACAGACCTATTGCATTAACTTCCCATTTATGTCAAATCATGGAACGAATGGTCACAGAGAGTTTAACATATTTCCTAGAAAGTAAAGCTCTTTTGTCTCCCTATCAAAGTGGGTTCCGTAAGGGTCGGAATACAATGGACTCTGTATTGTGCTTAGAATCAGACATCAGGAAAGCACAGACTAACAAGCAAGTAGTGATAGCTGTCTTCTTTTATGTGGAAGAAGCATATGATATGCTCTAGAAAGAAGGGTTACTTATTAAGTTAAAGTCATTAGGAATTGGCCGTAGAACATATCATTGGTTTCTGGACTTTTTGTTTGACAGGAGTACAAGTGAGAGTAGGTGAAGTGTATTCCAGAGTATTTACGGTGGAGAATGGAACTCCACAAGATAGTGTATGTAGTTCATTATTATTCAACATAATGATTAATGACATTTTCTCTCGGGTTGAACAAAGAATAGGAAAATCTTTGTACGCAGATGACAGGGCTTTGTGGTTTAGAGGCATATCAATATATCTTATGTCAATAAGAAAATACAAGCTGCAATAGTTGAAGTGGAAAAATGGACAAATAAATGGGGATTCAAATTATCTGTAGCAAAAACTCAGGTAATTTGTTTCTCAAGGCAGCATAAAATCGCACCCATCTCCTTAAAATTGTATGAGCAACCTCATGAGCAAGTAAAAGCTGTTAGGTTTCTTGGGGTTTGGTTTGATGAAAAGCTCACATGGAAAATTCATCTGGATAAAGTTGAGAATAAATGTAAAAAGGTCATCAAAATACTTCGTTGTTTTTCAGGACAGGAATGGGGAGCAAGTAGAGCATCTCTGCAAAATATATACAAATCCCTCCCCCGCCCACCATTTGGCAAATTGGACCACTCTTCCATTCTGTTTCTGCCCACTTAAAGGCAGAAACTGAAACAGGAAGCACCCACCCTCAGAACAATCCAGTGTTGGTCGGACCAATCAGACTCTATGCTACAAGACTGTTTTGATCACGCGGACTGGGAGATGTTCCGCTCCGCCTCTGATGATGACATCGAGGTGTACGCTGATAGCGTAACGTGTTTCATCAGAAAGTGTGTAGAGGATGTTGTTCCGTCCAAAACAATACGGATCTACCTGAACCAGAAACCTTGGATTAATAGCGGACCTCCGCTTTTAATTCCAGGAACATGGAGGAGTATAAACAATCAGAGCAGCAAAACGCCAGTACAGGAACAAGATTGAAGGACAGTTTAACACCACCAACACTAGAAGCATGTGGCAGGGAATTAATATCATCACGGACTTTAAAGGGAATAAAAACTCTGCCATGAACACAGCTGCCTCTCTCCTGGATGAGCTAAATAATTATTATGCATGGTTCGAGGGAAATAACACAGCCCTCGCGGAGAGAGCTCTCGCGGCCGAAACTACAGAGGTTAGTTCACTCTCTGTCTCTGTAGCGGATGTAACCCGATCCTTCCGACGGGTGAATATCCGTAAAGCCATGGGTCAAGACGGCATTCCGAACCGCGTCATCAGAGCGTGCGTGAACCAACTGGCTGGTGTTTTTATGGACATTTTCAACCTTTCCCTCTCTTTGTCTGTAGTCCCCACATGCTTTAAAATGTCCACCATTGTGCCTGTAACAAAGCAATCCAAAATCACTTGCTTAAATGACTGGCACCCTGTTGCTCTGACCCCCATCATCAGCAAATTCTTTGAGAGACTAATCAGAGATTACATCTGCTCTGTGCTGCCTCCATCACTGGACCCATTGCAGTTTGCTTACCGCAACAACCGCTCCACTGATGATGGCATTGCATCTACAATACACACTGCTCTCTCCCATCTGGAAAAAAGGAACACTTATGTGAGAATGCTGTTTGTAGACTACAGCTCAGCATTCAACACCATAGGGCCCTCCAAGCTTCATGTGAAACTCTGGGCTTAAACAGCTCGCTGTGAAGCTGGATCCTGGACTTCCTGTCAAGCAGACACCAGGTGGTTAGAATGGGCAGCAACATCTCCTCATCACTGACCCTCAACACTGGAGCCCCACAGGGCTGTGTTCTCAGCCCACTCCTGTATTCCCTGTACACACATGACTGTGTGGCAACACATAGCTCCAATGCCAACATTAAGTTTGCTGATGATACGACGGTGGTAGGTCTGATCACTGACAATGATGATACAGCCTACAGAGAGGAGGTGCACACTCTGACACACTGGTGTCAGGAGCACAACCTCTCCCTCAATGTCAGTAAGACAAAGGAGCTTGTGGTGGACTTCAGGAGAAGAGAAAGAGAACAGAGCCCCATCACCATCAATGGAGCACCAGTGGAGAGAGTCAGCAGCTTCAAGTTCCTGGGTGTCCACATCACTGAGGAACTCACATGGTCCGTCCATGGTCCGAGGAAGTTTGGAATGAACCGCCACATCCTCACACGGTTCTACACCAGCACTGTAGAGAGCATCCTGACTGGCTGCATCTCCACCTGGTACGGCAATAGCACTGCCCACAACTGCAAAGCCCTGCAAAGGGTGGTACGAACTGCCAGACACATCATCGGAGTTGAGCTTCCCTCCCTCCAGGACATATACACCAGGCGGTGTGTGAAAAAAGCTTGGAGGATCATCAGAGACTCCAGCCACCCAAGCCATGGGCTGCTCTCACTGCTACCATAAGGCAGGCGGTATCGCAGCATCAGGACCCGCACCAGCCGACTTCATGACAGCTTCTTCCCCCAAGCAATCAGACTTTTGAACTCTTGATCTCTCATGATCAATATACATCAGCACTGCACTTTATTAATCTTATTATCTCACACTGGACTGTCATAAATTATATTCTCTTAACAACACACTGGCAACTGACTATCAACCAACAGCCTGAATGTTAATACAGTACAATACAACCTACTGTACATTAAATATATACTATATATACAATTTTTTTTTTATTGTATAATGTGTATTCTATATTGTGTGTATTGTATAATGTACATTGTATGTTATTATTTGTATATTGTGTTGTGTGTAATTATGTGTATATTAGATTTTAAATTGTGTTGTGTAAATTTGATGTTTATTGTAGATTGGTATATGTCTCATCACTGTCACGACTGCTATGTTGCTCGGAACTGCACCCAAGAATTTCACACACTATTGCACTTGTGTTTATGGTTGTGTGACAATAAAAGTGATTTGATTTGATTTGAAAATATATACTGGGCACTCATGAGATCTGTCTTTGATTATGGATGTGTAGCTTACATGTCAGCAGCAGAGTCAAACCTCAAGAAATTAGATGTGTTACAAGCTTAGGCCCTGAGAATCTGTAGTGGATCATTCAAAACATCTCCAGTATCAGTGATGCAGGTGGAAATAGGAGAAATGCCTTTAAGGATCAGAAGAGTGAAGTTAATGCTGGCATACTGGGTTAATCTCCAGGGACAATGTGATGCACATCCTGTTAAAAGTGTTTTGAAAGACTGCTGGGAATTTTACAAGTTTTGGGTGGATAGGTGATGCGAAGGCAGGAAACCTAGTGTTACATCAATCACAGTACAGCCACACAGTCTCAATTTCTTCCATTCCTCCCTGGTTATTCCCCTTGCCAATTGTTGATATCAATATACAGCAGGAATTGAAGGACAGATCTAAACAACTTCCAGTATGGTATATAGTCCAGAATTATTTTGAGAACCATTTTTCAGAATCAGTGTTTTTATTCACAGATGGCTCAAAGATCCTGATACAGGGTGTGCAGATGCAGCAGTATACATCGCAATGAGTGAATCTTATATTAAGAAAAGGGTAACTGACCATTTGTCAGTTATTGGCAATAATATTGGCCCTGCAATGGATAGAGGAGAAGGAAATAAATAACACTGTCATTGCATCTGATAGCTACTCAGCACTTGCAAGCATAAGATCAGGCAGGTCATCATTTAGGATGGATATTATCAATGAAATATTCCTTATGATGTATAATATAAAAGTTAAGGGGATATTACACGCTTACTTTGGGTTCCTGCTCATGTTGGTGTGGAGGGAAATGAGCAGGCGGATATTCTGGCCAAACAAACTCTAAGAATTAAACAAGTAGATCTACAAGTCTCATTAAGCAAAGCTAAGCTATGGTACACATTAGGACATATGTACAATCAGTATGGCAGAAGTATTGGGATGACAATGAAACTGGAAGACATTTATATAATATACAAAAACATGTTGGTGCTGGGAGGATGGAGGGCAGGAATCGAAGGGAAGGAAATATCTTCACTCGTCTGAGAATAGGTCATTCTGGACTTAATACATTGTATAAAATAGGCAAGCACCAAACTGGGAAATGCACATACTGTAGCCAACCAGAAACAGTCGATCATGTACTATTTCATTGTAGGAAATACAATACTGAGAGATATCACCTTCTTCAGTCGCTAAGGAAGGCAAAACATCATGACTTTTCTTTATCAGGTCTCTTAGGGAAAACAGCTGGCAAGATATATGATGACAATTAGTTAAAAGAATATGTTTTTTTTTTCTCTCGTGCATAATCCTGTACCACGCTCCAGTCCAGTCGGTGGCGGTAATGCACCTATAAGCTGGTTTGCCAACCGCCAAATAACACCAAAGAAGAAGTAGTTGTCAGATTCAGTTTGATTGCCTCATGCTGTCTGCTGATTTCTACATGAAATCCTTGTTTGAGAAACTTTGATTTGCTGCTCAAATTAGTAAGTGTTGCTTTATTTCGTGTTTTTGCCTTGTTTTATATGTCTAAGTTGATGAGTTTGTGTGAAATTTGTTCTTTGTAAATAAGATTGTTAAAGTTGGGATGTTTTAAGGAGATGTTTGAGTTCTGTGTTTTAGTTCATGACTGGGAATTTGATTAGTTATATATTTTTTTTTTTTAGGCCGATTGTTCAAACTGCAAGTTATATGTTGCCAGGTCTGATTTTTTTACTGTCCAGAACTCAGTAGCTTTTACTAATATGCCCACATTAATAATAACAGTGATGATGCAAACTTTTGTGTGTTCACCATGTGTTAAAACTTTAGCAAAGTATGTTTCATCCAATTAGCATCTCTTATAGGAGTGATGGTGGCGTAGTGGGCTAAAGAACAGAACTGGTAAGCAGAAGGTTTCTGGTTTGATCCCCACAGTCACCACTTTTGTGTCCTTGAGTAAGGCACTTAACTCCAGGTTGCTCCGGTGAGATTGTGCCTGTTATACGTGCCCTGTAAGTTGCTTTGAATAAAAGTGTCTGATAAATGTAAATGTCTTCATTTTTAGTCCCTCAACCAGTGTTTTCACAACATTTAGTGATCTTGTGTTGCAAGAATGTTTTTAATTGTAAGGATGCATTTTACAGATAAGGGTGTATATACCTCCAAAAATTTGCAAAAAGTATCCATTCTTATCCACATGTTGCCTTCTCTCATCAGACCCATTTTCGACTTTGGCCACGTCCACACTTTGGACACTTTGCACTTCCCGTCGTGTGCTGAATCTACACCAGTAACAGAAGATTGTGCGATGTTTGCTTTCTTTTTGCAGATGAAGTGGAATTCAGATGACACCTTGACACTTGATTTTTACATATAATAACCAGAAACATTATTCCTTTGAAAAGGTTGTGTGCTGCCTGATACAATGCCTGCTGTGTTTACAAGAAGAAAGTCCAATAAAAGCCTTTATTATTTGAATACCAATAAATAAGTTAGTATTTTTTTAATAATTTTGAATAGTTTTTTTATGAATAAACATGATATTGCTATAATAAACCTAATATAACATGATATAAATGTAATTATAATTATAATTTATGGTATCTGAATTGATGACATATTGCCAGCACACTTGTTGTATTTTTGTTTTATTATCCTGCCTTACTTGTTCGGAAGTAATTGATAAAATTTTTTAAATTTTTTAAAATAATTTTTATAAATTGTAAATAGTAAAAAAAAAAAAAAAAAACTACAAAAAAAATGTATTTAGCAGGAGGAGCTGGGTCTCGTTATTTGTAAATTAAATGTGGACATGTACGTTTTTCATTATGAAGAATTTAAAAAAGGATTTAAAAACATGTTTAATTTATGAATTGTAATTGTAGAAAATGTTATTCAGTATGTTAACATTTGGAGGCACTGTACAACATGTATCTGTATCTGAGCTGATGAATGTATGCTGAGTCACTGTGATTTTTTTTTTTCACTCTGCCACACCGACTCTATTCACATTTCACCGTTCACCTAATTTTCCAGTTTTACAACAATTGAGTCATGTCAAAGGCCACGTATGACTGAAAACACACCACCAGTTTGCAGTGGCATGACAGAGCTCAATACTGTACCATACAAACACTCTGTTTTATAAAGCTTGAGAGACATATCTGACAGAACCAGACTGACTCATCATGGCTGCAGTAAAGGCATGTAACGTCCTTATCACTGGAGCCAACCGTGGCTTGGGCCTGGAAATGGTCAAGCAGCTCTTGGAGGTAAATTGTCCAAAGCGGAACATTTTTGCTGGCTGCCGTGACCCGATCGGGCCAAAGTGTGCGGTGAGTTCTCATCTGCTTAATCCAGAGAGCATAATGTAGCTAAAAATAATCTCTGTTTACTGTTTAAATATGCAATATATGTGTTTTCTGTTTCAATTTAGGAGCTGAAAGAATTGGCCAAAAAACATCCTAGCATTATCACTATTGTGCATCTTGGTAAAAAAAAAAGATATTTTTTTAATTTTTTTTTTATAGACCGTTAATTGGTAGAACTGATATTTAGACCTTTCTACTTTCTACAGTTGCTGGTTCTTCAGTATCTAGTCTAAGGATAAATGCCACCATTTGGTGGGTCTCTAAACAATATAAGTAACTTACTCATTGAAACGTATTCTATGAGAAATGCACAGCACTTTTAGCTAAACAGTTACGCATGATCCAAAACAAAGATGAAAATGAATTTGGAACACTACTGCTCATCGCAAAACAACTTTGCATAAATAACAATTATTATTATATTCTAATGCACATTATGTTTTCACTGTTGTAGCCTAATGATCATTTATTGTGTTAAAAAGCAAACACAAAGTAATCAATCTATGGCTATATAGTAGTGTGTGTGTGTGTGTGTGTGTGTGTGTATTATATTATATATAAAATCATGTTCCCAGACCGTAATAAGCATAGAGTACCACCTGTTTTCTCCAAGGGACAGTAAGCGAAACTCTCAGTATTGGCAACATGCAGCCACACTTACAAACCACACTTACCAAGACCAGACAACACGAAGAGGACACGTTCTTGCGTACAAACACAGCTTGATGGAGCGCAAATTCGAAGGCAGGGATCTCGAGTTGTTTTCTCTAAGTTTCAAACTTCGTTTAACTTGACACAGCAACTTAAAAATGGTATATTTATGACCAGTGTTGGGGGTAACGCGATAAAAGTAATGTGTTATGTAATCAGATTACTTTTTCAGAGTAAATTAATGCAATATTTTTTCTTTTAGACCATAATATCGGAGTTACTTTTTAAATAAAGTAACACGTTGCTTTTGTACACCCCTTCTGTCCCTGTATTGTGAGAAATCAGGAGTAAAAGTGTGCAAATTTCAGGGGGGATACGTAGTGCATGATGGGCATTGTAGTTCTTATAGAGTGTGAGGCCAGAGACTATTTAGCAGATAGCGACGAGTCACTTCTATTTAAATGAATGGGAGAAATTGGAATGCCCAACCAAGAAGCTCTTGCACCCAACAGTCAATGGATGTAGAAAGGAAGTCCTGCCTTGCAAGTAAAAGGGCCAATCACCTTTTAGATACAGACATTGTCTGTCAATCAACATGCCTACGCACATGTGCATTTCATGTTTTTAACAAAATGTCTTATTTTCTAAAAATATTCACATTTGTTTTATAATAAAAAGTAGTTTGATTCATAAACCGTTTTTATGACATTTTGGTAGCATTAAAAACGATTCCACTCAAGTTGTATCAACATGCGCCTTTTGAAGTTGTGGTGTCTGTACGCACCGTGGATCAACTCAAAACAAGCGAGCATTGAGATGACAAGTGAAAAATATTAATTTATTCATCAGACTTATTCCTTGAACATGTTTGGCTGGCATTCCCCACTGAATTTTATCCTGACTTAAAATCATCTTAAATTGACTCTGGCATTGCCGATGGGCACAGGACATGATGACAGGTATGATGCAGGTTCAAGTGTTGGACTTTGCTGCTTTAGGTAAAAGAGTGGTTATTCTTCATTATTTATATTGGCTGCCATGTTGATGGCAAAACAAATCATTATTATAAATATGATGTGAAGATCTACTTGATAAATATCGGTTTGTTTACTATGTTGTTTTCTATGAGTGTTGCACAGTAGCTATCATGACCTGTAATGTCTCTTGAATGGAATGCATAGCATAGCAGAAGAGAAAGTGGCTGTGAGAAAAAAAGTTACGCAAAAGTAACTCTTTACTTTCCATAAAAAATAACTTTGTTACTTTAAGGAGTAACGCAATATTCTAACGAGTTACTTTTAAAAGTAACATTACCCAACACTGTTTAGGACGCAACGCAACCGAGACGCTCCAAAAGCATCCGTCTGATGCAGTGTGTGTGTGTGTGTGTGTGTGTGTGTGTGTGTGTGTGTGTATATATATAATTATTTAAACATTGAATTATTGTTATTTGAGGGGCTTTATCTGCAAATATTTATGTATGTGATTTAATTGTGATTAATTTATCGGCATACCATGAAATTAAATTGATAAATAAATTTAAGCGATTGACAGCCCTTATATATATATATATATATATACATACACACACTGTATATACTGTATATGTCAGGATCAGAAAGGCTCAGGACCCAAATGCAGAGTAAAAAACAAAGGATTTTTTAATATAACAAAAGGCCAAAAAACAAAACTCCCATGAGGGGGAAAAATAAACGTACCCCGAAGGGGAAAAAGGGTATCCGGGCTGGGGTTGGGAAAACTGGGCACAGGACCGACCAGACCGGGCTGGGGATGAAACAGGAGCAAATAACAGGACCGACAAACAGGACCGACTGGAAAAAGACAAACTGGCACTGGACAGCACACACGAAGAGGCTAAAATAGGGAGAGAAATCAAATGGGTTAACAGGGGACAGGTGAGGCAAATAAACTAATAATAAGCAAACAAGGAGGCGGGGTATGATGTAAGACAGAGAGACACGCGGCGATACAGAAACAAAACCACGTGCTTTCACAAGACAACAAAACACCCGAATGTCATGAGCGCACATCGGCAAGACAATAAGGCAATATACGCTCATGCCAACCGACAAACAAGATGAGAGAATGCGTAGCAACACCAAACAAAGCAATGCCAGGCATTCTCACACTAAACAAAACCTGAGCATACACCACGAGGCAGGCGACAAAAACAAGACAGGACACCTGTGTGAGAGTTCGGCCACACACAAACCCGAAATCTCAGGGTTGTGTAAATACCGAACCTCAGCAGAACGTAAAGACAGCTCGCGATCCAGGCACGCAACGCAAAGCGACCACAACCCGTGTACAAGACATAAACTATTGATGCGACGCACTCACATCAATAACAGACAGAACGTGGAGCATGAGTGTCTGGATCCCGTCACGGACCGAACCAGACAGGAAGTCAGGATCTAGACACCATGCTCCGGACATGAAACAAGACAAACCGAAGTGCGCACAGCAGGGAATTCAACCGAAACCGCACGCTCCTACAAAGACAAACAATGAAACACAAGAGATGATGATGCCACGGTCCTGTCAGACAAAAACCCAGACTGTCAGAGTGACAGGACCGTGACAGTATATAGTATATACTTCATATTTTTTAATCATATACAGTACATATTCAAATTACACTAGTATTTGGGGGGAAATATATTATTATTATTATGAAATTTTGAAATGTATGTTAATAAAATATGTTGAAATAATTAAATCATTTCTGCATATGTTTTCGAGCATTTAAACAAAAACAATCACTATTGTAATTAAACCACAATATCGGTTGATCTTTTAAATGACTTTGATAATATTATAATAACGTAATATCCATTGAATTTTGAACAGATTTTTTCATGTGACAATTAGATGTGAATGATCCATGCAGCATTAAAGAGTCTGCAAAAACAGTGGGCTCACTACTGGGGGAGAGTGGCCTGAATCTGTTGGTGAATAATGCTGGAGTGTTGTCACCTGGAACTATGCTGTCCACCCCTGATGAGGACATGCATAAGGCCTTCAACACCAACATTATGGGACCTTTGATAGTCATCAAGGTAATGGAGTTTAAGGGTTGTTAGCAGCTCTAACTTAAGGATTAGACCAGCAATCACAAGAAACCTCTGCTTTTGTATGTCTTTTCTTTGTGTTTATTAGGAGTATCTACCTTACCTCCGCACTGCAGCCAAAGCATGTGGTGAATCAGGTATGTCCTGTGATAAGGCAGCGATCGTCAACATCTCCGCGGTGCTGGGCTCCATGACCAGCTTGCCTTCCTGGTACTCCCAATTCCCAGCATTCTCATACAATGTCAGCAAGGTACACTGAGCTCCTACTGTTACCTAAAGGAAAGGACTTTGCAAAACATCAGTAAACATTAATTACAGAGTAAGAAATAATAAAAACAAATTCAAGACCAAAAATACATTTATAAATAAATATTGAGACACTTATAAGATGGTTTAGTTTAAAAAATAAAATAAAAAATAATGCAAAAATGGTTATGTAAATATTGTGTAACAATGTAAATTCATCTGCTACATAATTTGTGTCACTGCTACCATCAAATCTGTATTTTTGGGTGGTGTTTATGGATAACATTTTCTTAACAGGCAGGTCTTAACATGATAACAGTTTGTGCTGCTCTGGAGTTCAAAACAGATGAGATCCTCTGCGTTGCCATTCACCCTGGATGGGTGAGCACTGACATGGGAGGAGAAAAGGTGAGTTTTATTTCCACTAGATTTCTACATTTGTGAGAGGTGTTTGCTTTCTAAGTGTCCTGGAAAACCTGGAATTTTGCAATGCAGTTTTCCAGTCATGAAAAAGTCATGGAAAATTAGAAAAATACCTAAATGTTCTGGAAATGTATTATATGTCCTGGAAAATATTTTTATGTGTAATAAAACTGTTCGACTGTGTCGCCACTAATGATCTTTGAAGATGCATTAAATTGATTGAAAGTAATTGAAAAATTACAGTAAAGGCATTTATAATGTTGACTATTTCTTTAAAAATAAATGATGTAATCTAACTTTCTGTTCATCCAAGAATCCTCTACTCAACTGTTCGGCATATACTGTTAATTAAAGCTGCTTGTTTAGGACCTGTGAGGACTCTTTCTCTCAAATTAGAGACTCTGATGTACTTGTATTCTTGTTGTTGTGCATCTGAGTTGTCCACTTCTCTCTCTGTCCTGGTTAGATCAAGTTTGTTTTATTCTTTCAACAGAAGTGCATGGAATAGCCTTCATCTCTCAAAAGAACAATAGATTGATGAATTTGAGGAGAAATATCTTTCTTTTTGCTTATTTTTAAAACTGAAATTTGACTTGCAAGAGTAAAGTTAATTTACTGTAAAGTAAAAAAAAAAAAGAAAAAAAGAAAAAATGCAATACCTCAACTGAAAAAAAAAACAAACTTTATTGTGATTTCTACACTTCATTAAGTAGCACAACCATTTTAACTGTTCTAACAAAAAGAAATGTTACTTTAGTACTAAGTTAACATATTAAATGTTTTCTTAAGGATTATGTAACACATTTTCTTAGTAGAATGGAGTAATGGCAGCTGAAAATATGGCTTGCCATCATGGATAAATATCAAATTGTATTATAAATAAAAACATAAAACACTTATTTCAGATTATAGACATTATATAACTGTAATCTATAATCATATTACACTTGAGAAATGAAAATTCTTGGTCGAAACAACATTCTGAACACTTTTAAAATAATAGCCAAATCTACTGGATATTTCCCTTCATTTTAATGAATGGGCATTTGCTGTCAGCCACGCTAAGCCACGTCCCCAGCATTGCGTGTGTGTGTATGTCAAGACTGCAGAACAAACATTCTCGAAGGAAAATACTGATGCAAACGGTTCAGCATTTATTTGTGCATTAAATTACACATACATTTTATGTACTTGTGGATGGTATTCTGAGCAAAGTAAACTGTATATTTGTGTATACTTCTGGTGTGTGGATTCCTAAATTAAGCGCGTGGATCTTTTGCGTGCGTGTGTGGAACGGTTGCCCGTGGATTCCAGTGTGCATCTGTTGATCTGTTGCCTGAATGTGTTCTGGCCTCTCACGATAGTCAACATTGTGTAACCACAGACGCAGAAGATCCCACACATGTATGTATTCAGAAATCTGTTTTGAAAACAAAGTTTATTTTTGCAATTCTGTTCAGTGGCACTGAAATTACACACTTCCGCTACAAATCACAGCTTTTTGGGGTTTAATAATTACACTGGGCCATGAAGGTAACTGCTTGTCTGGTGGTGACCAAACTATCATCAAAAACACACAGAAACACTAAAATAAAGCTCCATTTTAATGGACGCATGAAATGAGGGGAAAAGGACAACATTTTATGTACAGTAATGTAATGTTTACTGTAAATAATAATTAATTATTATTATTAATATTAAAGCAATATCTCACATTTATGATGTTCTGTTGTGCCACACTTTATTTGAGAAAACAAAATTCTCCAGTGGTGTTTTGGATTGTGCTGTGAGGATTTCAATAATGCAATGTTATGTTTAAAAATTACAGTAATTCTACTTTAAAATTAAAAAAGTATTAAAGTAAATCTACATTAATAAAATCTTATTAAACTGTCGAGTATGGAATTCAGAAAAATAACCATCCAATATAAGCATGAGCTCTCATGTGTTTTTGCTTAATTATTACACCACTGGGCACATAACAAGTGGGAACCCTGTAATCATATAATAATTAGTTTATTAGTATTTCATTTTGTTTTACACTGATATTGTTTATATCACAGTAAAGAAGCATAAAGTAATTCCTGACTTTATATGCTCCAAAACAACACGTGTTGTGCATGCGCTCTGTTGTGCATAAACTAGAGTTATTAATTTATTTTAAATGCTGTGCTTAAGGTGACCACATTGTTGTGGAGGTAGATAGCTTCCAAAACTTTACCTTTAAATTTTCCGTTATGGTCTAAATATAATAACATAATTCTTTTTTTATTTTCTCCCCAATTTGGAATGCTCAATTCCCAATGCGCTCTAAGTCCGCGTGGTGGAATCTCAGTTGCCTTTGCGTCTGAGACTGTCAATCCGTGCATCTTATCACGTGGCTTGTTGAGTGTGTTGCCGTGGAGACGTAGCACGTGTGGAGGCTTCACGCTATTCTCCGCAGCATCCACGCACAACTCACCACGCACCCCACCGAGAGCTAGAACCACATTATATTGACCACGAGGACCACCAGTTTGGTTGCTTAGGAGACCTGGCTGGAGTCACTCAGCACGCCCTGGATTCAAACTCTTGAATCCAGGGGTGGTAGTCAGCGTCAATACTCGCAATACTCAAAAATATTACAAATAAATATAGGCTTCTATTGATTACAAAACAAATATGGGATAATAGGAAACCTAGAATTAGTCTTAAAATTTTTAAGTTGTCAAAAAGGCTTAGAGAACTAGAATTCCAAAATTTAATAAATTAATATAAAGCTGCCCAAATGCAACCTATATTGATTTAGATGAATGCAGAATCTAAAGTGAAATAGATAATGGATAAATATTATGAATTTGTGTCAAAAATATCAATAATTTTTCTCAGGGTTACACCACATGAACAAAATGTGCCTTTTCATAAACATGTCAGAATAAATATCAGATGTTTTTTAAACATCTTCCTTTCTACATCCGTTGACTGATGGACATTCCAATGTCTCCCATTCATTTTAATAGAAGTGGCCCGGCTATACTAAATAGTCTCAGTATATCTCAGCAAACTGAGATGTTTTACTGTGTTTTATAGTTTTTATGGTCAACATAAGCAACAAAATGGCTACCTACAAATTGGTTAAACCCAAAGATTTTGATTTGATGGACAAAAAGCGTTTTAAAATGACATATTTTAAAACAATTGTTTCACTGTTTATTTTTTTTAAGAAATAACAAACTGAATAGTCATGCCAATATTTCTTTTTTCAGGAATTTCAGATTTTGAGTCAGAGACTTTGACTTTTTTTTGTGTTTTTTTTTTTTTTACTGTACCACATCATATTTTTTACTTTAAGCCCCAGAAAAAATATCAATATGACTTTAAACTCAGCAATTGAAAATGTTCATCATAGAAGAGGTGTATTCAAGTAAATGTTTTGTGTGAATTGCATTTTTTAATGTATTTTTAATTGAATAGATCAGGACAAAAATGAGCATCACTTCATTGACCCTTAGGACACATGGCCATAATATGCACCTGTTACCCTTTGTAATGGTATTTTATGATTAATTTTGTGAAAAGAATCCACGTTATGATCATGAAAAAGGGTTTTTTCTAGATCGCTCGCCCACTGCAGATACGCATTTTTTTCTACTCCAATTTACTACTTGACCATGTTTGAAAGTGCGTGAAACATTTGAGAACTTGTGGCATAAGATTCATGTGAACACTAAGAAGGACAAATCAACCCATCGCAAACTCCGACATACCTGCCAGTGTTTTCAGAAAACCAGCGTCTCTTTGCAGTGGAGAGGGAGCTCGTGCGCTCAAGGTTGCCAGATTGCGGGACAAAAGCGTCGCCCTGGCAGAATAAATTGTGCATTAGTAGTGTCATAGAAGCTTTATCTTTATTTTAGCATTTTTGTGTTGCCACAGACAATGATGAAAAATGTAGTTTTGTCTAACAAGCCTGTCGCCATATAAACCGATCTTAATGAGTTTAAAGAAAAGCATAGAGTTTACTCAGAGCAAACTTTATTCATACAAATTAAACTGCACCATCAGCATTGAAAATTAGAGCTTTGTTCAATTCCATTTAGCTTCCGCCTTGATTCTTTCATTGAACTCAATGTCAGGGCTTCCAGAAAAGTTCCTCACTGATAATTTTGACATTGTGGTGGTGATCATCATCATGCTATACAACATAAAGGCAGAATATGACAGTAAAGTTTGGAACTGTGTTAATAGGTGCTAATTCTCGTTCAACCAAGCTCGTGTTTTTAATTTGTTTGTCAACTAGGCACCAATGGACTCCAGAGAGAGTGTGGAGAGGGTACTGCATGTTTTGAGCAGCCTCACTGAGACCCAGCATGGTGGATTCCTTGACTACACTGGAAAAACTCTACCATGGTAAACCATCTGAATGGTCAACAGGTGCAGACCGTTCTATTTTAGCCATTATGAAACAAGTGCCCACCACATCATGAACAACAGCCACAAATGATTATTACAGAAAACATGATAACTTCAACAAAGCAAATGATCTTTTCTTGACATTACTATTGTTCATAGTACAATTCTATTCCTAGGCTGTGGAAACAGCATAGGGTTGTGGCCCTATACCTACTTTAGTATGCGTCATGTCAGTGATTGTGGAAAAAAATAAAAATTACCAGGATTATTTTTGTATTATTATTATTACTTTGCCCTGTTGATCCAAGTACAACAACAATGTAGACATTTTTATTTTTATGAAATAGTCTGGAAAAGTTTGTGACAGTTTCTATCAACATTTTAAATAAAACAGATTTTTTTTAAATAATAAATAGATATTTCCAACATTTGCAGAACCGTTGTTAGGACATCCCTTTACAATTTCTTTTAAACGTCATAAGCGTGTCCAACCTGAAACCACATTTTGTGTAGTTTAAATATTTAAAGGTAAAATGTTAACCAACAATCTGCTAATATCCCATTGTGTGACAATTTTTCCTGCTGCTGCTTCATGTTCACTGGTTAAGGAAGTATTTTGGGATATTATAAAGGAAACAGCAGGGAGAAGAGTGGTGTGGAATCAGGAAATGTTACACAAACTGGATTCAAACTCACACCTGGATTGCTCGCAAAAGAGCTGCTGTGCAATGGGCCTCACTCATGAAACTTAAATATACAGTATGTATATTTTCCATAAAATGGACCTTCCCATAAACTTTTGGGTATACAGCAATACTATACCCCCTTGCAACTGGAAGAGTCATCAGAAAAAAATCCTGCTGATTAGTTGACTCAATGCTGGCCGTGCACCCTCACAGCCCGTCCACGCCCTCCTCCTCGTAACACTCCTCCCCTGCCCGATTCAGGCTGGGGCGCCATCCGGACTGGTCTACTGCCCCCTCCATCTCTGGAGGGGAGACGCTGCCCTTCCCGCCGTTCCACCAGCCGATGGTCCACCCTGCCTCCTGGGAACCTGGAGGAGAGATGAGGGGAGGGAGAGGGATGAGGGAAAGGGCGAGAGAGAGAGAGGAGAGAGAGAGAAAAACCTGCTCGCTGGTCCCCTGACACACTGTCACCTGGTCCTCAGCCACTCTTCCGACCTCTGGTGGACCACAGCTCGCTCCTCCCCTGGCGGACAACAGCGAGTCCTCTGACCCCTGGTGGACAGAACTGCTCCTCCCCTTTCTCGGCGGACAACAGCAGTTCCTCCGACTCTCGGCAGCGACCCCACTGTCCCCAGGCAGACGGCCGTGGCTGCTTCCCCGGTGGATGGCAGCGGCGAGTACTCCACGACAGTGCATCCCTCCTCCTTCCCGGATTTCGGCACCAGTGTAACAGGTAAGGGATGGGCAAGGAGGAGGCGGGAACCGGCAGAACAGTCAATGTAACTTTAATGACAGAAATTCAACTTAAAACAACATAAAACAAAGATGCACACACATACAGTGGCCACGAGTGTCTCTGTCTCTCTCGAACTGGCGTCTCTGTTCAGCTGACTCAGCGCTGGCCGTGCACCCTCACAGCCCGGCCACGCTCTTCTCCTCATCACAAATATGTTTAAAAAAGTTACTAATTTATGTCTGTTTTTAAAGTTACTTTCAAGTTATTTTAACTTCAGTAAAATTTTGTTAGACCACATTGGCTGAAAGTACACAAAACATTAAGATGTCTTTTACACATGATTTACATGTGGTCAGGAGCAGGAGTACATTTTGTTCTTACCAATTAACATTTTGAAAATACAAAAACATTTATGAATGCGAGAACTTTGGTCAGAACGGCTTTTCGAACAGGTTGCACAAAAAGTCATTCTGCTCGTGTTTCATGAATGAGGCCCATTGTGACAGAAAAGGTTATTATCAGTAACGAAAACCAGCAGTGAAAATATTTTATTTAACTGAAAAATAAATACAGGAGTTTGCAAAAGAATGAAAGCTAAACTGAAACTACAAATGTGCACTATAATCAGTACAAAGGCTAAAAATATAGTTTCAGAAGGAAGCTGCAGAGATGAAAATCCATTTGACCAACATGGATTGACAATACATACAATATTTTGTTCTGATTTTAGTTTCTGGCCATTTTTCAGCCATTCAGAATTTTCTGAAGTCATTTTTCTAACCCCTCTTATAGCTTTTGGGCCGATTCACAGAAAATCGCTTGTTGTACAAATATTAAATTGATGACACCACAATAATACGGTTGTTATAGAAAGTAATAATGCTCAGTGAAACGTTGCAAAGACGTTGCTCGTTAAGTTGATCCAAACAGCCTCCAATAAATCTTTAGAATGTGTTACAAAGATTTTATGCCATGAACTTCATAAATTTTGACAAATCCAGTGATTAGTTGTTCACTGGTGTGCATGGTCTATGTAACACATCTGACACATGATCTGAGCTGATCCAGTCCATATATCACTGAAATAAATGCACTGGAGATGTCAGCATGATAGTACTAACATTGTGCTGCTAAATGTAGCAGCAAAGGCACATTTACAGTATAGCACTTTTTTTATTGTCCACAAGTACTGTAGTAAGAAGTCATGTTTATTTGTAATGCGCTTTTCACAATGCATTTTTTCAAAGCAGCTTTACAGAAAATCATATTGCAATGTCCATAATCTAATAAATGCCATAATGTCCCCAGACATTTAAATGCAAACAAAAAATATGTATATATATATATTTATGCGCCATTAAAACTAACTAAATCTAAACTGAAATTGAAAAACAAACTACAACATAAAATAAAAATAGAATCCTAGTGATTTTTTTTAAACTATAATAACTCAAAAAAATGTGCTCTACTGGCCAGACCACGTCTCTGACCTTGCACTCAATGATATTCACATAAAGTGTGATATATTGTTTTGAGCATTGAGAATGGATGAGATTATGTGCAGTATTAAGTGACAGAAGTACAATGTATAACTCAATGCCAATCTGTCAGCACGGGCATACCTCAGCCATCGCAGACAGACACACTCACGACCACAGCTCAGATATCTCGAGGCATCTGGAGGAACAGGGGCCAAATCAAATGACAGTTCAAGTCTTCATACCTCTGCTGTCCTGAATACTGTGAGAAACAGATCAAGCTTGAGTTACCAGTGTGGCCACTGTAATATGGGAAACTCTTTAGGTATATTTTACTTAGCTGAGCTTTTACACAGGTAGATTGGAACCCAAAGCTAGTCAGAAATCATTTGGCCTCCATGAGAACTGCATATTACAGGACCCATGAAATGGCTTGTTGAGCGCAGTTTTCTTTCCTGTTTACATACACTGACTGGCCACTTTATTAGGTACACCTGTACATGTACTTATTCATGTGATTATCTAATCAGCCAATCATGTGGCAGCAGTGTAATGTAAAAAATCATGCAGTTATGGGTCAGGAGCTTCAGTTAATGTTCACATCAACCATCAGAATGGGGAAAAAATGTGATCTCACTGATTTAGACCGTGGCATGATTGTTGGTGCCAGACAGGCTGGTTTGAGTATTTCTGTAACTGCTGATCTCCTGGGATTTTCATGCACAACAGTCTCTAGAGTGTATAGAGAATGGTGCGAAAAACTAAAAACAACCAGTGAGCGGCAGTTCTGTGGACAAAAAATGCCTTGTTGATAAGAGAGGTAAACGAGAATGGCCAGACTGGTTCAAGCTGACGGAAAGGCTACGGTAACTCAGACAACCCTCTGTACAATTGTAGTGAGCAGAATAGCATCTCAGAATGCACAACATGTCGAACCTTGAGGCTGATGGGCTACAACAGCAGAAGACCACATTTGGTTCCACTTCTCTCAGCCAAGAACAGAAAACCGAGGCTGCAGTGGGCCAAGATTTGTGTACCTCAGCAGAAATCCAGGTTTGTCACACCAGGCGATGTTTTTCCAATCATCTACTGTAGCCTCAATTTCCTGTTCTAAGCTGTAGTGGTACCCGGAGGGGTCTTCTGCTGCTGTAGCCCATCCGTCTCAATGTTCGTCGTGTTTGTTGTATGTTCAGAAATGGTTTTCTGCATAGCACTGTTGTAACGCATGTTTATTTAGGTTACTTTCACCTTCCTGCCAGCTTGGAACAGTCTGGCCTTTCCTCTCTGACCTCTGTCATTAACAAGCTGTTTTCGCCCACAGAACTGCCGCTCGCTGGATGTTTTTTGTTTTTTTCACCATTCTCTATACACTAAAATCCCAGGAGATGAGCAGTTATAGAAATACTCAAACTAGCCTGTCTGACACCAACAATCATGCTACGGTCTAAATCACTGAGATCATATTTTTCCCCCCCATTCTGATGGTTGATGTGAAAATTAACTGAATCTCCTGACCCATTTCTGCATGATTTTATACATTACACTGCTGCCACACAATTGGTTGATTAGATAATCGCATGAATAAGTAGATTTACAGGTGTACCTAATAAAGTGGCCAGTGAGTGTATTCTATTCTATTGGGATGAGACATATCTAAGGGCTTGACCTATTTTTAAACAGCCTTTAGTTTATGTCAGAGCCATACACCATATTTTGGTGCTTGCTATTGCTAGTCTGTGGCAGGTGGTAATTATATTTTAGGGAGAGGGACACTTTCATTCTATAGAGCATTATCATGGACAAAAATCTGGATACAGCCAGGAGTACTGTCATGATGTCATCGATATTTTTGGTCCATTTTCCAGGAAGAAAAGGACAGAATTTTAAATGTGTATTTGTTAAAAATTTGTTTTGTCAACTTTTAGGAGTACACTAGCATTTAGATGACCTCAGAGCTATCAGACATGGTCAAAAATCCACAAAACTAAAAATGTTTACTTTAATGTTTGTTCACTGAGTTGAAAATAGATGCAATAAAATTAATGATTCATGTTGGAATCACTTATGTATATAAAAAGGTCTTATCCATCACCTGATCTGATCTTGTTTGTTACATGGGTCACTTTTCTTTTAAATCATTGTCAACAATCAAAAGGTTTTAAAGTCTAAAGTTTTTGCAGTGCATTTTACTTCTGTGTTTTGATGGGTTTCAGAGTGAAATGGGATATTAAACGAGAAAAAAAAAAAAAAAAAAATTTATCTGTGAGGCATTGTCTCTACATGACAGATGGTTAAAGGTGCACTCAGTAATTTTTCCTCATTAAAACGTTTCACTCCTAAAGACATGAATTGTAACTCTAGGTTGTCCCATATTTAAAGGAAGTTGCGTAAAAATGTCCATTTAAACCTGTCACATTTTACATTTTTGTTGACCGATTTGACATGCCTTTCGGCTCACAGTATATAAACTGCAGAATATACGCTGGGAAAGATTTTCAGCAGAAACCCTTGAAGGAGTGACATGGAACATAACTCACATCTGCAGTGCTAATTGGCTATTAGTTGCATGTCATAAACTTGTATTCCCTTAAAACCATAAGAACTGGGAGGTGTGTGCATGTGTTTATTGGTTCTGGGTGAGTATAAATTAAACTTCTGGTAAATGGAAATAAAACACACTTTTGTTATATTCGTAGTTCTTGGTCCTTCGAAAAGAGTTGTCAGGGTTATATCCAGGGTGAACTAATTTGTATTTGTACATAAAAAGTACATTTTGGTACTTCTGGATGGATGCTGAAACATATTGACAATGTTTAAGACCAGGGTTCCCACGTGTCCAGGAAAACTTGGAAAGCCTGGAATTTTGCAATGCAGTTTTCCAGTCATGAAAATTTAGAAAAATACCTAAATGTTCTATAAACATTATCTGTCTTGGAAAATATTTTTACCGTGTCGCCACCAAGGTTTTTGTTACAGTATGTGTACAAAATCATGGTAACGATGAGGAATCAGTATAGGTGTCAAATACACATTCTTATTGTTTTGTAACTGCTGTCGGATGCACATTGTGAAACAATATTAATGGTTGACTGTCATGAATTAGGCCCTCTCATGTAGGCCTACATTCCCTGCTAATCTGAGTTTAAGTATTGATTTAGAGAATTTGTATTTTTTTTTCCCTCGTTCCAACATCGCTGTTGTTTTAACTACAAAAACACTTTATATTGTACACTGTAAAAAGAAGTCCTGTTAAATTTACGGTAAAAAACTGGCAGCTGTGGTTGCCAGAAATTCACCGTAAAAAATACGGTAACCATGTTTCAGGCTTAATGGAATGTAATTTTGATGCCTGTATATTTTACGGTGCATTACCGTCATTTATATTATTAAATAATAAACTTGATATATTAACCTTCTGAAACTGTAAAATTCTGCTTTTCACTTTATGATGTATTGTTAATCACCGTAGTATTTACAAAAGGGCACATGATGACATGAAGTTCATCAATAGAGGCCCTTCCTGGAACATTGACCAATAAACATGTAGAGACAGTGCTTAGTGTCACACAAACAATAAACACCATCAGGGTAATCAAATCAAAATCAAATTAAATCACTTTTACTGTCACACAACCATATACACAAGTGCAATAGTGTGTGAAATTCTTGGGTGCAGTTCCGAGCAACATAGCAGTCGTGAAAGTGATGAGACATATACCAATCTACAATAAACATCAGATTAACACAACACAGTTAAAGTCTAATATACACATAATTACACACAACACAATATACAAATAATAACATACACTGTACAGTATACAATACACACAATACAATAAAAAAGTATATATAGTATATATCGAATGTACAGTAGGTTGTATTGTACTGTATTGACATTCAGGCTGTCGGTTGATAGTAAGTTGTTAAGAGAGAATCTAATATAATAATAATATAATTTATGACAGTCCGATGTGAGATATAAGAGTAAGAGTACTAAAGTGCAGTGCTGATGTATTTTGATCATGGGAGATCAAGAGTTCAAAAATCTGATTGCTTGGGGGAAGAAGCTATCATGGAGTCGGCTGGTGCGGGTCCTGATGCTGCGATACCGCCTGCCTGATGGTAGCAGTGAGAACAGCCCATGGCTCGGGTGGCTGGAGTCTCTGATGATCCTCCGAGCTTTTTTCACACACCACCTGGTATGTCTGTCCTGGAGGGAGGGAAGCTCACCTCCGATAATGTGTCTGGCAGTTTGCACCACTCTTTGCAGTGCTTTGCGGTTGTGGGTGGTGCTATTGCCGTACCAGGCAGAGATGCAGCCAGTCAGGATGCTCTCTACAGTGCAGGTGTAGAACCGTGTGAGGATGTGGCGGTTCATTCCAAACTTCCTCAGCCATCTCAGGAAGAAGAGGCGCTGATGAGCCTTCTTCACAGCGGCTTCAATGTGGATGGACCATGTGAGTTCCTCAGTGATGTGGACACCCAGGAACTTGAAGCTGCTGACTCTCTCCACTGGTGCTCCATTGATGGTGATGGGACTGTGTTCTCTGTCTTTTCTTCTGAAGTCCACCACAAGCTCCTTGGTCTTACTGATGTTGAGGGAGAGGTTGTGTTCCTGACACCAGCATGTCAGAATGTGCACCTCCTCTCTGTAAGCTGTTTCATCATTGTCAGTGATCAGACCTACCACCGTCGTGTCATCAGCAAACTTAATGATGGCATTGGAGCTATGTGTTGCCACACAGTCATGTGTGTACAGGGAAAACAGGAGTGGGCTGAGAACACAGCCATGCGGGGCTCCAGTGTTGAGGGTCAGTGATGAGGAGATGTTGCTGCCTATTCTAACTACCTGGCATCTGCTTGACAGGAAGTCCAGGATCCAGCTGCACAGTGAGATGTTTAAGCCCAGAGCCCGGAGTTTCTCATCAAGCTTGGAGGGCACTATGGTGCTGTAGTCTACACACAGCATTCTCACATAAGTGTTCTTCTTTTCCAGGTGGGAGAGAGCAGTGAGTATTGTAGATGCAATGCCATCAGTGGAGCAGTTGTTGCGGTAAGCAAACTGCAATGGGTAAAGTGAGAGAGGCAGCACAGAGCAGATGTAATCTCTGATTAGTCTCTCAAAGAATTTGCTGATGATGGGGGTCAGAGCAACAGGATGCCAGTCATTTAAGCAAGTGATTTTGGATTGCTTTGGTACAAGGACAATGGTGGATGTTTTGAAGCATGTGGGGACTACAGACAAAGAGAGGGAAAGATTGAAAATGTCAGTAAAAAATAAATATAAACACGTAAAATTAAAATAATGTAATAAACATTAACCAAACTACATCAAATATAACACAGAACTGCCCAATGTACATTAAAAATAAGAAGAAACATAACTACCCCATAAAATATAATGAAATGAACTGGGTCACGCAGAGAATTCTGGGAACGCCCAATTATTTACTGTAATTTTAACAATCATTTACAGTAAAAAGTACATGTACTCTTGTTAAACATAATATAAATTTTTACTCTTAATTATACAGAAAACCATACTTGACATTTAAAAAAAAACATTTTTTACAAACTTTTACCGTAAAACTACATGTATTTTTAAATATATAAAAAAATGTTACCATATATTTTAAGGTAACTACCCATTAACCAATTAAAGTATTTTTACTGTAGCATTTTTACAGTATTTTACCATTTAAAATTCTGAACATTTTTTACAGTGTAAACTTTAGACAATGACAGCAGTCAGACCTGTGAATTGTTTTATTTATTTATTTATTTTTATGATTACTTACCCCATGGTGGATGCGTGATGATGTGGCCTTTACAGCTTGTGAATTAATTTTCAATACTTCAATGATCGAAGTCCACTTTCACCACAGTTACCACATACTGTACGTATAGGGCCCTATGATTTACCTATGGTTGCGGAAAACACAATGGAATCACTGAATCCAGTCATAAAAATTGCATTAGCTATAAAGCGTGTAATGTCACTGAATTTGACACATTTTGGACGTAAATTTATGTTTGAATGCACAATCAAATTGAAATTGCGATATGTCCTAGTGTTATTAAACCGCAAAAGTGATTTAATTGAATAAATATATAATCTGCATGTGCTATGTGCTTCAAAATGATTGTGTGAAACTGGCCACTTATACACTGAAAACACCTTATCAAGATCATCAGGTGTGCTCTGTGTGTGTGTGTTTAAAGCTGAAGTTTGTAAATTTTTCAGTGTAAAAACACTGTCTCCCATCCCAGCTTAATATACAGAGACAACAATAAGTAAGCTCTTCGTAGGTTAATTTTCTGTCTTTGTGGCACTATAAAAATTCCCGTTTGTTTGAGACCCATCTAGCTCTATTCAAAAACACTGACTTGACCAATTGCGCGAGTTGGGGGGCAGAACTAGCGGTTTGTTCAATCAACAGCTGACAGGGAGTTTATTCAGAAATCTGTTCTGAAAACAAAGTTTATTTTTGTAATTCCATTCAGTGGCACTGAAATTATACACTTCCGCTTCAAATCACAGATTTTTGGGGTTTAATAATTACACTGGGCCATGAAGATAACTGCTGGTCTGGAGGTGACTAATCTATCATCAAAAACACAGAAATGCCAAAATAAAGCTCAGTTTTAATGGATGCATGAAATGAGGGGAAAAGACAACATTATGTATAGTAATGTTTACTCTAAATTATTGTAGGGCTTTACTGGTTGTTTAGATCAGTGTTATTGTCAGAAATAATTAATCATTATTTCTGTAGTTATTAATTAATATTTAAATTAATTAATTGAATCTAACTCATTAAAACCTCATATGGGGCTCCAGTAAATGTAATGTGCTACGTTTAGGAGCAAGTTTGGTTATTAGCAAAAATTAATAATTATCAAAGATTATTATTAATTATTAAAATCAATAGAACATTGATGAGAATCAATGTTAGCTTTTTTTAATCCTTTAAATCAACAATTATCAAAGATAATCATTAATTGTTAACATCGATGAAACATTAATTAAAATTAACACTAGCTTATTGATCATTCAAATTCAACAATCATCAAAGATAATTATCAATTATCAAAAATCAATAGAATATTAATAAGGATTAACATTGACGGGGCACCACCCTGAAATCAGGGACTAATAACCAAATAGTAAAACAGTCTCAATATTAGATTGTTTTCTTAGGAAAATCAACATCCGAAGAATATCGATTTTCGGGAAAAAAAAACAATGAATGAAGGCTTGAATCCGAGCACTGACATCCGGTCAGCATGACACAGGCGTATGCAAAACAAACAAAAACACTTCTCTTTGTAATATAAACAAGGTTTATTTATGCAGTAATATCAATTAATAATTAATACAATGCAGTCAATAAACTTCCGACTTACAACTACAAACTAAACAGTGATATGATTAGATATGGAAATAAAAATAATTCTATAACACATAGGGTGTGTGAGTGACAGTGTGTGTGTGTGTGTGTGTGTGTGTGTGTGTGTGTGTGTGTGTGTGTGTGTGTGTAAGGAGGGACGCACACAAAATAGCGGACGTGACTCTCGTGGAGAGTATGTCACGCGAGACTTCCGACCAGGGAATATGACTGCGAATGGGGGCGGAGATGGCGTCTACCAGTTACTGCGTGTATCCGCTTGTACAATAGCTTAGGGACAAAGCTAGGCTTTAGCATTTAAGCTATCTACGAGCCAAAATGTGTGCCAGAATGTTTGTGAGGGGTCGCGTGCCTGCATGTGTGTGTGTGTGTGTGTGTGTGTGTGTGTGTGTGTGTGTGTGTGGTTAGTACGAGAGAGACAGCCCTAAAGCCGATTTTGCGATCGTGGGAGAGAAAGCAGCTGTTTAGTTCATCGCTCAGAGACGCGGTGGATGGCTCGTAAACAGTCCTGCGTTATTTGACTCTTCAATGGATGAACTCAGTTGCTGTCTCACCCGCGATGGCGAAATTGCACAACAATCCAATTTGGTTGGACCACAATACAGCAAAACAAATTTGTGATAATTAATACCCAGAGTATTAATAATGAGCGGACATGGCGGTCTGTAAACTGTACAAGCAAAAACCTTGAAACACAAGAATAACACACTATAATATTCTATCTCTGCCCAGACGTAAACCTCTTACTTGAATCGCATGAGGACACAGGTAGAATGTGTTTTCCTCCGTCCTTTAACTCTGACCCGGTTCCTTGAGGCTCGGGTGATGACGGGAGGCCGTTTCCTCGCTCTGTCGGCAGGCGGTATGGCTGTTGATTCTCGGCGGGCTGGCAGAGAACTCAGAAATGTCGACTTGATTGAAGATGGAAGAGAAATCTTTAATCTCTTCACTTCTGTCGGCAAACGGATGAAGATGCGAATTGCTCGGCAGACTCCTTCGGATCCATTAGAGTGTTCGGTTGAACACAGTGAAATCTCAAGTCGTCCAGCGAGATGGAGATTGTATGGCCACAGTTTCAAGTCGGACGTTACTTCCTTGTGCCACGAGGTTGCACCGGAGAGCAGCGAAGAGCTGCATCCACACGCTGCAAACAATCTCGAAAGCATTTCAGAGGTATTTCAACTCCTGATGATGTCATGTTTGATGGATATTATGTTGTGTGCCTCATCCAATAGGAGTTGAGAGTTCGATCCTCTAGTGAGCAAGGCTTCATGGGATTTGTAGTCTTTTTTGGACTCCCTTTGTTTGATTTTGGAGTGATTTTTATCAGTAAGATTTACGACTTGGAATGTGGGGGCTTGAGTTAGGTTTTTACAACTGTGTTAGGCCTGCCTTTGTCTTCTATCTGAATACATGAGGCCCAACATCATGTAAAATCACCAGCACACTTTTGCAGAAATAACCTGCAGCAGTTAACTGGTCTGGCCTGACTCAGTTCATCATTGATCAGGAGAACACCACAAACTTTACTGGCTGTGAAAACCAGCAGTTGGGGCACATTATACTACGTAGAAAACGGCGAAAAAACACCACTTTTATGCAACCAAAAACAGCGTTTTTACGGCGAAGAGGACACTGACAGCACACGGATAGACAAGACAGAGCAGGCAGCACCGTGCAGTAGCGAGTTATTCAGACCAATCAGGGGGAGAGCGGCAGCACAGCTTCTCTCCCTCTGGCACAAAATGAGTGCTGACATATAGCTTAATCCAGAGCATACATCTCAATATTTATTTAATAATTTTGGTAGGGGAAGCTGTACCTCGTGTATCTTCTCTTGTGTCACTATTCTAAGTGACCTGCTAATAATTTCTTTAAAATTCTGCTTTCTATCCAAACTCACAAACTGACTCCCACAGACTGAAATCAATCAGATAATATGATAATCAGAATCAGAATGAGCTTTACTGCCAAGTATGCTTGCACATACAAGGATTTGTCTTGGTGACCGGAGCTTCCAGTACACAACAATACAAAACAGCAACAAGACTTTTTTATTCAATTTTTTAATATTTTTTAAAAGACATAAATATTGAAAAGAAAAGTATATAAAGAATACACAATAGACAAGTCAAAAGTTTTGAAACACGTATTTTTTTATTTTATTTTTTTTCACATTTTAGAATAATAGTAAAGTCATCAAACTATGGAATAACATAAATGGAACTACGGGAATTATGTTGTGACTAAACAAAATCCAAAATAAATCAAAACTGTGTTACATTTTAGCATCTTCAAAGTAGTCACCCTTTGCCTAGAATTTGCAGACATGTACTCTTGACATTTTCTCAACCAACTTCTTGAGGTATCACCCTGGGATGCTTTTTAAACAGTACTGAAGGAGT
Organism: Myxocyprinus asiaticus; assembly: GCF_019703515.2. NCBI lineage: Eukaryota > Metazoa > Chordata > Actinopteri > Cypriniformes > Catostomidae > Myxocyprinus > Myxocyprinus asiaticus. The sequence continues at coordinate 48,385,240 of NC_059357.1, read as the reverse complement.
TCCCATCTATGTTAAGCACTTTTTGGCTGCTTTTCTTTATTATTTGGTCCAAGTCATCAATTTCAAAAACTTTTTTTATTTTTTTAATTAAATTTTAGTTTTTTAATTAAATAAATTAATATGGTGGCACAATTATAATTTTGTCTACAAAACTAATTTAAAACATTTAAGCATATGCCTTCAGATCAAAAGATTTTAAGATCATGAGAAACATTTCAGTCAAGTGTTTCAAAACTTTTGACCGGTTGTGTATATATATACATACATACACACACAGACACACATACATACATACATACATACATACACACATACACATATGTAGTGCAAATCTAAATACAAAGCAGAAGAGGTTGGATGTGTTGGATAATATAAAAAGACTAAGCTGTATATTGCACATTAATTATTGCTCAACGGGGCAGTTTTAACTGTTCATGAGGGAAAACTGTTAACTGTTAGGGGAAAAAAATGTTCCTGTGCCTGACGGTTCTGGTGCTCAGAGCTCTGAAGCGTCGGCCAGAAGGCAACAGTTCAAAAAGGTAGTGGGCAGGGTGAGTGGGGTCCAGAGTGATTTTTCCAGCCTTTTTCCTCACTCTGGAAGTGTATAGTTCTTGAAGGGAGGGCAGGGGGCAACCAATAAACATCTCAGTGGTCCGAACTGTCCTTTGTAGTCTCCTGATATCCGATTTCGTAGCTGAACCAAACCAGACAGATATTGAAGTGCGGAGGACAGACTCAATGACTGCTGAGTAAAACTGTATCAGCAGCACCTGTGGCAAGTTGAACTTCCTCAGCTGGCGAAGGAAGTACAACCTCTGCTGGGCCTTTTTTACAATGGAGTCAATGTGGGTCTCCCACTTCAGGTCCTGTGAGATGGTAGAGCCCAGGAACCTGAATGACTCCACTGCTGCCACAGTGCTGTTTATAATGGTGAGGGGGGACAGTATTGGGGTGTTCCTCCTAAAGTCCACAATCAGCTCCACCATTTTGAGCTTGTTCAGTTCAAGGTTGTTTTGACTGCACCAGACAGCCAGCTGTTCAACCTCCCTTCTGTATGCAGACTCATCGTCATCTTGGATGATGCCGATGACAGTGGTATCGTCTGCAAACTTCAGGAGCTGGACAGAGGGGTCCTTGGCGATGCAGTCGTTGGTGTAGAGAGAGAAGAGTAGTGGGGAGAGCACACATCCCTGTGGAGCACCAGTGCTGATTGTACAAGTGCTGGAAGTGAATTTCCCCTGTCTCACAAGCTGCTGCCTATCTGTCAGAAAGCTGGTAATCCACTGACAGATAGATGTGGGAACAGAGAGTTGGTGTAATTTAGTCCGGAGAATAGCTGGGATGATGGTGTTGAAAACTGAACTGAAGTCCACAAAAAGGATCCTTGCATATGTCCCTGGTCTGTCCAGATGTTGCAGGATATGATGCAATCCCATGTTGACTGCATCATCCACAGACCTGTTTGCTCAATAAGCAAATTGAAGGGGATCTAGAAAGGGTCCAGTGATGTCCTTCAGGTGGGCCAACACCAGTCTCTCAAATGACTTCATGACCACAGACGTCAGGGCGACAGGTCTGTAGTAATTAAGTCCTGTGAATTTTGGTTTCTTTGGGACAGGAATAATGATTGAGTGTTTGAAGCAGCAGGGAACTTCAGACTGCTCCAGTGATCTATTGAAAATCAGTGTGAAGATGGGGGCCAGCTGGTTAGCACAGGATTTAAGACATGCAGGTGAAACGCCATCTGGTCCTTGTGCTTTCCTTATCTTTTGTGTGAAAAAATATGTAAAAAAAAAAATAAAAAAAAATCACTGTATATGTGCAAATGTATAATGTGTGATAAATAAAATTAGTAATTATTATAATTATAATTAATTATAAATTAATTATTTTATTTTCGAAAGACACGGCACACATCATCTTCACAGATCTTAAGTGCAGGTTGTGTAGCAGGAGGGGGGAGGAGGGGGGCTGCAGGAGGTGTTGGTGTTTGTGAAGTTCAGAGCAGGTGTGGGGTGTGAGATTGGGCCTTTCAAATCTACAGTAGAATAAAATAAGGTCATCAGCCAGTTGTTGGTCCACCACAGGGTTGGGGGTAGGAGTCCTGTAATTCGTAAGTTGTTTCATGCCACTCCACACAGATACAGGGTCGTTAGCTGAAAACTTGTTTTTCAGCTTCTCAGAGTATCTTCCTTTAGCCAATCTGATTTCATTATTCAGTGTGTTCCTGGCCTGATTGTACAAGACTTTATCCCCACCCCTGTAAGTATCCTCTTTGGCCTGATGAAGCTGCCTGAGTTCTGCTGTAAACCATGGTTTGTCGTTGTTAAACGTTAAATAAGTCCTAGTAGGGATGCACATATCCTCACAGAAACTGATATAAGATGTAACAGTATCTGTGAGCTCGTCCAGGTCTGTGGCTGCAGCCTCAAAAACACTCCAATCAGTGCAGTCAAAGCAGGCTTGTAGTTCCAGCTCTGCTTCATTGGCCATCTCTTTACAGACCTTACTACAGGCTTAGCAGATTTTAGTTTCTGTCTGTAGTTTCGAAGAAGATGAACCAGACAGTGATCAGAGAGTCCCAAAGCTGCTCAAGGGACAGAGCGTTATGCATCCTTTATTGTTGGCAGCAGTCGTTGCTAACAATCATTGATCGACATACCACTGAAAATAATCTCCTTCCTCATAGATTATGGAATAAGACTCACTTGTAGAGCCATATGTCTCTGGCTACATCCAGATAGATTCGATAACAGTGTTTTCATTTTTGAAACGCTCTCCGTCCACACTGCCGTTTTAATTTTTTTTTTGTTTTGTTTTTTAAATTAGCTTGTCCACACTGAAACATCTGAAAATGCTTAAACCCCCTGTTAACTGTTTTGTTAAAGAAAAAAAGAAAAAAAAAAAAATGTAAAAAGCATGGTCTGAAACTTAGTTGTCCTTGTGTTCACTGCCGGACAGCAATTACAAGTAAACATCCCGTCGCATCTGAAGGAATGCCATGTGAAAGTTGTAAAAAGTAATATTTATGTTTAACAATGCTATCAAAGTGGATAGCAGGGACAACAATGCTGCTGCAGCATGGGCCGCCATCTTGATTGTTTTGGGTTGAATGGATCACATGACTGCATCACATGACAACAAATACATAATTTTCTAATATCTCCATTTTTCTGTCCACACTACAGTGTGAAGATGGTGTTTTCAAACTGCCATGTACCCTAAGTGTGTGTCACTTTTTTCTCATTTCTTTTACACCAGTCGCAGAAATGCGCAATTTGTTGTCACTTTCCATTTCCCTTTTAGCAGAAAGTGTTTAAACAGAGTGGATAATTTAAAATTGAATCTAAAAGCCACTATAGGTACAAGGTAGGACTCATGTATCCTCATCTCAAGTTGTTTATAATGTACCGATTTCATAGCACAGTAATGTACACACTAATTTGTTTAACGTGTCACCATCTCTCTATTATAACTTAATTTCCAAAGAAACTATTAAAAAACAGTTTATTATTGTAATTGTTGTATTTCATATTTATGCATACAATTTTCATGTTTGATAAAGTTTATTTCAACCTAATCATTTCTGAATCCTCCTTTTTTTTTTTTTTTTACAGTCCTATTGTTTGCAGTGCATTGACCTTGTTGTATTATTATGGTTCACTTGCATTGTGCACTAAGGCTGTTAACTGTAATATAAAAATAAAGGTTTTCAATTGAACTTGTGTCAGCCATATCACAAGCTAAACCTCTTAAATTGATGTGTAGTACAATACAAACATGAATGTGTAGCGGATAAACACTTGCATGATCATTAAAATACAGTATTTAAATATTAGTGTTGTGTTTCTTCCTCAAAACCAGTAATATCTTTGTTATAAATGTTTCAATGAATAACAATATCAACATGACATTTAGTAGTATACAGCAGTAGTCCTCCTACAATTTGTTGCAATTAAAAGACAACTGTGACTTTGCAGTGATCAGGGCCAGGAAATTGCTGAAATAAAGCAGTGATGTGCTATAGTATCACAATCATCAACTGTCTTTTTATTTTATCTACAATGTTGGAGAATTGTTGAGTTTAAGTGTTGAATGTTGATGTCTGTGGGTGCCTGGTTGACAACTTTTACTGAAAAACCATGTGAGATAACAATCGTAGCAAACCCTAAGCATTGCAAACACCCCTCCCTGATTGTTTATTTAAAATTATATTATTTCTTTATTTTAATATACAGAATTACACTGTATATTATGATCAAACTTTAGTGACAATCACTAAATTTCCTCTCACCCTTTATCGTTGCTTGACTTTGGCGAAATGAAGCCGTGTCACTCGAAAGAAAACTTTATTGAAAGTAAAGTTACATTTTGGCTCTGGTTATTAAACAGCATCAACTTTTCATGATTTATTAATAGAAACAAAAATTTAGCCGGCTTTTTCCGCATTCCGTGTTGTGGAATAATGAAGTCTCTTTCCCTCTCAGTAAGAAAACTCTCGAAGTCAGGGGTTTCAGATGTCAAAGGTTAGACTTTATTGAGCAAAATAACAAAGCCGAGATGCCAGCTGCATTGTCTGATCTTCTCATTCAAAGCTTACTTGTTTATACACTTCTGTTTTCACACATTACCTCATAAGCACAACCCTCCTGCTATCTTAGCCAATAAGCGTGCTTCTCCACTCTCCTTGTCCGTCACTATTATTTCACAGACTCTCTGACTTCTTTTTAATGGTGGAACTCTGGCAGTTAGTCTATTTTTAAATTCATTTTTTGTGAAAGTATACATTTTTCATAATACAATAACTTTGATTATTGGCTGTGGTAATCTTTAAATATTGTCTGTTCCATTCAGTACTTTGAAGAGTACTCTCTCCCTAGTATTTTTTGTCATGGCTGAGTGCCCAGGTTTCTCTCAGCAAGGTCACGAAGACCTTACAGTCTCATCCTTATTTTCCTGGATTAAAATAATGCTCAAACTATCCTATATAAGCACTTTTTCTATGTTTTATATGTAAAAATATAGTATAATATATAAAAATATACAATATATTCCCTCCTTTGAGACTTATTAAAAGTCTCACCTCTTTTGCCCTTACCCAGTATGCAACCTCACAAGTCAGTCTCCTTCATTCCTACCAAGTGACCAATATAAGTCACACCTTCCTCTAACAACGACTGCTCTTATGGAACTGCACTCCAGAGGAGAAATAAGACCAAACATCTCCCCCCACATTTTAGCTAGGAGGAAGTAAAAGATCTCATCTCCCTAACTAAGTTCTTGGGGTCACATCAATCAAAAACAGATCAACTTCTATAAAAGCACGTGCATGCAGATTTAGCCTTGCGTTATGTAGAGTACATCGGTGATTAGACTTAGATAGTGCCAGAGGAACTCACAGACCTTTCCGGTAGTCTGGAGTGCTATCGGGTGGTGTTGGAGCAGACAATGTGTTTTTAAACCACCAGTTGAGTCTTGCTCTTGCTGCTAAGCACTGAGGTGCTCGTCGATCCTTTCTTAATTTTGTGGTGTCTTATCCTCTGGCCCTCCAGTGGTACTTCCAGTGTATTTCGGAGTTTATAAATGCATACTATATTTCATTCAACAGCAATTTACTTGGTTAATAGTACCTTCAGAGATGATTCGAACAATAAATGATACTTTTAAAACATTTAAGAAGTGCATATAATCAAAATAAACCTTATTATCATTCCCTTTTAAAGCTAGGGTGTGTAATCCAGAGAGGCTAGCAGTTAGCAAGCTAGCTTTGAAAGCATAGAGCCCGCCCTCACTTCAGAGGTGTCTCCAAAGCCACGCCTCCTCTATCACACATCAAGTAAAAACATGACATTGTACTCACTGCTTTGGGAGAGACTAATGAAATAGTCAAAACAGTTGGTGGTGGTGGCCTTATGAATCCATGCACCAAAGGTGTGGATGTTGCAGTATTTTCGTAACTTTGAAAACATAAATAGTTTCATTTTACACCGTAGCTGCTGTTAGCGTTGAGATCATTCGTTAAGGTACACAAACTACATGAGCTAAATACTTCATTACATTAACAAAATATATAAAAAACCAATCAAACCATGTAATTACCTGTCCAAAAGAAAAACAGTAACCATGGCATCATTTTTCAGACACTTTGAGTCCCGCTGTTGCCTCCAGCGTGGAAAAGCAACGCCAATGTTAATTCTGCTTTTAGCACGCTCTTGATCCAGATGTTTTTTCGTCGTAGAAGTTTCTAACACGATCTTTTCTTGTTTCCTTTTACTGGTGGTTCAGCAGAAACATAAGGTAGCTGCAGTTCACCTTCCATTCTCGCGCTTGCTCTGCACAGCGTCAAGGAACCTGCGCTGATGACGTGTGATTGTCTGGTATGCAAATATAGATTGACAGACAGGAAGGACATCCTATCATTACATTTGGACCGAATGCAATGATTGGTCAATCATTTTTTAGTCCTGTCCCTTCCACAGAAGATATATATATATTTTTTTACTTAAATTATTGAATGCTATCAGGATGTGAAGAGACTTTCAACCAGTATAACAAAAAATGTTTCTGGAAAAGATTGCACACCCTAGCTTTAATTCTGGTTACATTACCTGGTTACATTATCTCGTAACATGGATAATGATCTGCTTCAGACCCTCATCATCCCCTTTCATTCTCATGGCTTGATTAGACAACAAACATAATTTTAAAGGAAATAAGAACTTCAGGAAGGGGTATATGCCAAAATAATAAACATAATACCCTCTACCTTCCTGCCTACACTATCCAATCTAAAGTGCTACCTAATTTTATTATAAAAGAAAATACAATGAGTATACTGACTCCCTTGCTATCCAAAAACAACAGAAAATTAAAAATAAAGAGTAAAAAAATAAAAGGCTCCCCTTCCCTACCACTCTTGTGTAATTCCAGGGTTTTACAAGAATTCGTCCAGCTCATTCAGTCCAGGGCCTATGGTACACATGGTGGCCTCATTATCAATTCCAGATGGCTTTACAAGGCACACTGATCATCTGTTTGGCTGCAGCATTGGCCAGCATTGATCTGAGGAAAGGCACAACACAACAAAATAACAGCACAAAAATAACAACAGCTACAGCTATTATTATTCCTACTTTAGCAAGCCATTCTCCCCAGGATCCAAATAGGTTGTCAAACCATTTTCCAATATGTTGATATCTCCCTGCATTCGCAGTCACCTCTGAAGGATCCATCAGGAGCTGTATTATTTGAGATATAAGTACAACAGTCAGCAACAAACATTACACAAACGCCTCCTTTTTCCACCAGCAGCCAATTTAGTGCCTGTCTGTTTTGCCATGCCATTTTACTTATAGGTCCTAGTTGTTCTCCTAAGGCCTTCAATGCTTCATCAGTGTAATTAATTAATCTTTGCTAATTGTAATAAATGTCATTAATCCATTCTGTATTCTTATTGGGTGTTATCCATACGAGTATAGACTCAAAGCCTGATTTTATTTTATCCCTAGCTTTAAATTCCTGTGGTATTCCTCTTGTTGACCAATTGCATCTAAGTATACATTAGGGTCAGGTTGATAAGCTCTTTTTACTCTATAATTTGTCTGTACAGTCTCTCTAGACCCATTTGGGGTTTCAGCTTCATTTGGGTTCCATGTTAACATTATTGTTTCTTGCACCAGTCTTAATCTGGTACATATTCCTTTCCACCCTTTGGGTAATATAGCTCTCAATCGTTTTCCTCCACAAATCCAAAAATAGTCCGCTATGGCTACTGTTTGTTCCTCAAATGTTTTTATCCTAGGAAAAACTTCACAATTTAAAAGGCATCCTTCCCCAGTTGTATTAAAGCATCCTGGGGCTTTGTGGCTGTTGCAAATGGGGCTTCTTTTATTGTACAATTTTGGGGACCAATATCCCTGTCGTTTTATTTTTCTAATCACCTCCCCCCTTGTGCAATGTTCAAAACCATGTGCATCTGAGATTAGAATAGTAATGAGTGCTGTTGGAGCAATCATGTGTCCTTCATGTGCTCGCCATACACCATTTACATCTCTGCTGGCTGTTACACATTTATACAGTTTCTGTTCCACCTTCTCTCTTTCAGCTGGTCATCCTGACCCAGCTTGCTTCAATGATGGCAACAGCATGACTATTTCATTTTATAAGCATAAAGCACACTGTAATCACCTCATATGGTTACATATTTTATATTAACTAACAATCATTACTTTCTGCATTAATTTGATTAGTATATTAAATGATTTCCCTTATTACAGTCATTGGATACACACATTCTTGTAAGATGGGAAATGTGTGCACACACATACATTCATTTCATCTTGTTTCTAGCACTAATTAACGCACACGGGTCCTCTGCCTCTTTCAGGCAAGTACCAGGCAGAGACTGGCTTTGTTCTAATTAAAAACATTAGATCATCCCTTTAGTATCAATACACAATTTTTTTCTGGGTCATACACAGAAAGAGTCATTCACAGAAAAGCTGTAATTTTCCCTAGAGGAGGTGTCTGTATAACATCAACTCATTTTCCCTTGACACAAAAAGGCCTTACACAGAGTGAGACTGCAAGCTAAGCTGTTTTCCATAGTTTCAGACTGCATCAGAGTAAATCAGAGTATTAAATCAATAAAAGAATGATTAAATATGTAACATCATTCATCTCCTCATACATATCTTCATTGGAGGAATCAATTTCCTCCCAATTTGGTCTTTCTGTCCATCCAGGGTAATTGTCATTGTATTGCATTGGACCATTCACATTGATCAGTATCATCTGCTTCGTTGTCGCTCGGATCAAGAATGATTTGATCAATGGTAACACACAACAGAATATTATTCCTCTCACAAGAATTGTTGTTTCAATCATTATACCGATTTTAGCCAACCATTCACTCCATTTCTAAACAATTCCATTTAGATTGTTATAAACAAACAAGACAAGCAATCTTAATCTTTAGTCACCACCATGTTTTTTTAATTTTTTTTTCTTCCATTCTTCATTACTATTAAAATGTACGAGTTCAATAAAAGTATAAGTAAAAGTAATAAATTATATTCCAATCTAAATTAATTATCATACAAACATTCCAAGGTTTGTTTCATACTTCTTTAATAAGTCAGGCACTCCTTTGTCTGTAATGGTTCTCAAAACTTTACCCCTAAAACCAATCTATAAATAATCTTCTACACAGGGTATGATCCCCTGATTGCACAGTGACAGAATGCTTGGTATTTAACACTGTGATAAGTTGTTTTAGTTATTAAGCTGTTATTAAAATGCAGTCGGGTTGAGTGGAACTCAATTTTCGGGCAGGTCTCTTCTAGACCTCCCTTTTGATGCTTCTGACCTAAGAGCATTCATCCACTTCCTTAAACCCATATCAAACCTTCTTGGGCAGGTTTCCAGGGCGATGATGCCCTGCCTTAGGTTGCGCCATTGTAGATTCTTCCCCATCATTGGGTCATCACCTCTTTCCACTGGTCTTGATACCGCTCAGTCCTATTAGTCAATCCTTAATAATTTGGTATCAGTAAACAGATATTTTCTTTTGTTTCAGGGAGTATCACCTGAGAATTGTCTCAGCCAATGGAACCATCTACAACTGCTTAAATATGGAGACAATTCAAAACATGGTTGAATTGAAAAAGTATTATTCAAAATTCATCAATCTATTAAAACTGTCCAAATTAAAAGTAGAAGTAAAAATGCTAAAATTGAACTCATTCACAGATCACTAATTTCTATTCAGGTTGTATTTCTGCTGCTTTAGCAAATGTCACAAAAGACCATGTATCATGGTGGGGACTAACATCAGAACAAAACAAAATAAAGGGTAGCCTCTGTCAAGCTTCTAGGAAGCTTAATTTAAAAACATCACCTTAATTCAATAATAGTCTCTAGATTGTTTTGAACCTACATTTATTCTTTCAGATCAACATTCAACTGAATCTCTTGTCTTTAGTATAAACACTTAACTTCAAATTTCCCTCTGAATATATAAAATCTTTAATCATGATGAGGAAAGCTGTTTGAACCTCTCCTTCATATCACTCCCATTACTGTCAAATCACATAATTTTCCATATAAAAGAAAATAAAAGAAAATCAAAAGAAAACAAAACAAAACAACCCAGAGATGTGCCTTTAGCACACTTCAAAATCTTCTCTTGTGTTTCTGTTTCAAGCAGACATTTATCAAACTTAGACTGAGAGTGAGAGAGAGTAGGGCGGGGGAGAAATTAGGAGGGGGGGACATTCCACTCCCTCATGCTGTTACTACTTCATTTTAGTATCTCACAATAATATATTTAAGTTATACTTCAACAGTGAAAATAGTAATAATAACTCTCTTATGTTTACTTTCTCCCTTTCCTTACTCTCTCAGGATAAGGAACTTCCGTTCTATCTAATAAAATAACATAAATCAAGTTTTTAAACTAACAGAAAAGTAAGTAAAAGTTGAAACAGGATAAAGTAGTAAAGGGCACAATGGAAATTCAAACAAATCTCTTTTCTTGTGTTTTGAAATAATTGCTCAGTAAAATACACTATGTCCTTTTAATTTCTCATGACTCTCACTTTTTTATATCCAAATATTTCAGCATCATTTAGCAATAAGATTTTTCAGTTATTATTCTCTTACACTTATCAGAATTTCTTGACAAATTATTCAGTTAAATAGCAGAACCAAAATTCACAGTGCAGAAACTGTTTGTCTCTAAAATTATACTTTCATGGATTAACTATGGCAAATAGAAATAGTAGTAATAGAAAAAGACACTCAGTCCTTATTTATAGCCCCCACTAACCTTTTTTTTTTTAAGTGAGGGTACTCTCTGGAAAATTTGAGGGAGTAACCAATCCAATAGGTAACTCTAACTTTCCCATCAAGTTTTTAATATTTATTTCTTCAAATCAATAAATCAGTGGTTAGCTGCTGGATTTAAATTTAGACCCTCAGAACAATTTAGACATAGGTATTGAACCCATGGATGGCAGTCTGGAAAATCATAAATCCAATTGGTCACATAAGTCTGAAATCAGCTTATCTAGAGACATTTTTATCCACATTAGAAATGGTAAATCAGTAATGATTACCAGCAGTAATGAGAGCGGGAGGACCAATCAGATAATAGCCCACATCATTTTCAGTCTTCTTTTTCTCCGGATTTCCTCCTGCAGTATTAGCAGCTTTAATGAATCATCTGGCCCAGCCATCTGCAATGGTGAGAGACTAGTTCCAGAATGAGTTAGTGAAACAACATACATGTAATGATGACAAAAGTAAGGGTAAAAAATAGTTAATATCAAAGACACACACAGAATAGATGCATGAATATGATGTTATTAACATTCATAATTGAGGAAGTTATGATGTTAAAATTAATCTTAATGTTTCTCCATGGGTTTCACCCACCACCAATGACCAATTTTTCCTTAGCATTTTCAATAATTTTTTACAATCAAATACATCAAAGCTATTTCTTAATTCTTAAAATCAGAAGCACAAATAACATTTTCCATTTTATGCTCTTTCAAAAGAAGAAAACTTCTATTTTATTAAATATCAAAGTATCTGAGCAAAACTGTTTACAATGTTTACTAAGTTCTGCCTCCTTATTGAAGGTTAGGACTTTATTTTCCATTTTATCTGGCATGATTGGTCATAGATCAAACCCAAGGTAAAAGCATCACAATGTTGGCAAGGCTGCCACACATAAAAATCAGAAAAACAGATTTTAAGAGCACATCTTCAGCGGATTGGAACTGCAGAGAATATGAAATGATCCAAATCATTCTTAAAATTCTTTTCCTTTAATTTTAGTTTCAAAGTCAGCTTCTCAGTGTACCCATGATCATCCAATGCCTACACTGTGTATATAAAAAAGAATAAGAATAAAACAAAAATAAATATCTAAACTAAAAGAATCTGCTATCTATCTTTTCTAAATTCGGGGCACCCCTGTCTGAATGGAGACACCAAGAAAGACAAATTTTCCCATTCAAAGTCTGCAGACTATCATTTGCATGCCACCTTTACAGAGTGTGGGGTGTAACTCCTCCTGCTCACTCTGCTTACAGAGCAGCGTCTCACTCAATCTCTCCATCAGACAGTCCCTAACAAAATAATAAAATCTACCTACACTATATTGCCAAAAGTATTCGCTCATCTGCCTTTAGACGCATATGAACTTAAGTGACATCCCATTCTTAATCCATAGGGTTTAATATGACGTCGGCCCACCCTTTGCAGCTATACCAGCTTCAACTCTTCTGGGAAGGCTTTCCACAAGGTTTAGGTGTGTGTTTATGGGAATTTTTGACCATTCTTCCAGAAGCGCATTTGTGAGGTCAGACACTGATGTTGGACGAGAAGGCCTGGCTCGCAGTCTTCGCTCTAATTCATCCCAAAGGTGCTCTATCGGGTTGAGGTCAGGACTCTGTGCAGGCCAGTCAAGTTCTTCCACACCAAACTCGCTCATCCATGTCTTTATGGACCTTGCTTTGTGCACTGGTGTGCAGTCATGTTGGAACAGGAAGGAGCCATCCCCAAACTGTTCCCACAAAGTTGGGAGCATGGAATTGTCCAAAATCTCTTGGTATGCTGAAGCATTCAGAGTTTCTTTCACTGGAACTAAGGGGCCAAGCCCAGCTCCTGAAAAACAACCCCACACCATAATCCCCCCTCCAACAAACTTCACAGTTGGCACAATGCAGTCAGACAAGTACCATTCTCCTGGCAACCGCCAAACCCAGACTCGTCCATCAGATTGCCAGATGGAGAAGCATGATTCGTCACTCCAGAGAACACATCTCCACTGCTCTAGAGTCCAGTGGCGGCGTGCTTTACACCACTGCATCCGACGCTTTGCATTGCACTTGGTGATGTATGGCTTGGATGCAGCTGCTCGGCCATGGAAACCCATTCCATGAAGCTCTCTACGCACTGTTCTTGAGCTAATCTGAAGGCCACATGAACTTTGGAGGTCTGTAGCGATTGATTCTGCACAAAGTTGGCGACCTCTGCGCACTATGCGCCTCAGCATCCGCTGACCCCGCTCTGTCATTTTACGTGGCCTACCACTTCGTGGCTGAGTTGCTGTCATTCCCAATCGCTTCCACTTTGTTATAATACCACTGACAGTTGACTGTGGAATATTTAGTAGAGAGGAAATTTCACGACTGGACTTGTTGCACAGGTGGTATCCTATCACAGTACCACGCTGGAATTCACTGAGCTCCTGAGAGCGGCCCATTCTTTCACAAATGTTTGTAGAAGCAGTCTGCATGCCTAGGTGCTTCATTTTATACACCTGTGGCCATGGAAGTGATTGGAACACCTGAATTCAATTATTTGGATGGGTGAGCGAATACTTTTGGCAATATAGTGTATCTTATTTTTGTTGGTTGATCAAGTTTACACTGATAAAGCTGCAACTCACATGTAAATTTGTTCTCCAGACATACTCAAACACATAGGAAATCAAAAACAAAACAAATAATCATGTCAAATAAATACATTTAAATATCAAGACTTTACAGTGTTTAATATTGTTCCAAATTTTATTCTCTCACAAACTGGACCAGACAGAATGTAAAACAGACACATGAATGTGAAGTTTTCACATTTAAGGTTTGCTTCTCATACACAAGTTACAAAATAGAATTTGGTTTTGGAAAAAGAAATCTTATTAGTCAGTTTCAAATTTATTTATTTTTTCCTCTCTTCCATTTCTTTGAGATTTTATCAATCAGTTCTTTACACAGTGGATTTCTAGATGTTAGTATTTCCACTGGAGTGTTTGCCATAATTATACCTTATTGTAATGTAACAACACTTATCTTCAATACAAATTTTGTTTAAAATCCAATTATTTATTTGACTTTAGTTTAAAATAATACACTGGACTCAAAACTTTATTGTTTGTCCAGATAATGTGATATGAACTTTAACTCTAAGCACAGATATACCACTTGCTCTTTCTCAGTTTAGTTAATCTTACATTACGCTTCCTTCATGGCATGAAAAGAACGGCCCAAGGCTAAATTTTGTCCAGCCAGATAAGAGTTAACTTTTTTGCTTTCATTCACACATTTACAAACAATCACACTACACAGTCACTTCACATACACTTTCAGACACAGATACAAACATCCTCACGAACACAGAAACTTTAACACTTTTTTTACAAACACAAGGCCTTGATAAACAGAGCTCTCAAAAAATACAATAAAATTCTAAAACACAACTATGAATTCTGCCCCTCCTTTCACTCTCCTTCTCTCAGCCACACACTCAATCCTGTACTCATTTACTCCCACTGTGGAAGAGAGAAACAGGTGCTTTTCTTATTTTTAATTGTGTTTCTTTATTAATGATTGTGTCTCTCTATCTGGATCACAATGACTACAGTTTGGATGATGTACAAATAATCAACAAAGCCAATATCTCCGAACGTTTTTAGTTCTTGGGATGACTTTTCTAACTTTTTTCACTCTTTTTTCATCATTCATTTAACATTTATCAAAATACTGAGTCTAATACCCCCGTTTCTTTGTTCCACTGTACTCACGAGAAAAACAATTACATGGGTATATACCAGCACACTCAACCGCACACTTACAGTCTGATCTCACACACATACAGCATAACACATTGCAGCTAGCATAAGCACAGCACAGTCAGCATGAACACATCAGCCAACTCAGCCAATATACAATAACAATGTAACTAATTTTGTACACAATTCAACACAACCAATATATATATATATATATATATATATATATATATATATATACGTATTCAAATTTTTTTTTACACTATTCAGTTCGGGTTTAAAAGAAAAAAATGTAAAAGAAAAATGCGCTGCATTTTAGCTAAAATGGCAGACACGCAAGAGGAGTGGTCACCCAAGAGGGACGTCGTGATAGTTAAGAGATTTTTTTCTTTTAAACCCGAACTGAATAGTGTAAAAAAAAATTGAATACGTATATCTATCTATCTATATATATATATATATATATATATATATATATATATATAAATGCAGTGCTATTTTGAAAAGCAATGCCAACCATCAAATTGTGGGCTCATTGCTTCTTAGCCATTCAAAAACAGGCTCCTAATCACTACTGGTGTCACTGCACCCAGCGACATCTGCAGGATTTCAATGCACCCTTCTTCTGGGTGTACACGCCTCTTGCGTGACCTACCAGAGCTGCTCACTTCTGCGCTGCCTAGAAGTGCGGAAGCCGTAGGATTTTGTGCGCTTCAACTTATTTACAATACTTAAACTGCATGCATAGTTTTTGAAACCTGGAACCCAGTTCTCTATTTAATCCAATTAGTCATTTAATTAGGTTCGGGACTGGTGAGGCCTTTTAGAATCACCAAAACCCGGGTCAAGCCCACAGCAGACTACACAAAAAACACTATTTTAAGCAAAATGCTTACCTCAGTTTTTGGCGCCAGTGATTTTGTGTAGTCTGTGCCAGCAGACCCGCAGTGGCTCCCCACTCTCTTGGCCCTGTTCCAGTACCATCTGGGTCGCCAATAAATTATGTTGTGGAATATTTAAGTCTCTTTCTCTCTCAGTAAGAAAACTCTCGATGTCAGGGGTTCCAGATGTCAAAGGTTAGACTTTATTGAGCAAAATAACAAAGCCGAGATGCCAGCTGCATCATCTGATCTTCTCATTCAAAGCTTACTTGTTTATACATTTCTGTTTTCACACATTACCTCATAAGCACACCCCTCCTGTTATCTTAGCCAATAAGCGTGCTTCTCCACTCTCCCTGTTTGCCACCATTATTTCACAGACTCTCTGACTTCTTTTTCATGGCGGAATTCTGGCAGTTAGTCC
Organism: Myxocyprinus asiaticus; assembly: GCF_019703515.2. Taxonomy (NCBI): domain Eukaryota; kingdom Metazoa; phylum Chordata; class Actinopteri; order Cypriniformes; family Catostomidae; genus Myxocyprinus; species Myxocyprinus asiaticus. The sequence continues at coordinate 48,369,354 of NC_059357.1, read as the reverse complement.
ATTTTAAAAAATAACATTTTAAATTAATTTATTGTGAAAGTATACATTTTTCATAACACAATAACTTAGACTATTGGCTGTGGTAATCTGTAACTATTGTCTGTGCCATTCAGTGCTTTGAAGAGTACTCTCTCCCTAGTACTTTTCTGTCATGCCCAGGTTTCTCTCAGCAAGGTCACGAAGACCTTGCATTGTCCTGGATTAAAATAATGCTCAAACTATTCAATATAAGCACTTTTTCTATGTTCTAAAATATACTATAATATATAAAAATATACTATACCCACAGCATAGCACATTGAAGGTATATGCAGAACCCTTCTACATAGGGGAGCCAACAAGCTTAAGCCCACTATATACTGTAGGATTGTTGCTTGTCAGACTGTACGATATGAACGTATTGATATCACCAAGGCACACTGTGCAACATTATGTCAGACTGTACGATACACATCGTAGTCGACTGTGGTCCCAATCGGCCCAATCAGTGAACATGACTCACATTACATGAGCGTTGCGGAATATAAGCAAAACAGCTTACAAGCATTTTTTTTTTTCTGAAAGTCAGGATATCAGCATTTCCGTTGCTCCAATACCACTCCATCATGAGCATACAAAAAGAAAGATGGATTTTGTCAAATAGGCTTATAATAAGACAGCCTGATCACAGATACAAAAAATTACAGATGTTGAGAATGAACGCGAGTGCGGAAGGTAGCCTACAGTAATAATGAGCTACCAAAAGCAAATATTCATTGTGGAAATAAAAAGACTTGTGACACGAAAAATGACAAACTTCTCCGTTCACATAGGGGAAAACAAAAAAGGTGAGTTACAGCACGCCTTTATCCTCTTTTAGATTAGTAACCTATCGGCCATGCAACATTTTGAAAATTCATATAGGCTGATAATATAGTATTGAGCTTGCAAATTCCCTGTGGATAATGCACAAACGCGACATAGATTTCTATAATTGTATCCAACTGTATCTGCTGATTTGGATTAAAACATCCCATAAATACTTACCAATATAAATTGTTCAAACTTTTTTTTTTTGTTTTTTGTTTTTTTTGAGTGGTGTGAATCTTAACTAAAGAAGTTTACAGACATTTAAAGTACATTTATTAAAAGTAAAACAGTAATTAAAATCAAGTTGAAAAGAAAATGCATGATAAATGTAAAGAAAAAAACGTGTTAAGAAAATGCAGTCATTTCTTTATTTTCATTTTGTAAGCTCTGTATTTATTTAATTCAGGCTATAATGCGTAATATCAGTCACACTATACAGCTGCGATGCTAAATTTCTGACACTGCCAGAATTTCGTCGGAGGCTAAAGATCATCGCAAAGGCTATTAATTCGCCGTCGGTAAATGTCACACTGAACGTTGTAAGATTGCAGATTTTGCCCTACGACGACAGAAATCCTTTAGGATTCCCGAAATTTGTCTCAGACAGCAGAATCGTGGCCAAAATTGTACAGTGTGCCTAAAATAGCATAATGCATCAGTCCCATAGACATTCTATGTGCGGTACAATGGCAAGGAGATAAGAGGCCATTTTTTTAATGGATGTATATGGAGGAGATGCTTTATTACGCTGAATAAACTGATTTTGTGAGGAAACAGCACATCATTTAATGAACTGAACGCCTGTCCACTAATCTTCAACATGTTTTACACTAAACACTCCTTTTGGAATGAACTATGTGTGGAGTTTACTACAATAAAATTGATATTTTGTAAGAGAAGACACTGACAATTTTGTTACAGGTAGGTGTCAGTTTACAACTCTCCCCATTTGTTTGTATGGTATCGCAAACAGTGACTTACTGTGATATCACGCAAGTTGACTGTTATGCTCTCTCCAATGTTAAAAACATAGAGGTTGTTAAGATATCTGGTATATGAAATTTTGGTCAAAAACATGGCGATGCGGTCATACAGTGACATCACATGAAACAGATCAATAGTGTGTTACAAATTTCCTTTCTTGAAATCCCCTTCTTCTTTTCCTCCTGTTTTGATTAACAGTATAATTGTTGATCAAGCCAGCCAATAAAAATGTACCCCCTCATCCCTGATTGGCTGAAATGATGGCATATATTAAAGCAGTCAAATCTATAAGCAAACGCAGAGTGGGTATGAGGACAGAGCGAGTGATATTTTGCACATGCAAAAACACTGTCTGTGCAAATTTACATTCAAATAAAATTGGAGAGCAAAATTAATTTTTGTTTGCTCAAAATTAATTCATCTTTAAAAGAAGAAATACATCACTTTAAAAACTGAGTTTACAAACATGCGTCATACCTTTCTGTGCGCTCAAAATATCATCTTGCAGAATTGTGGCACAAGTATAACTCCATATGGATATGATAACATGCAGTGAATGTAAACACTAGCAAATGTAAGGCCACCGGCGATCTTTGCGTGAGAAGGGTTAATGTTTCTGTAGACATTAGTCTTTTCTCTTTGAATCAAATGAACGTTTTAGTGGAGAAAATTATATTAATTACAACATACACATCATTACTTACAGTGGCTTAATGCTAAAGCCATTAGGAGCAGCTTACCTCACTGTCATTATTCAGAGAGAGACTAGGAGACCTGCAAGGTTTTAGATGAGGATGTTTGAATACATTGGTATTAGGTTTATTTACAGGTTTGTTAATTTCAGCACCCCTTGAAATGTACCCGTCTCCTCGCTGGGCTGATTTCAAACACTCTGGTATCACAGCACGAGTTATCAAATGCAAAATAGAAGAATTTGACTTGTTCTGGAGAGTATTTCAAATATTAGGGAGCTTTATGGCCCAAAGAGAGCACTGTAACAAAAATACTATGAAAACCTTGTCAACTCTGGTAAGCATAGAATGTCACTTTGCAACTATAATTCATCCCTGTTTTATTTGAAAAGTCTAGAATCACTTGAATGAGAAACACTGCTGTCAGTCAGGGAAGGATTGCTATTTCTGTCAGGTGTCTGTGGTCTAAACTAGCCGCAAACTTGCAGCAAATTTGCCGCTCGTTATTTTCACATGCAAATGAGCTTTTGATTCACCGCAAATGTTTGCCAGAGGTTTGCAGCTCTTTGCCGGTAGTGGTGAACCTCCAGAAAGCCTTTGGCAACAATGGACAATTTGCCACAAGATTGCTGCAAAGCTCATTTGCATGTGAAAATTATCAGTGGTGAATTTGCGACAAATTTGCCATGAACTCTTGATTTTTGTAAGGCTGGCTCTTCCTCTGTGGTAACTAGCTTTATCTAGCTGCTCCGAATCGCTTTAGAGGGTTAGATAAAAATAATAATAATAATAATAATAATCTCTAACAATTTAGCTTTCTTATACAGTCTCTGATGGAAAGTCACTCTAGGGGTGTTTTCACAAAAATGCCTCTCACTGAGCTTTTATTCTTGTTGCGTCATGGTTATCTTCCGATTGACGGCTGTTGTGTTTCACGTGATTTAGTTGTATTTTGTATGACAGTATCTGAGTTTCAAATGTATTAGATTAACATTACTGCCAGTTTGTCTGCCCCACCCCCCGCAGAAAAAAAAAAATCCTTCTTTTTTAATAATTAAAAAACTTTTACTCATAAAGACATGAATAGAATTTTTAGAAATATGTTGAAAATTATGTAAACTCACATGAGAGGAAGACTCCAAAGTCATATCAGAAACACTATAAAAGCTGTTTAATTTTTACATGGAGTGGGTCGCTCCCTCATGGGCACTACCTTGTTGACAGAACATGACATGAACATGGTATTGATAAAGAGGAGTGTGATCCACTAGACAGTCCATACAGAATTATTAAAAGTGGATCAATAAAATTTCCAAACAAGAGGTCTCTGCTGGAATGATGAGACATATAGCTATGGTCTGCAGCTCTCACTGCGTGGATCACAGATAAGCAGCATGACATCAGATGGCAAGCGCGAGCACAAAGCTTTTTCAGCCAGCTGAGAGCTCACAAGTCGCGGCTGTACAAAAATGTATGTGGATTGGATAGAAGAATGTCCATTATAGAGATGTGTGTAACATGAGGCGGATAAAAACACAGACTAAAATGAACAAAACGGAAGATAAACAAACACATTTGGTGTTAAGCGACAGCACTCCAGGACGATGGGTGTCAGTATAGAGTCCAAAACTGCAAGTACTTCTGGGACCAATGGGACAAGTAAGAGCCAGCTAAATCCTTGCTAAAATCTTACTTATTGCACCTTTAAGCTCAAACCATCTTGAGGCAATCTTGCTGGTCTCCCAGCCTGGCCAAGCTGGTGTTTACAGGGTTCCCACTCTTTTTGACCAATGAATCTCCATGAATTTGTGATTAATGGATGCAGATTACTGGATAAAAATAATAATGTTTCAGACCGTTTCAATAATGAATCATTCAAACCATTTAGTGACCATTTTGACCTATTCATTGACTCAAAATAATGATTCACTTACAAATCAGACATCACTGTGTCTTGCGAGCAAGTTTTATGCTGCCTTCACGTGCTGTCGCAACTCAGATATTCATGTATAAACAAAAAATAAACCGATAATTCTGGTAATTGCAACTTCCTAATAGAAAACTAATATTTACGAAAGTTCAGACAGAATGTGAAGGCTGCATTACTCCACACAAGAGTATTATTTAGCTGATGAAACTAGTAAAATGTATATTCTCTATAGAAATTTCCATGACTTTTAAGATGTTATCAAATTCCATCACAAATTCCTGGAAATCAAAATTAAAAAATTCCCTGATATTTCCAGGTGTTCAACGATAGTGGGAACCCTATGTGATCTTTCAGCTTGACCAGTAGGCAAGTGCACAAACCTCTCTAAACCAGCAAACTGACCAGCCTAACTAGCCTGGCCAGGGTGAAAGACCAGCTAACAACCTCAAGTTAGTGTAAGCAGTGGTGTCAGGGTTCAAATTTCAGTCCTCAATTCTGTTCAATTCTACAGCTCATTTTGTTTTATTGCTAGATGACCACATTTGAATTAAAAGTACGTGGGACATGACAAGCACTTAAAGTACACTCTGAAGTAAGTCAGTCCAGTCTCCGCTCTGGGCCATTCAAAGCTGCTCTGTTCATTCAATAAAGAAAAGCCATTACCTTCCCTCCATATGAAACACTCACTTGAGAGTTAGCCAGGACTCTGGGCTTTATAGAAAGCTCCTTTTGATTTCTGCTAGAGTCTGTCCTGACCCGAACAGGCCTTTCCTCTTATAGTTAATAGTGCCTTAAAGGCAGGTAAGAGATTCTGGGGAACTTGTGCCAAAATGAAGGAGCAAATAGCCCAAAGATGAAATGGACCATGACACCACCATTCAAAGTATCTATTTTATAGACCCTCAAGAAAAAACTAGGCCTCAACTGTTACTTTCTGGAATAACTGCAGATGCAGCTGAACCTTTGGTGGTTTGCAGACGCAATTTATAATTAATTGGTTTTCTCTCTTGCACTTGGAGTCCATCAGGGGGTTTAATTGTCCCCAAGCAAGCAATCACTTATACCCAACCTTTGGGTATATTTTCCATATTTTAGCTACTGAATTAAACATATGCCTGGACCATAAACAAATGACAATATGTGCATTTCATTAGCCAACATTTATTGAGATTATAAATGATTACACTGCTTTTTACAAGTGCCAAATGTCTGAAAATGACCCCTCACCAAGGAGGCATTTAGTTTTGTCTCAGCCACCTTGTGATAATCAGAGGGTCTCTGTGAAATCCAGAAGTACATTATGCGGATAAATTATGAGTCTGTGAATATTATGGTGTATGCACCCGGTGTCATCCCTCAGGGGCCGTACTGAAGCGGAAAGAGTTTCAGAGCTCATATTTATCGAGAATGGCACACAGACGCAAAGCACGATGGGTCATGCGGGCCTGAGCTGGAAATCCCATCAAAGGTCCACAGTGGCTATTCGACAAAAAGAGGGACGAGTAATGAAAGAAATCAGTATGAAGAAATATAGCCTATGGAAAAGGGTTTCACAATGTTTGGTGACAAAGCAGAGAGATTTCATTCACTAAGTGTATCACAGACATACAAAAATGTCAAACGGCAAGGAAGACAATAGCCCCTTTTCCACCATCTGGGCTCATTGGCATGAATACAATTTCTTTTCCACTGTGGTACTGCGAAATTAGGATTAGAACTGACTGAGTAAGTGACTAAACATGAGACACCACGTTACTACAGGCGTTCCACCAGAACGGTTCTCTGTCCTGAGTGCGGTTAGCTAAGAATCCGGGAACTGTTTGTAACCGTACTGTTACCGAACTATGCTTAAGTGGAAAAGCAACTGGAATATTTCATGAGAATATTTTATGAGTAAATACTAAAGAGATATCTTTACATTTTCATTTACTTTTATAGGTACAGTACATCCCAAATCACATATTTCTGCACTATTCTATGCTATATTATAATATAATTAGTGTGAGTAGTATGGTCACACTGAAAATGCAACAAAAAGAAGAATACTTTGAGTACCTTGATGTACTTCTTCACAGCAAAAAAAAAAAAAAAATCAATAAAAAAAAAAATAGTGTGGACTGTTAGACACTTCATGCGCTTGATGTTCACATCTAGCCCTATGTAGTAGAAAGTGTGGGGTTACATTTTTGTGATGCTGGCCAGCACAATTGTAATTAATGGTGAAAGTGGCAACTACCAATATTTCTGTGAGGACAGCACCTTGCAAAAGGAGTTGAATGCTTTACCATCACCCCATGCTGTATGAATATGTACGTTATTTGAGATATAATTGGTGAACTAAGTTTGGCTAATGTGGTAGTGCTAGCGACACTGCATCACGCACATTTGAAACATCACTTCTGTTGGTGGAAAAATGGTGAATGCTTCAGTGTAGTAAAAAAATATGAATGTTCTATTTAGGATGATGCAACCCTTTGAAAATTCATACACTGAAGTGCATAGTGTATATTATTAAGTGCACAGTTTACAGTGTAGTACGCCATTTGAGACATAGCTTAAAAGTTTTGGTGTTTTAGAGGATTTTCTTTTATTTCACAATTATTTTAAGCAGTCTAAAATATTTTCTATGAATAGGCCCAGCAACGTCTGTGTAGAAGCAGATAAAAATTGTAATTGGCTGAAAAATATGCAAGTCTCACATTCAGCCCCATTGCGCAAGTGAGTTTCTCAGTTGTTAAAGTGAAACTCACTAAAAACTATATTTTAAAACTTACTTAAATACATATAAAGTACCCAATTGCTATTTCTGTTTCTACTGTTGTTTTCATCACAAAGGTATTTGTGTTATCTGTGTGTTGGGAGTCTCATGGAATGTTTTATGATAAGATGGTTTAGGAAGAGCAAGAGAAAAGCCCAGATGTTTCTAGAAGCTTTTGTGATCAGAGTGGGTGGGAAGGATGTGAACATAAAAGTATGTGTACTGCCTTTGTTTTATTGAGTTCGCTTTACCATGCATGCTGGAGCTCCCACTCTCAATAAAGAAACAAAGATCAAAGTTTTGTGGGTTACTCTTGGATTTCATCACTGTCATTATTTACTGCAAACTGAACAAGATTATAGGTTATCCTCTAGTGTGAAACAAAACTAGGGATGGTTACCCTCCGGTTTGGAATCGGGGAAGACTCTGCAGAGTAAGGACTTTAGTCAAGAGGACTAAGGTAAAACAGTAAACAGTTTAGTCAAAAGAGACTAAGGAAAAACGGCAGCATCAGTGAACAACTGCAGACAGATGAGACTGCAGAGTGACAGGGGCGGTTCTAGGTTCAGTGGATATTCGGGGCTTTGCCCAGACCTCTGTGAATACATATTGAGCCATGCTTTGATAAAATGTTAAAATATAATATACTTTATAAAAACCTTTAAATGTTACATCTGTGGGGTGTCATTTATAAATTAAATCTTAAAATATTACTGAAACTAGAACTAAAAGGTTCCACTAACTTCAGTCTCAGCTCCAGATACGCTCAAAGATCCAAAGTTGCGTGCTTTTAACACTTAAAACGTGATTTAGAAAATACACTATTTTGTCCCATTTGGCTTTCCGTAGTTCTATGCACATTGTGTACAATTTACAGTTTTGAAGCCTATTATTGATTTGTAGGGTATTTTAAGCACAGTTTTATTTGATCTATTGACATATTTATTACTGAAACATGACTTGTCGAACACCTCGTGCCTTTTAAAAAAATATCCAATAGGCTTTAGTGTATGTCGCTGCCCCAGCAAAGCCACAGATACACACACACACACACACACCTGCTGCTTTTCATGCCAGAGCCTGTGTTCAGCCAGGGAAACTGAGCAATACAGAGTCCAAACATTTTTCCGCTGACTTGAGAACTGAACGATTATCCATGTTACACATAACCACCCCTCAAACAAACAGTGCATCACTAGTCTTTCCTTACGATGAGGCTAGAGCCGTTGTGCAAGTCCAATGCAGATGAATGAGAAACAAACAACTACAACATAACAATGTTTTGAATCACAATGCACAAAGATAAAGAATAAAAAACTTGTGCTGTACCATTTATTACCATTGAAGATGATAACCGTCCACTGTGAGAGCTTCAGAGGGCTGAAAGGTGATAAAGCTCATTCAGAACTCACTTTTTAAGTGATTCATATTAGAGGTCTGCACAGGCCTTAAAATGAAACCCAACACGTACCAGATACCATGTGGGTCAGGACCCTACCTGGCCTGAATGATACTGTTAGATTTTAAGCCCGACCCGAACCCGAAATCGCTTACTATCTAATTTCTTCTCCTTGCAAGTACTGTTGCAATTGGCTGTATTTTATGTAAGCATATAGGCAACATTCGTAACAGTACTGAAACAGTAAACATACACAGTTTTAATAAGGCACAGCAGCCCCTCAGTACACTAGAGCAGAAGGGGGGAAAAGCACTGACTTACCATTTATTTGCTGACACTTCACTTGGTGCAGAACAATCTGGAATAATATGAAACACTGCAACAGTCCCCTCTATGCAACCTGAACTTGTTCAGATTGTTGAATCTTTGTGACAACTGTGCTAAAAGCAACCTAGACGCAGCACAAAGAATGAAACAGAATGCAGGTGTCTTAACATGCGTTTTTGAAAATTTGAAGTTCTTTTTAACATGACATGGTGTTTAAAATGTGCTGGTCCTACGCGAGACGCTGAGGAAAAATGGAGACACGGTGCAAATGTCAAAGACATTCATCCAGCATGTGTTTACATAGGAAAACAATGGGAAAACAGAACAGACATGCACAAAAACACATTTGGTGTGAACGGCCCCTAACTTGTCCGTTCGCACGTGTCTGAGTGAGAGCGCGTGCGCGAAACAAGTTCGGTAAGCCTGTTTATTTTTTCATTCATACAAACCCGACCCGAACTCGAAGTCCAACTTGAAAAACTGGCCCAGACCTGGGTTGGGTTGCAGACCTCTAATTCATATTGAAAATTCTGTTTGGACTAGCCTACAGCATGGATTGTGTTCCTTTCGAAGTGCCCTGTGAAGGCATCATCAGCATAGGCTTATCATGTGTGCTGAACAGATGTAGGGGGAGGGTGCAATTTCATTCTAGAAAGTATTGATTGGACAAAGTTTCTCAGGGTCTATTTAACGTAATGGTTTTGCCTGAGGTTTTCTTTAGTCGGAAGAGTGAAACTGCAGATTTTAAATGCTTATATTTTCTGATAATGAATACTGTCAACATTTAGAAATATACTAGCATATACTGTAGATTACCTTAAAGCTTATAGATATGGACTAAAAGCAGCAAACCTTTAAGTTTGATTTCACGGAGTCTTTCAAATTTGCATAATATTGAACATATTTTTATATATTACCAAAGTGCTTTTCAATGCAAGTCAGTCCACTCAACAGTCATCTTGCACTGTAAAAATGTCACTAATTTTAACAGTAATAGACTGTAAAAATGCTACAGTGAAAAACCCTTAATTGGTTAATGGGTACTTACCCTAATATATACGGTACCATTTTTTAATATATTTAAAAAAAGACAATACATATAGTTTTACGGAAACATTTTGTAAAAATTACATTTTATATGATTATACTTTATATGATTTTCACATATAAAAGAAAACATTTATATTAAGTTTAACAAGCGAGTACATGTGCTTTTTAGGGTAAATTATTTTATTACAGTAAAATTACAGTAAAAAACAATAATTGGGCATTCCCAGAATGCCTTACGAAAATCGAGAGTTCATTGACAAATTCGCCACTGATAATATTCATATGCAAATGAGCTTTGTGGCAAATTGTCCATTGTTGCCAAAGGTTTACCGGAGGTTCACCACTACCGGCGAAGAGCTGCAAACTTCTGGCAAAAATTTGCGGCGAATCACAAGATAATTTGCATGTGAAAATAATGAGCGGAAAACTTTCTGCAAATTTGCGGCAAGTTTGAGACTAGTTTAGATTTTTTTTGTAAGGGATATTCCCTGCGTGACCCATTACATTTCATCATATTTTATGGGAATAGTTATGTTTCTTCTCATTTTTTATATCAGTTATGTACATTGGGGTACAAACGATGGTAATGCACCATAAAATATACAGGCATCAAAATTACATCCTGTAAAGCCTGAAACATGGTTACCGTATTTTTTACGCTGAATTTCTGGCAACCACAGCTGACAGCTGTTTACCGTAAATTTAACAACGCTCCCTGGCAGCTATTTTCTATAGATACAAGCAGCATACAAATACAACTCCTATCTGTTTGAATGGGGAAAGGCCAAAATCTTCAAAACGTTTGGTCAAGAGTACAATCAAATCAGCAGTAAAATCTGACAACAATGGTATCATAAATTATGCTTCTTTAGCTTAGATCACACAAAAAAATAATTTAAAAAAAATACAAATATCAGGCTGGTCCAGCTAATGCGGGTGCATGTTCTCGAGTTGACTGACAAATAGCCTGTTATACAGTATATATATATTACTTAATATTAACAATATATTTATTTTTTCTATCAACTTAATACTGAAGCAATGGTACATTTGACATCACTACAAGATGATAAAATCATTAAGAGCTGCACTGAAAACATTCGGGGCTTAAGCCCCAGTGTCCTACCTCTAGCGCTGCCCATGCAGAGTGATATTAAATAGGGATGTGCGCGGATAGTCATTATTCGTTTAACCGTTCGACGTACCTGTATTCCAAATCCAAAATCACTATTCGGTTATTCTACACATGCAATAGCGGTCTTCAACCCGATCCAAGCACAACGGGATAAACCTTTGGGTTCTAGTTTAAGTTTGGGTCAGTTTTTCAAATATAGTTAGGTGCTGTTCACACGTTTCTGCGTGTGTCTGTGCTGTTTTTTAATTGTTTTTCTTAGGGCTATCGATTTAACGTGTTAATTTGGTGTGATTAATTATATAAAACAAAATGTGTTAAAAGAATTACACAATTAATCATGTCCCCAGAATGTAATAAGGAATAATCCTTCCATTTAAGCAATTCAAGCATGGAGTACCACCTGTTTTCATCAGGGGGCAGTAAGCCAAACTCGCTGTATAGGCAACACAGCTATACAGACAGAGAACAAACCACTCTTAAGGAGGGCAGACAACACAAGATGAGAACAAATACAAACACAGCCTGACGGAGCACAAATCCGAAGGTAGGGATCTCAAGATGTGTTTTTCTAAGTTTCAAACTTCGTTTAACTTAAACCTTAAAACGGTATGTTTATGACACGACACAACAGAGATGCTCCAAAAGTGTCCATCTGGCGCAGGTGTACATTTACATGTCCTTAGACAAGCCCTTATAATAAACTTTGGACATACTGACAAATTCAGTCACAGAATGGATTGCTATGGACGGTAGGCCAATGATAGGCTTATGTTCAATAATATGGAAATAAACAATTTGCCTTCTAAAGCCACTTTGTTTTGTCTTTAATTTATGCATTTATTATTTAATTATCTGTATTATAAAACATTTTAATAATACATATATACTGTATTTTATTTAGAATTTAAATATAACTATTTATAATTATTTAATCATTTTATATTGAATTACTGTTGTAAGAGGGGCTTTCTAAGCAAATATTTATGTACGTGTTTAATTGCGATTCAATTAATAATTGGCATACCTTAAAAATTTTAATTGATTGAAAGCCCTAGGTTTTCTATGTAAATGCACTGGACGGACATCGTCTCACTTTTGTTTTCAGCGTCTCGCGCAGGACCTTTAATGTGAGTGATTTTATAATTTGAAGATCTATGTCATGGTTCCCCAATTAGTTTTCAGCAAGGGCCAGATTTGGTCAACAATACAAAGCCAAAGGCCACCACCTTCAGTGTTATGACAAAGTGATTGTGCTGCTGCTATTATTATTATTATTGTTATTATTACTATTGTTTTTATTGTTAAAAGAGTCACAGCATAAATATTCCAATTTTTTTATTAGTTCTTTTTCTTAGTATTAGTAGCCTGTTTTTTTTTTTTTTTTTAATTATTATTATTCAAACAATTTTGAACATTTTGTTTGTAAACAGATACACAAAACTACACAACTTTGCCTATTGAACAACAACAAAAAACCTTAACAATCTGGATCTCCATGTCCTCCATGCGAGTGAACTGTTCCTGCTCATCTCCAATCGTGATCTACTCCCTGCACTTTCCCTAATTGCAGATTCAATTATTAGACCTATTAGAATTAATATTGTTATTGTTTTTAAGGATAATATAACAAAGTATTGCAATAATTTCAATAAAGAAAAGACTGTGAGCCAGTGTTTTCTTATATATTATTTTTAATATTATGTTTTATACTGTCCTATACATGGTATTCTTAATGTGCACTATTCCACGTGTATTTGTATCACAGTACCTTATGTTATATTATCCAGGCATTATTCCAGACATTAATCCAGACAAGTGTAGTTGGCTTCGGGAGTTCGTTTGGAAGATACTCGTAGCAAAATCCATGTGCAAATATAAATAGGACATATATTTATGCAACAGTGCTCTTTACTCATCTCACTCGCATAAAAACACAGATATTTACTTCTCAGAATGCATCAACACCATGGAAAGAACATAATGAAATAGTTATGCCAAATTAGGTAAATAAATGCTTTAACAGTGTTCAATATATTAATCTCTAACAGCTGAAGCTGCAGGCAGGAGACTGGTATAACAACAGCACCGCAACAGCGCCACCTACTTTACAGGGGTGAAATTATTTTAATTTTTTATTTTTACGGACTCTGTGTGAATAGACCTTTCGTCAGAGGTTTGTCTCGCAAAATCGTCACAGATTTGGTGTGAACATGGATTTAGCATGGGCCAAACATTTGACTCTCTGGCCCGCAGGCCTCCTATTGAGGACCCCTGATCTATGTATTGTTGATCTATGTATCGGTGTTTGACGCATGTTCATTACAAAAACATTCTTTATTTCCATGTCCCAACCCCCAATGAATAATGGTTCTTAAACCCTCGCGGTATACAGAATATTACAAACAGTTACCGTGCACATCCCTAATATTGAGATGTTGATAATTTAAACATTTGAGTTGAGGAGTCCAAAGAACATTAAGAACCCTTAGAGAGCCAACTACAGTGAGATGAATCTTATCAAAATGAGTTTATTTAATCTTGGTGAGTGTTTCTTTGAACTAATTAAAGTTAACTCTTTAGTGATAAGCTCTTATACCAATGCAGTGTTACTTTTTATCATTATCTTTGTGTTGAATGATATTTCATGTGTTGAATGATAAGTTTGTCTGTTATGTGAAATATAAAATTAGTGGCATTAAATTATCACTCCAGTTAAGCATTTAAGATGTTGTTTAGCACACATGAGAGAGAAATATGCAGCATCCAGTGGTCATATGCTTAAAATCTTGTGTTGTCTGTCTTCTGTAAAATACATGCACATAATGCATCAAAATGTCCCTGTTAAATGTGAGTTTGTTACTTCTGATTTGAAATTTGCTCATGATGTTAAAATTCATGCATACAATGCATTAATGTCTAAGTTAAATGGATTAAGTGAGATTTGCTGTTTCATGCAGTCCAGATTTATTCATGCAATTAATTTATTCTGGATGGAACATGGGGAGCCACCCAAAATTTATCAATGGCAGGGCAACTCAACTTTGGAAAGCTCAGGGGCCGCAAAACAGGATCCCTATAGCCTCAAGGGCCACACTCTTAAAGGGATAGTACACCCAAAAATGAAAATTCTCTCATCACTTACTCACCCTCACACCATCCCAGATATGTGACTTTCTTTGTTCTGCTGAACACAAAGACTTTTAGAAAATATCACAGCTCTGTAGATCCATACAATGCAAGTAAATGGTGGCTAGAACTTTGAAGGTCCAAAGCTTATAAAGACAGCATTAAAGTAATCCATCTAATATAAATATTGATCAGTTTATCACCCAAACCTATCATATCACTTCATAAGTTATGGATTTTACCACTGGAGTCTCATGGATTACCTTTATGTGATTTGTGGAGCTTCAAAGGCCTGGTCACCATTCATTTGCTTTGTGAGGACTAAAAAGCTGAGATATTCTTCTAAAAATCTTTGTGACTGTTCAGCAGATGAAAGAAAGTCATACACATATGGGATGGCATGAGGGTGGGTAAATGATGAGAGAATTTTCATTTTTGGTTGAACTAGTCCTTCAATAGCTATATGTCCCAGTTTATGTGAAGCACGCAATCAAACTACTACGGTTATTCGACTGAAATGACAATCGAAAACTGAACAAAGTCTGCATACTGTTGCTCCCGAATACTTATATTATTAGGAATACAAGTTATGGTGATACAATAATGCTATATAAAGATGAGAACAGTGAAAGTAGTCCAGACTTTAGAGAAATGTACTGAAGAAAACATACTTTATAGGGCTCTATTTTTGTGAGTGCGCAAAGCGCAACACGCTACGACCATGCGCAACATCTTGTCCAATTGAGGCATGTCACTACGCCATCACAAGGACTTAGAGCGCATTGGGAAATGGGCATTCCAAATTGGGGAGAAAAATAATTTGGTTGTTGCGCTAAGACGTTTCAATACCACCTCTTAACTCAAATTCTTGTCCTGCATTTGCAGTTTGGAGATTCCATCAGCAGGTGGTAATAAAGTTCAAGTCCAAATTCTGAATGTACAGAACATCAAATTATGTCTCTTCAGTCGCTGTTGAAGCCGTTTGTTGAAACAAAAAATTCTGAGATTTTCGGTAAACGTTCTAGAGGTTATGGTTTATTTTTTCAATTATTATTATTATTATTATTGTTGTTTATATGTATTATTATTCTTGTATATTTACAATTGTATTTCTGATTTAATTTTGACTAGTAATTTTCCTCCAATTGTCGAAGAATGATTTTTAAGTCACTGCAAAAGGAGCCAGTGGAACAAGTTGGAGAGAGTAAAATGTTTGGATTTGAACTTATTTTGTTGACAACTTCGTTATTTTAATTTTATTTTCGTTTCATTTGAAGTGTAATTTGAATTTAGAAATATTTTTGGTTTAATTTTTTCTTGTTTCAATAAATGAATTACATTTTTCAAAACCTAAACCGACCGGTAGAAGTGAAGTGCATGCCTATACAATCACTGTTTATACTAGGCATTATTTGTGTGTCAGTAGATGAAAATGATTAATAATAATTACATAATTTAATGCCGCATACATCCAAATTCTGATGAGAATCTAATTTTTCATGCGTGTAAAAGGAGTGTGTCGCTGTTATAGAAATATACCTGACATTCATCAAGTTAATGCACAGAAGAATGTAATTTTCAATTATTTTAATTAATTGCATACTGTCCATTTACTCTGCCAACTTCTTATTAATGTGCTGTCTTTGTTTAAATCATTGGTCTTGAGGGAATGGACTATATAATAGGATGCAGATGTTGAATAACTGGAGAAGAACCTCAGAATTAAATGGTACGTTACATGGGCGATTTCGCCAAAACCCACTTGCGGCTAGACTTAGTGCATTCTTGTATTAAAATACCAAAACTTCATGGCCATGCCCATTGAGTTTGCGCTTATGACTTAAGGCATTGCATTGCGCATAATGCTTGCGCTCTTAAAATAGGGCCCACATTGATCGATCAGAAACTTTGTTAAAAAATAAACTTTAGCCAGTCTTTCCTAATGTTGTCATCCTTCAGTAGGCTATGCAGACACTAAATTGCCACAGCCAGGAATGGCACGTATTCAAATCTTCCCCGACATCGCAATCTTTTTGTAAGTTAAATAACAACTACAGAAATCCCTCTGGGTGTATAGCAATGGCTGTGGATGTGGTCATGCCGTAATGAAAGCCCCCAAGAAATGTAGGGAAGTCGCAGAATCAGAGAATAATCCGTTTTTTGCAGTTTGGTGTCAATAATTGCCCTTTTTGACTAGGGAGTAAGTTTTGAGTTCTGAAACTTACTGTATGTTTTTATAGTACAATAACCTCTCTTAAGTCAAAGATGCTCCATATGACTGTCAAAAGATCAAGGAAAATTGTATTCCTCATGACATGACCCCTTTAATTCCAGGATGTGTGAAATATTTATTTAGCATGAAACATAGTTTGAAGAAGATTGATTTTTAAAGATATCAAAAGTGCCCCTACTTGAAGAATTACTTAAGGAAATGTTTATAGTAAAGAATTGTGTTTTTTTTTTCTTTCTTTCACCTTTCAATGTTTTTACTCACTAAAGCCATTGAAACTTTACATTAGCACCCCCCAAAGCACAGGTCCTCTGCCAGAACATCTCTGAGGTAGAAACAGGGACCATTCAGGGCAGAAGCTCTCAGTCAGTAATGACCTCAGTCACAAGTGACTCCATATGAGACTAAGAAGAGGAATACTACTGTACAAGTGCTAATTGCCAGTTGCTTTAGCAGCAAGTAATTAAGCAGAATGAGCCATTTAATTTTAATTGAATATATTCTCTTGTTTTGTATATTTTTTGTATACTTTTGGAAATGGCTTGCATAGAGAGGTGTGCTTTGTCAAACTAAACAAGGGCAATTCAATGCACTCCCTAGATCGCTGCTCATTACCGTCTCAGTTACTATCATAACCTCCGTTCCCTGATGGAGGGAACGAGACGTTGTGTCGATGTAGTGACACTAGGGGTTGCCCTTGGGAGCCCCAAACACCTCTGATCTTTGAGAAAAGGCCAATGGGAATTGGCGAGTGGAATTTGCATGCCACTCCCCCGGACATACGGGTATAAAAGGAGCTGGCTTGCAACCACTCATTCAGGTTTTGTGCTGAGGATCGAGACAAGGTCCCAGACATTTCAGCGGATAGCTTAGTGTTGTGGCAGGAGGGACACAACGTTGTGTTGATGTAGTGACACTAGGGGTCCCTATACAAAATGCCATGACTAACTGAACTGTGTTACGTGGACTGGCAGTGCGAGACAGGCAGACCTCTTAGTGCCTCTTAGCCAGCACACCCGGCCGTCACGCAACCTCCCCCAACACTCTTACAGGCGTCAAACGGTCCCCTGCACCTAGGGAACAAGTCGACTGCCCAAAATTAGGGACCGGCTGACCCAGCCACGGCCTCTTCTCTTTTTTCTCCCCAAAAGGAATGAAATCATTCAGCTGGTGGCCATATAGGGTCTGTTCATCGGGGGGTGTCCCTCCCAAGGTGAGGACACCGTGGAGACCACACCCCGCCCATAGGGGCAGGCATTTAAGTGGAAATATGTTACATGGTCTTACCGAGTCTTGTCGGAAGCATCTCATGTGGAGTCCCATGGTAGGTCCTACCCGAGGGGGGAGGAGTTCTACAAACATGGTGACTGGGGGAAGAGAGACCTCTGCCCAAGGAAGACGCAGTTTACCAACAGGGAAAAATTTTTGCGGAACTTTGGAGGCGGCCTGTCCAGCGGCACCGTAGGCCTTAGCTGCCAGTGACGACGTAAGCCTACAGGCCCTGGATGGGAGCCTCGGATGGTTCCACCAGGTGGCGGCACTCTGCGGGCATAAGTGCACCGCGACGGCCTGATCCACCTGGTGAGAGCGGAGGAGCCTGTGGACCGGGTGCCCACCATGATTGCGTGAGCTCATCATGCACCTCCGGGAAGAAAGGTACTGGGGAAGAGCGCGTCTGTGAGCGGCGCTCTGGGGGGAGTGGAGGATTGCACTCCAGCCCGATGCTCGCAGTTGCCCGGGCAAGCATGGCCGCCAATTCTGCGTCAGCCTGTGACTGGGCTACCACACCCGAGGGTGGGAGCCCAGCCGAATCCTCCATGCCGGACTGGACGAACCCACTCTCCGATGCTGCTATCGATAAATCATCCTCTTCGTGAGCTCCGAATGAGATCGCGAACTCGCCCTGGGACGAGCCCGCGGTCTCATCCCAGAACCCGACCAGGGCACATAAGCATGCTGGGGAATGGGAGGTTCGCGGGGGGAAGCTCCCATTGAGGTCCCCAAATTGCCCCCAGTGCTAACCATCTCTGCCTCATACCCGTAGGTAGAAGGACCGAGGCGGGGAGCTGATGGGATGGCTTTCCCTCTGACGAAAGAATGCCGTGACCGCAACGTTGCCATGGTCATGTTCTCGCAATGAGGACACGAACCATCCACGAAAGATGTCTCCGCGTAGGAAGCACCCAAACACGAAGCAGAGAGATAGCGACCGCAACCAGGAATAATACACAAACGAAAAGCCATCTTGAAAAAGACGCTTTCATAAGTGCCAATCTTTTAGTAGAAAATATACTCTTTATGAGGAAAGAATTTACTCTTTTAGCTGCTGAAGCACCCAGGGGCGTTCTCTACACAGCACCAGAGCAAGGGGGGAGAAACCGCTGTAATGCGCTGTAAATCCAACAGCTTCACTTGATATAGAGGTGAATGGATCGGCAGAGTAATTCAGCTCACTGAACACAACCGCTCGGCTCCAAAGAAAAAAATCTGAATGATTGGTTTCAAGCCAGCTCCTTTTATACCCGTATGTCTGGGGGAGAGGCATGCAAATTCCACTCGCCAATTCCTATTGGCCTTTTCTCAAAGATCAGAGGTGTTTGGGGCTCCCAAGGGCGACCCCTAGTGTCACAACATCGACACAATGTCGAGTGAATGACAGAAGGGGAACCAAAGTTAACCTTAATTAGATGATACATGGGAAACGCCAATGTAATGTGTGCAACTGAACTAAAGTTAAACTTTAGTTTCAATCTTTTGTCTGTAAGTATAAACAGACATTAAACAGAGTATAGAGAATGAGTTTCAGAAGACAAACTTCATAATTTTATATTTGTCTAATTAAATGTCAGTGTCCTATGTGTTTGAGGCCCTCTAGTGAAACGTTTAAAATGTTTAATCTATTTTTAAACCAAAACCAAAATTCAAACACAGCAAATTTTGAGTCAAGTCAGTTCACTGTTGACCATCTTTGCAACACTCTCAGGAGCCTATTTCCAGTCATGACAATGCAGCTCTAACCCACTTGAATGGGGAAAGACTGAAATCTCCAAAACGGCTAGTCAAGATTACGATCAAAGAACATGTTTCAAATCAGCAATAAAACCTGACAACACTGGTATCATAAATTGTGATTCTTTACCTCATATTACGCTAAAAAACGCAATTTTCCTGGCTCGTGTAGCTAATGCGCATGCACGTTCTCGAGTTGATTGACAGGTGATGTCTGTATCTAAAAGGTGATTGGCTCTTTTATCTGTAAGGCAGGACTTCCTTTCTACATCAGTTGACTGTTGGGTGCACAGAGGTCCTTGGTTGAGCATTCCAATTTCTCCCATTCATTTTTATAGAAGTGGCCCATCTCTGCTAAATAATCTCTGAATGTCTCATTTCACAGTTATCACTGAAAGCACCTCTGTTATGCGTAGTAAAAAGTCTTATGTAAGCAAACCTCACAGACAGGGACCAAAATTAATTTTTTATTTAAACCTACAGTGTTGTGTGAATTACATCAGCACCTCTGATTTAACAGCAAAAACATTGCAATTTGATATATTTAATTCATCTCTGATTCTGTAGTGTGTGTGTGTGTCATAGCGCTTGCATGTGCAGTTGTACAGGGGGTTTGATGAAAAAATGCAGTCAGGAGGAGCGGTTTCTCCAGGCCCTCTGTGATGGTGACTGAAGCCGAGGAGGGTGGCGGCTCTCGGCTTGAGGCAGAGGCTAAAGGCCCTGGGGGAATGGCAAAGAAATATCAGTGATAAAATGACTAAGTCAATGCAGTGGGAGCGTGTGTGCTCCAGGGTCTAACTCACAGTGATCGAAGCCATGGAGGGTGGCTCATCTCGGTTTGAATGACATGTCCAAGCCCCCTGAATGTGCAGTTGAACAGGGGGTTTGATGAAAAAATGCAGTCGAGAGGAGTGGTTCCTCCAGGCCCTCGGTGATAGTGACTGAAGCCGAGGAGGGTGGCGCCTCTTGGCTTGAGGCAGAGGCTAAAGGCCCTGGGTGAATGGCAAAGAAAAATCAGTGGAAAAAATGACTAAGTCAATGCATTGGGAGCACATGTGCTCCAGGGTCTAACTCACGGTGAGCGAAGCCAGGGAGGGTGGCTCATCTCGGCTTTAATGACATGTCCGAGCCCCCTGGATGTGCAGTTGAACAGGGGGTTTGAGTGAAAAAATGCAGTCGGGAGCGTGTGTTCTACATACCCTCAGTGATGGTGACTGAAGCCGAGGAGGGTGGATCAGATCGCGGGTCCAAAAGCTGAGTTCTTTGTCGACAGTACGGCAGTAACACGCTATAACTGCACACTGTGAGTAAAAGCGCAAACACAAACAAACACAGTCCACGGTTTTCCATTCCGAACCTTTGCAAATCAGCATCAGGCATACAACCCTTATATCATTGTTTTCATCTTTATCATTGGCTACACGACCCATCAGTCAAAAATGATCTAGCTTTTAATCGGCCGACAAACATGGATGACGCAAATCTTTACATCACTCGTGTCGACTGTCCTGTTTGGCTATTTTGAGTGACTATCCAATCACCACTGCACAGAAAATTTTGAGGAAGGGCTCATTTTGTTCGTAAGACCCTCCCAAATATCATGTTTGGGTGTTTTACTACTGAAACATTACACGGAGTGCAAGATTTCCCAGAGAATGCACATGAATGATATCATGTGTTGAATATGTAAAACATGAACAAAGACAAATTGATCAATATTTCTTCACATTTGTACATTTTTGGACTAAAATCTGTAATGGATTTTATTTATTGGACTCTTGCAATGAAAAGCATACTGACGTTTGGAGGACTGTGCTCATCAGAGTTTGGCTGGAAGACAATAAAGGTCAGAACGTCCGGTTTCATTTTCAGTGTTTTGATTTTCACTCTTGACACGTTTAATAAAATCTTATTGTTGTAACTTTGCGATTGTCAAAATCACTTTAAAATATCAAATCTTGAGACCCAGATCTTTCAAATGATATATTGGATGTCAATATTAGTTTACAACTTCACAGTATAAAACATGTATTAAACATAAATTTAATAAAACATAAACAGCATCAGGACCCGCACCAGCCGACTCCATGATAGCTTCTTCCCCAAGCAATCAGACTTTTGAACTCTTGATCTCCCACGATCAAAATACATCAGCACTGCACTTTATTACCCTTACTCTTATATCTCACACCGGACTGTCATAAATTATATTATTATTATATTATATTCTCTCTTAACAACTGACTATCAACCGACAGCCTGAATGTCAATACAGTACAATACTGTACATTCTATATATACTATATATACTTTTTTATATATTTTTATTTTTTATTTTTATTGAATAATGTGTATCTATATAGTGCGTACTGTATACTGTACAGTGTATGTTATTATTTGTATATTGTTGAGTGTAATTATGTGTATAACAGATGTTTAAATTCTGCTGTGTTAATTTGATGTTTATTGTAAATTGGTATATGTCTCATCACTGTCACGACTGCTATGTTGATCGGAACTGCACCCAAGAATTTCACACACCATTGCACTTGTGTATATGGCTGTGTGACAAAGTGATTTGATTTGATTTGATTTGAAATTAAATGTAAATAAATACGCTAGTGGGTCATTTTTTAACCACCCGTCATTAAGAGGTTAAATCAATGTCTTCTAAAGCGACACAATTGCTTTGGGTGAGAAATATATCAATATTTAAGTCCTTTTCACTATAATTGTTTACTTCCGGTCACTCTCCGATGTGCGTACACAACGGGACTCGGTTCTCTCCGCCTCTCATGTGACGTACGTGCTGGCATGTTTAAATGAAAAAACAATGAAGCTTGTGAACAGCGTTCTCTTGTAAACAAATCGAGCTGCATTTCCGGTTGTATCATGTCAGTTCTTGCATGAACACACCAGCGCGCTTACGTCATGCAAGAGGTGGAGGGAACCAAGTTATTTGTCCTACAAAATTCTTAGTGGCCTACTCTACTTGATGGATGGATTAAAATGTATCTTTTGCTTATTTTCCATACCTTCTTTTCCATGTGTACTTTTTGTTGTCCCTTGCTGCCTGCAGAAGGTCCCTCAACAAATGTCTTGAATTCTACACAAGGCATTGTGAAGTTAAAGCTTATCTTAACCCTCACAAAAAATCTAAACTAGTTGTAAACTTGCCGCAAATTTGCAGCAAATTTGCTGCTCGTTATTTTCACATGCAAATGAACATTTGATTCGCTGCAAATGTTTGCCAGAAGTTTGCTGCTTTTCTCTGGCAGCGGTGAACCTCCGGCAAACCTTTGGCAACAATGGACAATTTGCCACAAGTTTGCCGGCAAATTTGCTATGAACTTTCGATTTTCGTAAGGGAAGGGAAGTTCTGACTTCACCATTGACACTGACAACCTATTTCTTTGGTCAGACAAGAGATGCTCCATATGAATAAATGCACATTCGCAGGAATTGCAAAGATGTATGAGACAATCTTGAATAATTCTGTTGCTTGTTTCTCTTTACAGAAGAAAAATGCCAATTTCTTCTCTTGGCTTGCATCTTTTAAGATTAAGAAAGTGGCCTTATTCAGTACATCAACATCATGGTAAAGTTTGTCCTCTCAAGTTCTGTTGCTAGTAGGGATGCACCGATACCACTTTTTCTCTTCCGATTCCAATATCGGAAATCTCAGTATCGGCCGATACCGATCCCAAGGCGATACCGGTGTTGTTGTTTTTGCATAATCAGTTTAGAATATCTTTACATTATTGTGTAGGGCTTTACTAGTTGTTTAGATCAGTGTTACTATCAGAAATAATTAATAATTATTTATTTAGTTATTAATTAATATTTAAATTAAATAATAGAATCTAACTCATTAAAACCTCATACGGGGCTCCAGTAAATGTGTGCGCTACGCTCAGGAGTGGGTTTGGTTATAAGCAATAATTAATAATTATCAAAGATAATTATTAATTATTAAAATCAATAGAACATTGGTTAGAATCAGTGTTAGCTTTTTTAATCCTTTAAATCAACAATTATCAAAGATAATCATTAATTATTTACATTGATGAAACATTGATTAAAATTAACACTAGCTTATTGATCCTTCAAATTCAACAATCATCAAAGATAATTATCAATTATCAATAATATCAAAAATCAATAGAATATTAATAAGAATTAATATCACTGGGGCACCACCCTGGAATCAGGGACTAATAACCAGATAGTATAACAGTCTCAATATTAGATTGTTCTCTTAGGAGAATCGAAATCCAAAGAATATCGATTTTCAAAAAAACAACGAAGGCTTTAATCCGAGCACTGACATCCCGTCAGCATTTGACACAGGTGTATGCAAAACAAACCAAAACACTTCTCTTTGAAATATAACAAAGTTTATTTATGCAGTAATATCAATTAATAATCAATACAATGCAGTCAATAAACTTCCGACTTACAACTACAAACTAAACAGTGATATGATTAGATATGGTAACCAAAATAATCCTATAACACATGAGAGGAAGGTGTGTGTGTGTGTGTGTGTGTGTGGGAGAGAGAATGTGTGTGTGTGTGTGTGTGTGTGTGTGTGTGTGTAAGGAGGGACGCACACAAAATGGTGGACGTGACTCTCGTGGAGAGTATGTCACGCGAGATTTCTGGCCAGAGAATATGGCCGCGAATGTGGGTGGAGAGAAACCAGTCAACGGCGTCTGCCTGTTTACCACGTGTCTCCGCTTGTATGATAACTTGGGGACAAAGCTGAGCTTTATCACAAGTTATCTACTAACCAAAAGTGTGTGCGAGAATGTTTGTAAGGGGTCGTGTGTGTGTC
This sequence comes from Myxocyprinus asiaticus, assembly GCF_019703515.2. NCBI lineage: Eukaryota > Metazoa > Chordata > Actinopteri > Cypriniformes > Catostomidae > Myxocyprinus > Myxocyprinus asiaticus. Next base: position 48,345,028 of record NC_059357.1, on the reverse strand, counting down.
TGTGTGTGTGTGTGTGTGTGTGTGTGTGGTTAGTACGAGAGAGTGAGAGAATAAAGTGACGGCACCAAAGCCGGTTTCGCGATCATGGGAGAGAAAGCAGCTGTTAGTTTATCACTCAGAGACGTGGTGGACGGCTCGTAAACCGTCTCGCGGTCTTTGATTCTTTAATGGATAAACTCAGTGTGCTGGTCTCACACGCGATGGCCGAAATACACAACAGTCCAATGTGGTTGGACTACAACACAGCAGATCTCATTCCTGATAACAGTACATTACAGTAATACCTTGAGTATTATTAGCAGCAATAAGCAGACTCGGCGGTCCGTAAACTGTACAAGCAATAACCTTGATACACAAGAATAACACACTATAATATTCTATCTCTGCCCAGATGTAAACCTCTTACTTGAATCGCATGAGGACGCAGCTAGAATGTGTGTTCATCCGTCCTTTAACTCCGACTCAGTTCCTCGAGGCTCGGGTGATGACGGGAGGCTGTTTCCTCACTCTGTCGGCGGGTGGTACGGCTGCTGATTCTCGACGGGCTGGCGGAGAAATCAGCGACGTCGACTTGATTGAAGATGGAAGAGAAATCTTTTCTCTCTTCACTTCTGCAGGCAAACGGATGAAGATGCGGATTGCTCAGCGGTCTCCTTCGGATCCGTTAGAGTGTTCGGTTGAACACAGAGTAATCTCAACTCGTTTCAAGTCGGACATTACTTCCTTGTGCCACGAGGCTACACCTGAGAGCAGCAATGAGCTGCGTCTACGCACAGCGAGCAAAGTTGCTGGAAGCATCTCAGAGATATTTCTACTCCTGATGACGTCATGGTTGAGGGGTGTTCTGTCGGGTGCCTCATCCAATAGGAGTTGAGAGTTCGATCCTTTAGTGAGCAAGGCTTCATGGGATTTGTAGTCTGTTTTGGACTCCCTTTGTTTGATTTTGGCGTGGTTTTTATCAGTAAGATTTATGATTTTGTATGTGGGCTTCAGTTAGGTTTTACGACTGTGTTAGCCTTTGTCTTCTATGTGAATACATGAGGCCCAACAATTGTGTGGAAATAATTTGCAGTACTCTTTCATTTGTAAAGAAATACAAACCTCTAACTACACATTATTTCAAAATAAATGTATAGCTTAGTAAGAAACACTTTATTATTAACTAGAAAAGAAACCAATGTTTTATTTTTGCCCTTTTTTTTTTTTTTTAAATGGTTCAACTTGCATCTGGACTTTAAAAGATTCAGATCTCTTTTTTGTTCAATTTAGTTGTAAGACATCAGTCCACTTTTCATTCACACAGTTATTTTTTGGAACCCATTCAACTTTTTAAACCCTCACACTTTTATTTTGACATTCTAAACTCTCCAGGAAGTCCTGTATGTGTCTGTTTGTAGGCAGGTTCACAGCAGTTTAATTAGCTTCTTATTCAAATTCTGGTAAAATGCACCTCCGATGCCATTCTAAATACATATTATAAGTGAACTGAAGTATTGAGCATCTACATCTGAGATGCTGTTCTTGAAGGCTAAAAATAACTGCAAGTGCATCACCAGCCTGTGCGTGAGTTTGTGTCAACAGAGCAGCACCATTCACTAACGTGCTGGTGCTGCGCATACTATATATTTACTTATTAAACACAGCCTTTTGTGATTCACAGAGCTATCGCACATCTTCAAATGGCTTTGAATAAAATGCACGAGTCATATGAACTGCTTTAATGGTGTTTTTATGGTTCTTTTATGTCATTTTTGGAGCATGACAGTAACGAACATGACTAACACACAGTATTGGATTTGGATCAGACTCATCGGACCGATACACGATCCGTCTAAAAGCTTCAGTATCAGAGCCGATACTGCTATGATACACCCAGTCCCTGGCTCTCTGACGTCCTTCGTGAACAGGACCTTTCTGCAGCCTTTGACACAGTCAACTATCAGATCTTACTCTTCGCTGGGCATCACAGGAACTGTGCTTGACTGGTTTAATTCCTATCTCTCAGGTAGGTCCTTCAAGGTAGCCTGGAGAGGTGAGGAATCCAAGCCACATCAGCTACTTACTGGGGTACCTCAGGGATCAGTGCTTGGGCCACTTCTCTTCTCTATATACACAACATTACTGGGACCCATCATTCAGGCACACGGTTTCTCTTACCATTGCTACGCTGATGACACACAGCTCTACTTGTCTTTCCAGCCCAATGACACCACAGTGACTGCTCGAATCTCTGCCTGCCTGACATCATCTCGGCCTGGATGAAGGAACACCACCTGCAACTCAACCCAGCCAAGACCGAACTCCTTGTCTTTCCAGCCAACCCTGCCATTGAACACAACATCACCATGCAGCTGGTTTCAACTACAGAAACGCCTTCCAAAACGGTCAGAAATATAGGGGTAACCATCGATAACAAACAAAATTTCACAGACCACATCTCAAAGACCACAATAACATGTAGATTTACACTCTACAATATCAGGAAGATAAGACCTGTCCTTTCTGAACATGCCACACAACTTCTTGTTCAGTCACTTGTCATAACTAGACTGGACTGCTGTAACGCTCTCATTGCAGGCCTCCCTGCATATGCAATTAGACCCCTGCAAATGATCCAGAATGCAGCAGCACGTCTGGTTTTTAATCAACCAAAGAGAGCGCATGTTACACCACTCCTTGTCTCTCTCCACTGGCTGCAGGTTAATGCACATATCAAATTCAAGGCTCTGATGCTGGCATACAGAACAGTCACTGGGTCTGCTCCAGCATACCTAAAATCATTTCTGCAGAGCTGCACACCCACTAGAAGCCTGTGATCGGCTAAGGAACGTTGCCTTGTTATACCAACTCAAAGAGGCACCAGAACACTTTCCCGGACTTTCGGCTTCATCATACCACGTTGGTGGAATTACCTTCCCAACTCCATCCGTGAAGCTGACTCACTTTCTGTTTTCAAAAAATTACTAAAAACACATCTTTTCCATGAGCACTTAACCAGTCACTAATTAAAAAAATAAATAAATAATTTCTTGTTGCACTTTAATGTTTTGAATACTATTCTGATGCTAGTGAAACTTTGTAATATGGCATTTTTTTGTACCACTGTCTCTTTGGATAAAAGCATCTGCCAAATGAATAAATGTAAATGTAAATGTCAACTTGTAAGGCCTAAATATACATCTGGAAAAGTTCTTATTCATTCTTCGTTCAGAGGTAAAAAGAAGTTCTAAACAGCCGAGCAACAGTATACTGTTTGCGAACATTCAGACACCCGCCTCACCGCTGTGGGAGGCATTTAGAGGAGCATTTAAAAATGAGGATGCTACATGTAAAACCTTAACTAATGAAATATTAAAATGTATTATCAATGACTTTATGCCTCATTCTATAATAAAAGTTTAATTTTAGCACTTGGGAAATAAATAATTAGTCAAATAAATAATCACTGACATCTGACAAACCTCTGGCTGTACACATCTTCTTTATGTAAATTGTAATTAATTGAGGTGGACTTGGTCTACAGGTCTGTTTTGAATAAAAATTGTTTTCTCCGCATTGAATCTCAGGCCCTGTGATCAGAGCCCATCACTGTGCACTCATTACTTCAGGCTGCTCTACAACTCTTTTACACAATCCATGTTTATCAACAATGTATAGCTCATTATACAGCCACAAGCAACCCCTTCTTACTGTTTTGTGAATCCCGCCTGCTAATATTGGCCCCTGCCGCCCCCTTCCCTGCCGACATTCATTACACTTCATACATCGTACTGCTGCGTGTGTTTTCTGTCCAAAGGGATTTATTTGGTGTCTGAAATACCTTTGTTATGTGTGATGTGAGCAGGTGTGAAACATGTTATGATGTTGTGCAGTTCAGGGGAAAGATAGAGCAGATATAAATAGATGTGTAAGAGATTGGCCATGTATGTATAGCCTATATGTACAGTCAATACTTTGTGTTGAAAAATTCATAAAACTTGCTTCATTAAGTACTATGAAGACAACCAGCATGCATTGCGGCATGGATATCTTAAAGATATAGTTCACTCAAATGATAATTCTCTCATCATTTACTCACTCCCATGCCATCTTAAACTCGTATTACTTTCTTTCTTTTGCGGAACACAAACAGGATATTTTGATGGAAATATGAGGTGTTTGATTTTAAACTCCAAAACACTTCCGTACGCTTGACACATGCGCAAAGCCGATCGTATTGCTTCAGAAGACATGGATTAAACCACTTGGTATGAGTTACTTTTATGGAGCTTGAAAGTTTTGGACTGAAAATGTAAATTAAATTGACTTGCATTATATGGACAAAAACACCTCATATCTCCATCAAAATATTGAAATTGTTTTTTTGGTGATCTGCAGAAGAAGGTCATAAGAGTTTGAGGCGGCATAAGGGTGAGTAAATGATGAGAGAATTATAATTTTTGGGTGAACTATATTTATTGTCTATTTTCTGGTTTTCTATGCTGTAGCTTTTGTTGTCACTTTGAGTAACTAGTTTTGTAATATTAAGAGTTTTTCTTTTTCTTTTATTTATTTGTTGATTTTCACCATGGTTGATGACACTGAACATGTGCATTGACGTATTTCCCTTTTTGTTTATACTAACTTTATGCTCTTCAGTAAATTTTCTTAAAGTTGTTTAGTTTGACTATTTTCTCCATTTAGAAAGTTGACATAACACAGCATAATTAAGTAAACACATTTGCCCAAATCAGTTACCACATCCACTCAGTTACCATCCACTAGTCTAGCAGATTCATTTATGGTTGGCCACACCAGTGCCATAGAATATTTTAAGAGCATGTCATTAACTAATGCATTTAACACAAAGGGACATCATGATAGATGTTAATGATAAAGAGAATGAGGGGGACATTATCATTGATAATAGTCGTGCTGTTGTCATTAAGCACAAAATATCTGCAAAATGTTGTGCAAAATGTGTTTAAGGTGATATTTCACCCAAAATTGAAATTGTGATTATTTACTCACCCCCATGTTGTTCATCTGCATGACAAGATGTTTAGCAAAATGTTCACAATGTAAGTGAATGGGGACTAGGTCTATTGAGATAAAAATAAAATAAATGACAAAACATAAAAAGTGGTCCATACTAGGACTTGTCTGCTATATTCCAAGTCTTCTAAAGCCATACAATAGTGTGTGGAACTGATTGAAATATAAATAGTTTTTCAGTGAACATCTTCCCCGCCGTCATAGCTCTCAAATCTCACAAACATTTACAAACTTTAAAATATATCACATTGCGGATTTATGTCAATGACAGTTGGTCACACGACATGCAAAAACCAATGTGTTTGTTGTCAGTGAGTCAAAATTTAACACAACATGTTTTGACATAGTATATTTGAATGTACATGAATGGCATTATTCACCTTCATTGTATGGAAGAGGGTAGCCATTACGTTTAGCAAAATAACAACCTTTCTGTTGTTAGTCTTACAGTTTTAGTATAATATATTTGTTATTTTGCAAAAGATGAGTCCAAGGTGACTAAATAAATTTTCATTTTGGGGTGAACAATTACTGTTTAAAGTGGAACCATTGCTCCAATAGTTTTTAAATAACCCTTTTGTGACCCAGGAGGACAAAACCTCTTCTACGATATTCCAGCGTGGTAAATCTGTGATTTACTAAGTGTAATTTATCACTATCACATCAATGTGTGAATAATCTTGGTTTAAAATTGGCCTAATCTTTCATCGTGTCTACTTGTCTTCCCCACACTCAGTGCTCCAACCCCGTGTCCTGTGCTAATAATGGTGATGACATTACCATGCGCTTTTGAGGTATTTGGCACGACTGAAGCTGTTTATCTGAACCCGGATTTCGGGGCAGAGAGGCAGCCAAATGTCAAAATATTTCAGCCTTTGACACCCTCACCTCCCCAAACTATTAAAGATGAATTTTTTTCTTGTCATTATTCTTTCAAAGAACCCAAATGACCTTGTTCAAGACATGGCATGAAAATATCTATGGTGTTACCATATTATTTGAGCTTCAGTGAAATGTTTTAAACAAGCACATTTAATTTCAAAAAGACATGTTGTAGCACTCCTAAAAGAGTAGAGGCCGCAGAACACAAATCACTCTACAACCAACCACACATTTTTCAAAATCATACTGTGAATTCTTAGCAATAGTTCATTTGAAAATGGAAATTCTGATGCATGTCGCTCGCAAAGAAAGCATTTCATACGAAACACAGATTTTACCCTTAAATACGGGACAATTCCTTATTATACGGGACAACGTATATTTTCCTTTACTAATTTTACCTGAAACTGCTTCAGCGTGAGAGTGTCTCTCCACTCACTGCCACGAATTCCCTCAGTCGATGACTGGTGATAGCAGTTGTCAGGGACGGGGAATGGAAAAATTCAAGTGATAATGCACCAATTACAACAAAGAATCGCAAGTTTCACAAAACAGCATGGGATACAGTTAAAGAAAAGCTAACACGAAGCAGCTTCTGAAGCAGCAAAACAAGTGGGTATACCGAGGGTATATGCAAATATTGATCCTTAGAAGTAGTTATACACAAAAAGTAAGCATATGGCAAATACGTGCGTGTGACCCTGACTACACCACTGCTTTATACCATCATGGTCGAATCTGCTCTTTAGTTCCTCGGTAACCAAATGCTTCATAAAACTTGCATCACCATGAGTGTTGTGCCAGCACCTCTGGCTCTGCTGAGTGCCTGTTTACTCATTCCTTGTGACCCATCATCACCTAGCATTTTCAGTACTACTCTAGAGACCCTGTGTAGTATTTTCTCGACCATTTCTAAGTGCTTCTATGCACCTCCTAAGCAATTCAGTACACTCAAAGACACCCAGTGTGCTGGCTTTTGTATTCTGTAAATTCCTGGCTCAAAGGGCTTGAAAACAGCTTCACAAAAGAGAAGGCAGAAGTATGTTCTCGCCTTTGAGCTTCTTTATACAGGCCTCCGATCATTGCTCTGTCATCTCCCCTCACACTTTTGTCATCCTTTAGCTTTTCCAAAGTTCCAAGGAAATGTCTGTAGGCACTACAAGCTCGCTTCACAGATATTGTCCATATACACCATCTTGTTGGACACATGGCTAGTATGGCAACTACTTCATCAAACCCAAACATTGTCTTGTTGAGCTCCTTGTGTTTGGATGTTTCATGTATCACTAGAGCTATGCCCTAAACAAAGTTCATTGGCTTAGCATCAAGGCCCACCTAACGGCGATTTTCGGAGAACTTTGTCCAGTGAGTGGTTGGCACAGTGTACAAACAGAGATTTAGGGCATATTTCTTTGAGTTGTGCCTGAACTCCAGAAAATCGTCCTGACATATTACTGGCTCTGTCAAAATAGTAGCCCTGTATCCATTCAATAGGAAGCTTCAGCCTGAGAAACACAACTTTGATGCAAATCTTTGATGCAAGACAAGGAAAGCACAGGGTCCAGGCAGTGTTACACCCACTTGTCTAAAATCCTGTGCTGTCCAGTTGGCCCCCATCTTCATACAGATCTTCAGCTCATCACTGGAGGAGTGTGAAGTTCCCAGCTGCTTCAAATGCTCCACCATCATCCCTGTCCCAAAGAAACCCAAGATCGCAGGACTTAATGACTACAGACCCATTGCTCTGATGTCTGTGTCTAATTTATGCTTTAATGAAAATTGTTCCATTGTAGTTCCATGTGCTGTTAGTCCATAATATGGACTATTTAAAGCACGAGATACAATCTCATTCTGAATGGCACAGGTGTATTGTTGAATGATTTTCATTTATCCCATTTACTGTATATTTTTCATTCTTGATTTTCCACTTCTTGAAATGTCTATGTTAATGTTTCACATGATTCACAAGTAAGGATTTCCAGCTATTCATAAGCCAACCAAAGTGCGATGTTGAATTCCTGACGTGAAGGGATGATTTCTCAGCAGAGCCCGCCTGTCTGTGTCATAAAGTTGACCATATTTATGTCCACATCACTGATTAAGGTAGTTCTCTGGTTAATCCTTTATTTTAAAAAAAGTAAATGATCCATAGAGTGTACATTTTTCAGAATATGTCTCCACAAGTGATACAGAGAAATTAAAACATGCTCGTTCTTTTTCCACTATTCTCTTCTGGAAAAACTAGAGGCATGCTCTTGCATTTATTCCACTGCATTACTCTAATTTTTCTCATTTAATTTAACTAAATAATGAGGTAATCTACATTAAATTACAAGCGCACAAAATCAGCCTCGAGTGTATCTTAAAGGAATAGTTCACCCAAAAATGAAAATTCTCATTGTTTACACACCCTCATGCCGTGCCAAATATGTAGGACTTTCTTCCATCTGCAGAACACAAATTAAGATTTTTATAAGAATATCACAGCTCTGTAGGTCCTCAAAATGCAAATGAATTGGTGCCAAAATGTTGATGCTCCAAAAAGCACAAAAAGGCAGCATAAAAGTAATCCAAATGACTACAGCGGTTAAATCCATATCTGCAGAAGCGATATGATGGCTGTGGATGAGAAACAGATCAATATTTAAGTCAATTTTTGCTAGAAATTATTCTCCCTGCCCAGTAGGGAGCGTATGCATGAAGAATGTGAATCATAAAAACACAAGAAGAAGAATGGGAAAGTTAAAAGTGGAAATTGACTGAGCAGGGAGGAGAATTTATAGTAAATATTTACTAAAATAGAGATCCGTTTCTCACACACACATATCAAATCGCTTCTGAAGACATTGATTTCACCACTGTAATCATATGGATTACTTTTAAGCTGATTTGTGTGAATTTTGGAGCTTCAAAATTTTGGCACCCATTCACTTGCGTTGTATGGACCTACAGAGCTGAAATATTCTTCTAAAAATCTTAATTTCTAGCCTAATAATAATATGTGGCATTGGGGCATGGTCACTTGTTTGTCTGCAGGAGAGGGATAGTGGTATGGCTCGTCACTTGGGTTGTAATTACTCTAACACCTGTCTCTCATTATAGTGATGGTGAAGGGAGACATGATAAGGCATGCCAGAGTGTCAGAGTGGGAGAGAGAGTGGCCAAAGGAAGTGGTGTTTGAGTGTCTGGCAACACCATATTAAGAGACTGCATTTATAAGCCTAAGATTTGAGTCGGCTGCTGTGAGCCTGTTTTGTTTATCTTTGTGTGTGCAAGGAAAAATAAATACAGACCTCAACTGTTCACTGTCTCCTGACTCCTCCATTGCCCACGAACTTAGATCTATCACATAATAATAATAATTATTTATTAATATAAAAATTTCAATGAGTACGTGTTTCAAAACTTGTGTGTGTGTGTATATATATATATATATATATATATATATATATATATAATCATATCAATATGACTTATGGAAGCGCCAGCAATTCCTCCGTTGCACACACAAATTAAGATTTGCTGCAAGGACGAACTTTACCGTACTGTACCGAACTTTAATGGGCAACATAGCTCCTATGATGAGAAGAACCAGGTATGCTTGAGGCCAGTATTAGGCAAATTACTTCCTGTTTTTGGTCTGTTTAGACGTCTTTGGTCCATGTTGCATTCATACAGTGCATCCGGAAAGTATTCACAGCGCTTCACTTTTTCCACATTTTGTTATGTTACAGCCTTATTCCAAAACAATTTCAAACAAACTTCTTTCATGTTGTCATTATGGGGTATTGTTTGTAGAATTTTGAGGAAAATAATGAATTGAATCAATTTTGGAATAAGGCTGTAACATAACAAAATGTGGAAAAAGTGAAGCGCTGTGAATACTTTCCGGACCCACTATTCAGGCGGTCTCGGTCCGCTTGTTTGGTGCGCACCAAGGTTCGGGTGGCAGCCTTCACACTTGTTCAAATGAACTGCGCTAACAGAGCAATTGCACCAGAGATCATTTTAATCGAACCAAACCTGCCAAGTGTGAACACACCCTTAAAGACCCGGTGTCAAGTTACAACTCTGAAAGGGAGAAGCAATTCTCTTTCATTCTGCTGCTGCCTGTGTTGCTTTGAGCACAAATGTGTCATGGATGCATTCTTACTCCCATCTGCCCTATTTTTAATTATTCGTGTATGTAAACATAAGACGTCTTTGATGGACATCTTCGACCATGTGTGTTTCCGCCAATTTGCGCCTCAGTGCGCCTTCAGTATGTATGTGTGTAATTTCACCATGTTTTTTTTTTTTTTGCCTCATGTCAGCATGGATTGCTTGTAAACAGACAAAATATGATTCAAGCTTTGCAAAGGAAGTGTAATTGGAGGGGGCAGTTAACTGTAAACCATTTCTATTTAAATGAATATTTAAAATGTCATGACTGTTTGATAGTTTATGGTGCTGAGTGTTAACAGTTGTGCTTGAGATGAACAGTTTAATATATTCAGATGCAATGTGTTGGATGTGCATTATGTGCATTATTTTGTTTTATAATATTCTTCCGATTGAGTTTGAAGAATTTGAGGGGCTGCATGATGTTAGCCAATCAGAACAGTGGGTGTTTACGTTAAAGTTTTAAGGAGGCGCTTAAGCCAAAACCGAGAGTTTCAGACAGAGGGCCAAAAACAGGGTGGAAAAATTGTGACTGTTTTGGTGCAAACAAATTTTCATAACATTATCAGTGGAAGATAATACGATTATAAAAAAAGAGCACTTCATGACCCCTTTAAAACATTTTGGAGAGTAGAATATATAGTAAATGTGAACAAATGTAAGCAAAGTGACATCAGGCCTGTGGGTGGGGAGGTATGAGCTTCAACATGTTAAAACACTTTAGCAGCTACTGCTGTATGACTACAACCATATATGCATTAATACTGATTAAAACAAAGCTTTAATACACCACTGTAAAAAAAAAAAAAAAAAAAAAAGAAATCCATAGATCACAGGAAAGAGTAGGAAATTGGCGGCATAACTGATGTTATTGTGGATTTCAGCAGTCAAATCTCTGCCTGTGTCTGTTGATGTTATTGTAGACTGTGACTTGGCTTTCTTACGGCATTCCTGTGGGACAAATCCATCTTCAGCTCCTTACACTCACACTGTGCACATGTGATTGCACAGGCCTGTGACAAACTCCTGTCATTCTGCTTCCTCAGCTCTCACCTCCAACAGCAGGGACTCATGAGCTGCTCTACACTTAATAACAGGGCATGTACATTCAAACATCCAAAGTTTTCTCTGTAAAGTGATACGTGTATATGTACATATATGTATATATGTAATGTTTTATACTTATACACTGAAAACATAATGACCGCTCACAGGTGAAGTGAATAATGTTGATCATCTCCTACAAGGCCACATGTCAAGGTCTGGGTAGATTAGATGGTAAGCGAACAATCAGTTCTCGTAGTCAGTGTGTTGAATGCAGGAGAAATGGGCAGCAGAAAAGACCTGAGTGACTTTGAAAAGGGCCAAATTGTTATGGCCAGATGATTGAGTCAGAGCATTTCTGAAACAGCAAGGCTTGTGGGGTGCTTCCGTCAGCAGTGGTGTGTACCTACCGACAGTGGTCCGGGAAGGGACGAACCACAAATCAGTGTTGGGTGCCCAAGGCTCATCGATGTGTGAGGGAAACGAAGGCTATCCCATCTGGTCCGAACCGACAGAAGGTCTACTGTGGCACAAGTCACAGAAAATTTGAATGATGTTCACAAGAGGAATGTGTCACAACACAGAGTGCATCGCAACCTGCTGCGTATGGGGCTGCGTAACAACAGACCCGTCAGAGTGCTGGTCTCGACTCCTTTTCAGTCTTCGTTAATTGTGCGCCTTTCAGAAATCTAATATTGTCAAGAGTAAAATTAACTAAGATACTATATCATACAAATTTTCCACTTTTTAACATTTCTGTTAACACATCAACACCAAATGTTTCACACAATTCACAAGCAAGGATTAAGAAACCAACCTGAGCGTGATGTTGAATTTCTGACCAGAGAAGTGATGATTTTATAGTGGAGCTCATCTGCATCATTTACATCCATTTCACCAGTTAAGGTAATTGCATGGTTTAGCATTTATTCCCAAACAGTTTAAATGCTCCATAGTGGTTTAAATACTCGTAAATCTATTCAGAATATTCCTGCACATGGAGGATTGCGGAGAAACCAAAATATGCTAATTTTTCCTGCTTTTCTCTTCTAGAAATGTATTGAGGCTCGCTCTTCCTATTTATTCCACTGCATTTTGCTAATTCTGCACATGTAATTTAACTAAATAATTATGTCCTCCACATTGTTAAAATATGTGCACATGAAATAAGCTTCGAGTGTAGCCTATCATAACATTTTCTGATATAGATTTACGGAGCTTTCACATGTTTGTAGACTTAATTAATTTTTTCACATTTATTTTAATGTTTCCATTTGTATTTAATATTCGCTGCAAAATGTGTGCTTGAAATTTCACAATTGCTTGACACCTCATGCCCCCAAAATAACATTGTTATACTTGCACGCTGCACAGACATAAACACAAATTCTGTTTCAGCATATATTAGTCAGAAATACCAGGAGAAACCAATGTTAAAAACACATTCCACAGTTAATGTAGCCTACATATCCATCTTCATCTGGTGTGAAATATCAATAATATAATTAAATAACAATTATTATATTAATTAATAATAATAATAATAATAATAATAATAATAAATAATAATAATAATAATATTTAAATAGGCCTATCTGAGGCATATTTTATATACAGAAACTATAAATGTAAGAGAGTTACATTTTAAAATTAGATTTGAGACAATTCTGGTTTAAGCCACGCCCACATCCGGTTCTATCGAATACAGAAACAGATACAGATCATTTTGTCATAGTAACAGATACAGATACAGATAATGGCTTCGCTGCACACCCCTATTATAGACATTGTTTGTCATTCTTATCCGATGTACTTAACTAATGCCTTTGTTTTAATTGATTATTTTGCTGTTGTTGCCTGTACAGCTCTTTGAAATAAATAATTTGGCAAAATGATATGGAAACATTATGCGGTTAAGACCTGGAACTACTTGATAGCAGTGCGCTTACTGGAAAATAATTGCACACCTTACAACATCTGTCAACCAATCCGAATCAAGCATTTAACAGATGTGGTATCATTTGCGATAATGTCTGGCTCACTGTGCAATATCCCTGACATACTAAGAAATAACAGCTAGGAAACATAATTCTGAGAGTAAAGACATCCGCAGTCAGCATGAGTTATGTAATGATATCTGGATCATGTCCAGTGATGATATTGACCTGCTTCATATTCTTGTCTTTAAGATCCACGTTGCATAAGACTCTTCTGTGTTTAGCACTTTCTCAAATTTACTTTGCCACGTGTTGAGTTTTTCCTTTCCACATGAAGTTGATCAATGAAAGCATTCATTTATTGAATCATGTACGGTTAAATAAATCATAAGAACTAAGACACATACAGTATTACAACATAATCTCTTCAACAAGAATAAAGCTCCCATCAGTGATCTTGTCTAAACAACTGCCACCAAATCAAGGTGTCCACCAGCTTTACATTTTTATTCTGTCTGCTGTCAAATTACTTGTTTCCTGTTTTTCTTTCATTTTTCATGTACGAATTTGCCAAAACAACAATTATTAAATAGTCCAATATGCAATATTTAATATTAATCTTAATTTATTTTCTTTGCATCCACTGCATGCAGGCATGTCGGCTATTGTGCAAGTACTGATTTTCAGAAACTCAATATGTGTCACCCCTCGACTCATCAGCCGATGAAGCTATCCATGTGACAGGTGTGTTTGAATATGTTCGTACAACGTCCATCAGACTGGTAGCTCCCATATGTACACAACCGCAACCTGACGTACACACCAATCAGAGAGAACCACGGGGTGTTGCACGCATTGTATGGACAAATGCTCTCCGGCGTGGCCACTGTAATAATAGGCACTCTGTGTTAGTGAGGCCATGCAAAAACAAATTAGCTGGATGATTAATGAATGAGTGGAACAGTTCACAAAATGTCTGCAGAGATGGGACCCCCAGTTAGAAACCACGGCGGCCCAGACATTAACCGGCCCCATGTAAACAATTAGAGCGCCCATCAATTTGACATGGTCGCCTGTGCAGCTTGTACTATCTGTGTTTGTATGTGTGTGTGTGTGTCATTTATACCCACACTCATTACCAAAATACAGTAGTGTCGATTCATGTGTAACATATCAATTACTGTTAATGTGATATTTGGTTTTCATGCTTTGTCGGATTTTTTAAATAAGCTGTATTGATGTGCATGTAAACTGACACAAAGATTGCACACAGATACTGGACAAATCAGCTGTGAGCAAAGTACAATAAGGTTCCTCCCCCCTGTCTCTCTCACCTCAACTGAAAGCACTTCAAATATTATTTTTATTTTTATTTTTTAATCCACAAAATTGCCTTTTACGACAATTAATTATTTGTGAGAAACAGAATAACTGCAGTCTTGGATTTTATTTAAAGACACTAAAATTGTTTTCCCGATCATTTACCAACTCTTGCCATAAAATGTATTAAAAAAATACACCTAAAATAAATCTATGAAATAGCACATAAGATGGATTAATACACTGTCTGTCAGTAATTAATGACTTTAATCAGTCCGCAACATATATAATCAGAAAAGTGTGAATGCTACTCAAACCTCTTCTTCTTACAGATTTGCTGGCTCTGAACATATATTTCACTTGAAGTTTAATAAAAGCACATTGGTACACCAAATATGTCTTTATTGCTTGTCACCTTGAAAGAAAGAAAAATAAGTCTTATTAATGCATACCATCTTGTCATATTCCAAGTGCTCACTTTTTAATTATTCAACAGTAGGCTATAATTAATCTATTATAATATCAAATGACATAATATAATAATGATAAGTTAATTTATATTAATATAAAGTTTTTTACATTTTTTTTTTTACATTTGTGTAAATGTGTTTAAAATCTTCATAATTTTCATAATGATCTTCAGCGAGAAGTGAATTGCGCTGCATCTCTCCATGTTGCATGCAATTTGCTGCAAACATCATTCATTCATGTGAACGTGCTCGTGAACTAATCATAAACTTGTTGTTTTGATAAAGTTTGCATTTTGATACAACTGAACCATAATGAAGCCTGATTGTATTTGGTGAGTTTCGTCAAATTAAAACCGATCCTGGACTGAGGTTGTTCCGCTTTCTTAATGATACATGGCAGAAAATCCCAACTTAATATGCAGAGATGACTATAAGTAAACCATTTGCATGTTTATGGTCACCTATGCATATTAAGCTGGGATAGGCGGAAGACATTTAAACATTCCATAACTTACACACTTTAACTTTAAAAATATGAGACTTGCTTAATTGCATATATGCGGCTGTGCTAGAGCAAAGCTTTATAATGGGACTCAGCCTGGTTTAGGACAATATTGGCTTATAATGAGTCATGCTCTGCCTAGCCGCTCCCATTAACAGTACTCATCCATGAGTATTTAGACAGATTCAGTAAATCTCCTCACCGGGCAGAGCACACCCTGCTCCAATGATAATTTGTGGCTTTAGTGGAAGTTTGGCAGTCAACGTTCAAATGCAGAGTGCCCCTACAGCACTCCACATCCCATTAAAAAACAAGCACAGGAATCGTCATGGTTACTTGTGTAACCTCCGTTCCCTGATGGAGGGAACAAGACGTTGTGTTGATGTAGTGACACTAGGGGTCACTCTTGGGAGCCCGAGACACCTCTGGTCTTTGATAAAAGGCCAGTGAAAATTGCCAAGTGGTATTTCCATGCCACTCCCCCGGACACACAGGTATAAAAGGAGCTGGTATGCAACCACTCATTCAGGTTTTATGCTGAGGAGCCGAGACAAGGTCCGGCCATTTCAGCAGGTAGTTCAGCATTGTGGCAGGAGGGACACAATGTCTCGTTCCCTCCATCAGGGAATGGAGGTTACACAACTAACCATGACGTTCCCTATCTGTCACTTACTCGACGTTGTGTCGATGTAGTGACACTAAGGGTCCCTATACGAAACGCCACAACTGGCTGAACTGTGTTATGTGAACTGGCGGTGTGTGGCGGGCAGAGCACTGTGTGCCTCATAGCCAGCACACCAGGTCGATACGTAACCTCCCCCAACATAGTTATGAGTGTCGAACAGCCCTTTGGGGACAAGTTGACTACCCAAAAGATAGAGACAGGCTAACCCAGTCGTGGCCTCTTTTCCCCTTCTTTTTTTCCACTCTCTTTTCCCCTTTCCTAAAAAAGAAGGGGGATTATCTGACTGGGCTGCCAGGTCTAGTTGGGAGGTGTCCTTCCCAAGGGGAAGACACCACGGAGACCACACCTCGCCCAAAGGGGGGGGGGTATTTAAGTGGAAAAATATGTCACATGGTCTTTCCGACCATGAGGAGAGTCTTCAAGGTAGATCCTACCCAACGGGGGAGGAGTTACTGCAAACATGGAGACTAGGGCAGAGGCGCTCTGCCCAAGGAAGATGCAGTTTGCCAACAGGGAAACAAATTAGCGGAAGATATACATCGCATGGGGTTAGCCATACAGGGAACCGCCACATGCGGAGCACCTACCCCAGAACAGGACTCTTAGTTAGCATGTGTACTGGGCCAGCAGCGAGTCTCTCCGAAAACTCGAGTGCCACAGGGCTTGGAGGAAGTCAACCAGGGAACAAAGTTTGTGAACACTACTGGGAATTAATGGCGCACATCTTCAGCTCAAAAGGAGGTGGAAGGTGCTATGTGCAAGCGATATACCCGGCCGGCAATCCCAGGCTTATCCACTTGTATTGCATGCCATTACCTTGGATGAAACCGGTTCCACCCGGAGGTTATAGAACCTTGCAAAGGTGTTGGGTGTTGCCAAGCCTGCTGCTCTGCAAATGTCTGTTAGAGAGGCACCCCTTGCCAGGGCCCAGGAGGCCGCTAAACCCCTGGTAGAAAGGGCTCATAGCCCTACTGGGGGCGGCATGTCCTGGGTGTGATATGCCATAGTCATGGCGTCAATGAGCCAGTGGGCGATCCTCTGCTTGGAGACAGCGCTTCCTTTCTGATGTGCACCAAAGCAGACAAAGAGCTGCTCAGATATCCTAAAGCTCTGCGTGCGATCCAAATAGATGCGCAAAGCGTGCACCGGACACAGCAACGACAGGGCTGGGTCTGCCTCCTCCTGGGGCAGCGCTTGCAGGTTCACCACCTGGTCCCTAAAAGGGGTCGTGGGAACCTTGGGCACATAGCCTGGTCGGGGTCTCAGCATCACGTGAGAGTAGCCCGGACCGAACTCCAGGCATGTTTCGCTGACAGAGAATGCTTGCAGTTCTCCTACCCTCTTGATGGAAGTGAGCGCAGTCAGGAGGGCAGTCTTCAAGGAGAGTGCCTTAAGCTCGGCTGACTGCAAAAGCTCAAAGGGGGCTCTCTGTAGACCCTGAAGAACTACAGAGAGGTCCCATGAGGGAACGAGGTGCGGTCTGGAGGGATTCAGCCTCCTGGCGCCTCTTAGGAACCTGATGATCAGGTCATGCTTCCCTAAGGACTTACCCTGTGTGCGCACAACATGTCCCAAGAGTGAGCTAAGATTAGCCAGTCGTCGAGATAGTTAAGAATGCGAATGCCCACCTCCCTTAACGGGGCAAGGGCTGCCTCTGTGACCTTTGTGAAGACACGAGGAGACAGGGATAGGCTGAAAGGGAGGACTTTGTACTGATACGCCTGACCCTCGAATGCAAACCGCAGGAAGGGTCTGTGTCGAGGAAGGATCGAGGCGTGGAAGTGTGCATCCTTCAGGTCTACCGCCACAAACCAATCTTGATGCCGAACGCTCGGCAGAATGCGTTTTTTGCGTCAGCATCTTGAATGGGAGTCTGTGTAAGGCCCAGTTCAGTACTCGCAGGTCCAAGATTGGCCACAACCCACCGCCTTTTTTCGGTATGATGAAGTAGGGGCTATAAAACCCCTTCTTCATCTCGGCCGGAGGGACAGGTTCTATCGTGCCCTTCCGTAGGAGGGTAGCGATCTCCGTGTGCAAGGTAGCAGCGTTTTCGTCCTTGACCAAGGTGAAGTGGATACCGCCGAACCTGGGTGGGCGCCTGGCGAACTGAATTGCGTAGCCGAGTCAGACGGTCCGGATCAGCCATCGCGACGGATTGGAAAGTGCAAGCCACGCATCCAAGTTCCGCGCAAGGTGGACCAAGGGGACAACATCATCGGACGTACCGGCAGGTGGGGCCTCGTGGTGGGGCAGAGCTCGAGGTGCCACACCACATCGTGCCCGTGCTAAGTCTTGGGACATCGAAACACTTACCTGGCTCCTTGTGACCACCCCCGGAACAGCCTGGGATGGGGGAGGAAGAGGCCTGTCCTCGTAACTGTGGAGACTGCCACATCGGGGGTGACTGTGTGCCACAGCTGGGCACTCAGGGGCGGGAAGACCACCGCTGGAATGCCAATCCTGCAAGGAAAAACCCGTGGACCATAGTTGTGATGACAACCGTGCACACCGGTCATGCCACTTGGGCATGCGGTGAAATCAAACAAAAAGGCAACAAAAGATTTTCCACCCGGCCCTCCACCGGGGGATGGAGTGGTCTTCTTACCAACTCCAGGTGAGTGGGTTTCGTCATCCCTGGGTCGCCCGTCTCAGGGGCACTTTGATGACATCTGTGGGTTCTTAGCAGCCGACAGTGAGACGGGTGGCATCTGCTTCCTGCAGTGGGCTCCACGCCGGGGCCGGGCCGAAGGGACGGGCTGCGGCGGTGCCGGTGCAGTCACCGCAGGTGGACGCCCTTTGCGACAAGCAGACGGGGTACGGGATCTTGAGCCGCGCCGGGGGAAGGATGTGCCAGATAGCCTCCGTCTGCTGCTTCAGTCCTTGACGGTGTCGCCGAATAGGCCAGCCTGGGAAATGGGGGCAGCAAGAAACCGTGTCTTGTTGGCCTCACCCATCTCGACCAGGTTGAGCCAAAGGTGGTGCTCCTGGACCACTAATGTGGCAATCGTCCGCCCGAGAGACCGCGCCATGACCTTCGTCGCTCGGAGAGCGAGGTCGGTCACCGAGCCCAGTTTTTGCATCAAATCTGGGGTGGAACTACCCTCGTGCAGTTCTTTCAATGCCTTAGCTTGGTGGACCTGCAGGAGAGCCATGGCGTGCAGGGCAGAGGCGGCTTGTCCAGCAGTGCTGTAGGCTTTAGCCGTCAGGGACAACGTGAACCTACAGGGCTTGGACGGGAGCTTAGGGCATCCGCGCCAGGTGGCGGCGCTCTGCGGGCATAGGTGCACCGCGAGCGCCTTATCCACCAGGGGAATCGCCGTATAGCCCCTGGCCACCCCGCCATTGAGGGTAGTGAGGGCGGGGGAACTGCGGAATCGGGGCTGGGCAGTAAAAGGTGCCTCCCACGATTTCGTCAGCTCCTCGTGCACTTCTGGGAAGAAAAGCACTGGAGCGGGGCATGGCTGCTTTGAGCGGTGCTGCGAGCTCAGGAACCAATCATCAAGCCGCAAGGGTTCAGGGTAGAGCGGAGGGTTCCACTCTAACCCGACACTCGCGGCCACCCGGTAAAGCATGTCTGTCATTTCTGCATCAGCCTGTGACTGGTCAATCGTCCCCGAGGAGGCTTCTGCATCCGACTGTACAAGCCCGCTCTCCGATGCTGCGCTCGAGAGCTCATCATCTTCGCGGACTCCGAACAAGAGGCCAGACTCGCCGTGAGACGAGCCGGCGGACTCATCCAGAAGCCCGACTGGGGCAGACGAGCGTGCTGGGGAATGGGAGGTCCGCAGGGGGATACCTGGCGGGGGCAATCCCATTGGGGTCCCCAAATCGCCCCCAGTGCTAGCCAACGCTGGCCTCATACCCGTTGGTAGAAAGCAAGCCGCGACCACAACGTTGCCATGGTCATGTTCTCGCATTGAGAACACGAACCATCCACAAACGCTGCCTCCATGTGGGTTGCGCCCAGACACGAAAGACAGCGATCATGACCATCCGAAGTTGAGAGATAACGACAGCAACCAGGAATAACACACAATCGGAAAGGCGTCTTTAAAAAGACGTTCCGGGTGTGCTGCTCTTTTAGAGAAATATACTCTTTTAGAGGAAAAAGCTCTTTCAGAAAATATACTCTCTTTTTTTCTGCCAAAGCGCCCAGGGGCGTTCTCTTCAGTGCACCAGTGCAGAGGAGGGAGAAGCCGCTGAAGCTAGCAAGATAAGTTAGTGTTTACAACTCGCCAACTGTAACTGCAGGTGTCCTGAGTGGTCTCTTCACTAACAGCAGGATGATGTCCCAGCACACTGTCCATGATCTTGAACCTCCTAAAGTATCGATACTTTCGATACTGATGTTGTATCAAAAATATCAATCCTCATACAAAAATTTAGATAAAAAAACTAGGGATATTATTATTTGGTTACCATGAACAATAATCATAAGCTTCAAAATGAAATAAAAAGATTAGGCCATATTAGCAAATACAGGATGGGAACTATTTCTTCTTCTGCTCATCTTAACATGCATGCTGAAAGACACAAGCAGACAAGCGCTTGCACTGTCACAAGGTTCGTACAAACAAGAGGGATCAGTGCCTTGCTGATGTAATGATAGAAAATCAGATAAACAGCTTCTGGAGTAAATTCACGATGAAATATCTAAAGGTGACATTTCTTATAATGAGTTTGTGTGTAATTGTTTTTAATAAGTAATTTAAAAAAAAATTGTTAATCCGATTTTTGATGTTTATCATAGGTGAGATTTCAAGTGGTAACCACATAGCGACCTGTAATGTCCAGACCAAAGGTGCAGACCAAAGCAACAAAATACATTTTTGGCTAAATAGATAACAAATAACTGTTTAACATCATGTTTAAACAGAGTGTCCACACTAAGATTCAGTAGAGGCTGGGGTCATATCGAAATGCAATCCAAGAAGATCTTTTATACCACGTATTTTCTCCCAGTATGGAAAAATTCTGTTACAATACCAAAAACAATGAATGAATGTGCCTTTTTCTTTATTGCACTTGAAGCACAAACCTGATGTGTTAATGAATATCTTTTTAATATGCATCGGTGTAACATTTACATTTATTCATTTGGCAGATGCTTTTATCCTAAGTGACTTACAAAAGAGAAACACAAGCGAATCATCTTAAGGAGACAGTGGTATGAAAAGTGCCGTATTACAAAGTTTCACTAGCATCAGAATAGCATCCAAAACAGAATGAAGTGCAACAGGATTTTTTTTTTTTTTTTTTTTTTTTTTAAATGACTGGTTAAATGCTCATGGAAAAGATGTGTTTTTAGTTGTTTTTTGAAGACAGTGAGTGAGTCAGCTTCACGGATGGAGTTGGGAAGGTCATTCCACCAACAAGGTATGATGAAGCTGAAAGTCCGGGAAAGTGTTTTGGTGCCTCTTTGTGTTGGTACAACAAGGCGACATTCCTTAGCCGACCGCAGGATTCTAGTGAGTGCATAGCTCTGCATAAATGATTTTAGGTATGCTGGAGCAGACCCAGTGACTGTTCTGTATGCCAGCATTGGAGCCTTGAATTTGATACCGGCATCAACCGGCAGCCAGTGGAGAGAGACAAGGAGTGGCGTAACATGTGCTCTCTTTGGTTCATTAAAGACCAGATGTGCTGCTGCATTCTGGATAATTTGCAGGGGTCTAATTGCACATGCAGGGAGGCCTGCAATGAAAGTGTTACAGTAGTCCAGTCTAGTTATGACAACTGACTGGACAAGCAGTTGTGTAGCATGTTCAGAAAGGAAGGGTCTTATCTTCCTGATATTGTAGAGTGTAAATCTACATGATCTTGCGGTCTTTGAGATGTGGTCTGTGAAATTTAGTCTGTTGTCAATGGTTACCCATAGATTTCTGACCGATTTGGAAGGCGTTACTGAAGTTGCACCCAGCTGCACGGTGATGTTGTGTTCAACAGCAGGGTTGGCTGGAAAGACAAGGAATTCGGTCTTGGCTGGGTTGAGTTGCAGGTGGTGTTCCTTCATCCAGGCCGAGATGTCTGCAAGGCAGGCAGAAATTCGAGCAGTCACTGTGGTGTCGTTGGGCTATAAAGACAAGTAGAGTTGCATGTCATCAGCATAGCAGTGGTAAGAGAAACCATGTGCCTGAATGGTGGGTCCCAGTGATGTTGTGTATATAGAGAAGAGAAGTGGCCCAAGCACTGATCCCTGAGGTACCCCAGTAAATAACTGATGTGGCTTGGATACCTCACCTCTCCAGGCTACCTTGAAGGATCTACCTGAGAGATAGGAATTAAACCAGTCAAGCACAGTTCCTGGGATGCCCAGCGAGGAGAGGGTAAAGAGTAAGATCTGATGGTTGACTGTGTCAAAGGCTGCAGAAAGGTCCAGCAGAATCAGGATGGATGATGTGGATTCAGCTTTCGCCTGTCTCGGCGACTCAGTGACAGACAGCATGGCAGTCTTGGTGGAGTGTCCACTTTTGAAGCCTGACTGATTGTCATCCAGCAGCTTGTTCTGTGAGAGATGGGCAGAGATTTGATTGAAAACTGCCCTTTCAAATGTTTTTGCCATGAATGGGATGAGAGAGACTGGTCTGTAGTGTTCTATTTGTGTGGGGTTAAGTGCAGGTGTCTTCAGCAGCGGGGTTACTCGAGCCTGCTTAAATGTAGTGGGAAAAGTGCCTGTAAGTAGAGATATGTTAATTATGTGTGTGAGTGCAGGTAGGATAGATGGAGAAATGGCCTGGAGAAGGTGAGAAGGAATGGGGTCAAGGGAACAGGTGGTGGGGTGGTTGGAGAGGAGGAGTTTAGAGACCTCAGTGTCAGTCAGAGGAGAGAACATTGAGACAGAAGAGTTGCATACAGGAGACAGGTGTTTGACAGGGTGTGGTCCTGAGAATGTATTGCTGATGGTTGTAACCTTATTAGTAAAAAATGTGGCGAAGACATCTGCTGTCAGTGATGTGTCAGGTGGTGGAGGGGGAGGGCAGAGAAGTGTTGAATGTTCTAAACAAGCTGCGAGTGTCTGTGGTGCTGTTGATCTTATTCTGGTAATAGGAGGTTTTTGCAGATTTAACATTATCAGAAAAAGTTGCAAGCAGAGACTGATATTTACCTATATCTGCTGGATCTTTAGATTTCCACCATCTCCTCTCAGCTGCCCTGAGGTCAGTCCGATGTTCATGAAGGACGTCAGACAGCCAGGGGCTGGGAGGTGTAGCATGTGCTGGCCTAGAGGAGATAGGGCAGATGTTGTCTAGACAGGTTGTTAAAGTAGAGCTTAGTGTGTCTGTGGCAGTGTTTACACCAAGCATGGTAAATACATTTAGTGTGGGAAGAGAGGTAGAGACAGCAGTGGAAAGGCGTGAAGGTGAAAGAGAATGGAGGTTATGGTGAAAGGAAACCAAAGGTGGAGACTGTTTTAATGTAGATGGGAGGGTCATGTTGAATTGAACAAAGTAGTGACCAGAGACATGTAAAGGAGTAACAAGAATATTTGAGTTGGTACAGTTATGTGTAAAAATGCAGTCCAGATCTGGTTGCCCGATCTGTGAGTTGCTGTGATGTGTAGTCTTTCCAAGTCAAATGAGGCCAGGAGAGTATTCAGTTCAGTGGCCTGGGGCATGTCTTGGTGTATGTTGAAATCGCCAAGAACCACAAGTGGCCTACCATCCTCCGGGAAAGAGGACAGCAGGACATCCAACTCCTCAAGAAAGTTTGTCAGCTGACCTGGAGGGCGATAGATGACAACAGCATGTATTTTTGTGGGTTGGATTGTAGTAATAACATGGAATTTAAAACTAGTATTGTTACATAGTGAAGAGTGTGGTGAAAAAGTCCAGTTGTTATGAATGTGCAAACCTGTTCCCCCACCCCTACTGGTGTGTCGAAGGGTGTGAGAGAAAGAGAAGTTGTTGGAGAGAGCAGCAGGTGTTGCTGTATCCTCTGGACGTATCCATGTTTCTGTCAGTGCCAGGATGCTGAGGGTGGACTGCGTGGCAAAGGCTGGAATGAAGTCAGCTTTGTTCACAGCTGACTGGCAGTTCCAGAGTCCCACTGAGAAAGAGAGTGGAGCAGGTGCTAAAGTGCAAAGTGGCCATAGGATGTGTGGGTTGCGTTTGGTCTTGCATCGATATCATGTAAACAGTCTGTAACAGATAACAGGGATGCGCTTGAAGGCATGTGTTATTCGTGAAGTAGATATGTTAGTATATAGAAGGAAAATAAGAAAAGAGATACAATAACAAGATACTTAAGTGCTATGGTGAGTGGCGCCTTGTCGGTGTCCTTGCACAGGTAGACTCGCTGGTCTTTAAACTAGTAGGTCTTCACACAAGCTTCCGCGTCAGCATTCAAGTCAAATATATACATGATGATAACGAGCCATTCAATGAAAAGAGTAGGACACGCCTTAATGCTACTTAGCACAACAAAGCTAGTCACATGGTAAACCGAAACTAAGGGTCACGCGGGGTGACAAGCGTGGGAACAAACGCGACTTCCGTACACCACAAATAAATTATGCTGCACTTTAGCAATAAATAATACTCTAAAACAAGTGAAGCACTGTTTAAAAACACTAAAAACCATGATAGTTTCACACTGGACAACCAACGCTAAATGTAGCAGTGAATACCCTGGGACAAGTCAAAACAATATAACACACACACACATACACCAACCCACGTTTAAGCGACGTGAGTTCAAGACAGTAAACAAACAACACAAGTCTAGCAATGAATACCACTCTACAACAAAGTAAAACAATGAAATAAACACACACGCAACTGCAGACTCCTGTAGACAGATCACTTCTGCATCTGTAAGATACAGTTGTGCTCAAAAGTTTGCATACCCTGGCAGAAATTGTGTCATTTTGGCATTGATTTTGAAAATATGACTGATCATGCAAAAAAAAAAAAAAAAAAAAACAGTCTTTTATTTAAGGATAGTGATCATATGAAGCCATTTATTATCACATAGTTGTTTGGCTCCTTTTTAAATCATAATTGTAACAGAAATCACCCAAATGGCCCTGATCAAAAGTTTACATACCCTTGAATGTTTGGACTTGTTACAGACACACAAGGTGACACACACATGTTTAAATGGCAATTAAAGGTTAATTTCCCACACTTGTGGCTTTTTAAATTGCAATTAGTGTCTGTGTATAAATAGTCAGTGAGTTTGTTAGCTCTCACGTGGATGCACTGAGCAGGCTAGATACTGAGCCATGGGGAGCAGAAAAGAACTGTCAAAAGACATGCGTAACAAGGTAATGGAACTTTATAAAGATGGAAAAGGATATAAAAAGATATCCAAAGCCTTGAAAATGCCAGTCAGTACTGTTCAATCACTTATTAAGAAGTGGAAAATTCAGGGATCTCTTGATACCAAGCCAAGGTCAGGTAGACCAAGAAAGAGTTCAGCCACAACTGCCAGAAGAATTGTTCAGGATACAAAGAAAAACCCACAGGTAACCACAGGAGAATTACAGGCTGCTCTGGATAAAGACAGTGTGGTTTTTGAAAAAACAAAAATTGTAAGTCACTGAAATAAGGCCATATATCACATACTAAACATTTGTTCACAAGACTTTTGAGAACTGGATCTTGTAGCCTATAGTTTTTGCTACAAAAATGATGTGAAACCATCCTGTTCACTCATTCATACAAAACAATATAGTCATTTAACTTTTGTAAGACACTTTGTGTTAGAAAGGCCATATGCGAGGAGGCGTGGATGATCATGAATATTGATGTGATTCACACCTGAGGAGACAAAGACCCTCCCCTGAGAGAGAATGAATGTGAGGAGACTTAATGATTGAATGTATTATCTGACTATACATTCTTTACATAAAGACTTTACTTAAAAACTTTAGACCTACACTACCATTTAAAAGTTTATAGATCTGTAAGATTTTAAAATGTTTTTAAAAGAAGTCTCTTCTGCTCACCAAGGCTGCATTTATTTGATCCAAAATACTGCAAAAACAGTGATATTGTGAAATATTTTTACAATTTAAAATAACTGTTTCTATTTGAATATTTTGTAAAATGCAGTTTATTCCTGTGATCAAAGCTGAATTTTCAGCATCATTACTGCAGTCTTCAGTGTCACATGATCCTTAAGAAATCATTCTAATATGCTGATTTTCTAATATGGGCATATTTACAGCACATTTTACACATTTACACCCGAACAGATATTTGCAAGCACAAGCTTCGTTGATGATAATGCGGCAGCATAAACACTAGTTAAAATATAATCTAAACATTCATATTATTTTTATATCATATTACATATCATATTTATATCATACAGCATACAATTTAAATACCTGCTTTAGCCGAAACAATTAGCTAAAACTTGCCTATTAGGACATATTTCAAATGTCAATATTCTGAATCCTCGGCTGGCAAGTCTGGAAATAGTCCAGCTAGTAAAATATGTACATGTTATATATAAATAGCATGTCAACTAATGTAAGTAAAACTAAATGACTTACTCATCCGAAATTCCATTACATTGTTACGCAGGTCTTTTGACAATTCTTTTCTGCTCCCCATGGCTCAGTATCTAGCCTGCTCAGTGCATCCACATGAGAGCTAACACACTCATTGACTATTTATACACAGACACTAATTGCAATTTAAAAAGCCACAGGTGTGGGAAATTAACCTTTAATTGCCATTTAAAACTGTGTGTGTCACCTTGTGTGTCTGTAACAAGGCCAAACATTCAAGGGTATGTAAACTTTTGATCAGGGTCATTTGGGTGATTCCTGTTATCATTATGATTTAAAAAGGAGCCAAACAACTATGTGATAATAAATGGTTTCATATGATCACTATCCTTAAATAAAAGACTGCTTTTTGCACGATCAGTCTTATTTTAAAAATCAATGCCAAAATTTCACAGTTTCTGCCAGGGTATGCAAACTTTTGAGCACAACTGTATATCCTATTAAAGAATTTAAAATTAAGTTTGTGAATCCCTAGGGAAGTATATTTGGGATTCACATTTTCGCATATGGCAGCCCAATCATTCTCTTCAATGGTACACCCTTCAGTTCTACAAAGGCAGATGTACAATTATTAGGTAAATTGCCATATATCTTTGATACTGATCCCTTTAAGCAAACCTGATTTAATAAAAGATCCTCAGTCTCTGTTGTTTCCATTCTCAACTCTCCTTGTAACTGAAAATATTTGTAGAAATAAGATTTTGGAACATTATATTGTTCCAAAATATGTTGGAAAGACTTTAGGGTGCCCTCTGCAAATAGACATGATATTTGAGAGATTCCCAGTTTCAGCCATGCCAAAAGCCCAATGTTTTGTATTGTTAAAGAGAAATTGGGATTAAAAGAATGTGGGGAAGACGAGGAGAAAGAGGTGGGTATTTCAAGATATATCTTGACATCTCTCCAAGCCTGGAGAGTGCTTGATATAGTGTAATGTTCTGACATGCCCTGTAGCTTTGTAAAATTATTGACAAATGGTAGAAGTCTAATTGGTAGTGGAGAGCAAGTTACTGATTCCAGATTATACCAGATAGAATTTGTCCTTTTGCTGCACCCACTAATTATATTTTTTGTCTGGCGGACCAATAATATAATTGAAAGTTTGGTAAGGCAATCCCACCTTTGTCCTTTGGTTTCATTAATTTAGAGAGATTGATCCATGGCAATTAATTATTCCATATACATTTTGAAAAATGTTTAGTAAGATCTTTGAAAAATGAACTTGTTAAGTAACCAGGGATAGATTGAAATAAATATAAAAGCTTGGGAAGAATAACATTTATTCTCCCCAAAAACGAGATTGGGAGTGAACACCAGATTTTCAGATACATTTTTATTCTTTCTATAAAAGGGGTGTAATTTTTACTTATAAGATTATCAAGCGATGCTGTGATAAAAATGCCAAGATACCTGAAACCATTCTCAGTTAGTTGAAAAGTGGAAATTAATTTTAGGTGTTCTAAGGAAGAGATATTTAAAGCTAGTGCCATGGATTTTGAAAAAATTATTTTATAGCCAGAAAGTTTACTGTAATGAGAAATACACTCCAATAATGCAGGGATTGACTGGTCAGGTTTAGACATGTATAATACGTACGTCATCAGTGTATAGTGATATTCGGTGTTCTTCCTTTCCCACTGTAATGCAGTAGAAGTCTTTACTCTGTCTAATAAGTAATGCGAGAGGTTCAATGACTAGGGCGAAGAGCAAAGGTGAAACAGGGCAAACCTGCCTTGTACCTGGCGCGTCCTGCTGGCTTTTTTCCTCATAACAGCGGAAACAACTTAAAATACTCCGTCATTTTTGGGCATACAGATAAGTGTAAGACATCATTAGAGACTATAAAGGGTCTACTTTTATTTGTGTACACTCGCAATAACAACAAAACCTTGTGCTTTTGTAAAATAAAGAAAATAAATGGTGCCCTTTCAGCCGTCACTGTCTCCGCCAGCATCTTTCTGAAACACGTCACAAAAATGAACTGAAACTCAGGAAATACTTATCAGACAAACATGAAACATATGTCTAAAGAAAGCCTAAAATGTTTACTTTTAAATAAAACAATTCAAATTTAAAACAAATATTCTCCTGCAATGTAATCTGTATGAAACTAAAGAGATGTACAGTTTCTCCTGGCTCAGCTAATTATCGCTAATGTGATCCCATCCATGCGCAGAGGGCGCTATTCATACGGTAATGTGCTGAGACGATCAATGCAAATGGTAAACGCCATAAACAATGCCTTAAAAAGCATCAAGTTCATCATCAGATTCATTCACTTTTCTGCGCGTTTGGAAGATGGCACGCTACACAGGTGAGGAAGATCTCCTGGATAGTGACGAACAGTTCACATTTTCCTCAGAAGAAGAGTGGAACTCCGATGATGAACGTTTGCATTTTGAAGAGTGACTTGATCCAGCCGAGGATACAATTTCAGATGAGTAAGTCTTTACTTACATTAGTTGACATGCTATTTTATATAAACATGTACATATTTTACTAGTTGGACTATTTTCAGACTTGCCAGCCAGTATTCAGAGTATTGAAATTTGAAATATGTCCTAATAGGCAAGTTTTAGTTACATTTAAATGTTGTTTCGGCTAAAGCAGGTATTTAAATTGTATGCTGTATGATATAAATATGATATGTAATATGATATAAAAATAATATGAATGTTTAGATTATATTTTAACTAGTGTTTATGCTGCCGCATTATCATCAACGAAGCTTGTGCTTGCAAATATCTGTTCGGGTGTAAATGTGTAAAATGTGCTGTAAATATGCCCGGTCAATGAAGTGCGCAAATGTGTAAATGTTTGTGGTGTTCTAAATTGTACACAACTGTTTTCAACATTGATAATATTAATAAATGTTTCTTGAGCAGCAAATCAGCATATTAGAATGATTTCTGAAGGATCATGTGACACTGAAGACTGCAGTAATGATGCTGAAAATCCAGCTTTGATCACAGGAATAAACTGCATTTTACAAAATATTCAAATAGAAAACAGTTATTTTAAATTGTTAAAATATTTCACAATATTACAGTTTTTGCTGTATTTTGGATCAAATAAATGCAGCCTTGGTGAGCAGAAGAGACTTATTTTAAAAACATTTTAAAATCTTACAGATCTATAAACTTTTAAACGGTAGTGTAGGTCTAAAGTTTTCAAGTAAAGTCTTATGAAAAGAAAATGTATAGTCAGATTACTTTTAACTTAAACTTGATTTTGTGAATAAGCTACAAACAATAATTCAATCATTAAGTCTCCTCACATTCATTCTCTCTCAGGGGAGGGGTCTTTGTCTCTTTAGGTGTGAATCACATCAATATTCATGATCATCCACGCCTCCTCGCATATGGCCTCTCTAACACTAAAAGTGTCTTACAAAAGTTAAATGACTATATTGTTTTGTATGAATGAGTGATCAGGATGGTTTCACATCATTTTGTAGCAAAAACTCTAGGCTCCAGTTCTCAAAAGTCTTGTGAACAAATGTTTAGTATGTTTTATATGGCCTTATTTCGGTGACTTAAAATATTTGTTTTTTCAAAAACCATGCATAAACATTATTTTCTCAAAAATATTGCTCATACATATACATGTTGCTAACATCCATGTTGCTCACATATTATTGTAGCCCAGTTTGTGCTGAATACAGTGTTATCAGACTTTAGCCATTAATATGTTTTTAAGCAACTGAAAAAAGCACAAATGTCAAAACTTCTCCAGGGCCCAAAACACCCTCAGACCCCAGAGGGTTACAGATTTAATTGCCCTCTCAGAGTGATTTGTTTTTAATCTGATGTGCCAGTAATCTACTAGATTTATTTGCGTGTTCATAGTATTTTTGTTTGGAAAGAAACAGTAATTTATTTTTTACATAATTAGTGTGGTCCAGATTGAGTTCGTCCCTAGTGTGGCATAATGCAGAGCAGTTGGCTTGGTTGGGAGTTGCTATATAAGTATTCTAGTCTTTTAACCTCCTTTTCTAGCTCTCGGCATTTAGATAGCAAGGCCTAGGAGAGATTATGTATCCACAAATTGTTGCTTTAGCTGCATCCCATTTCATAGCAGGGGAGACAAGTGAGTTTTATTATCCAACCAATAGTTTTTAACTGAATCTTTTATTGCAGCACAAAATTTTGAGTCTGTCAGCAAAGATGAATTCAGCCTCCAAACTCTGCTTCTTGGTGGCAGAGTACCTAATGGCATGTCAATATGAACCGGAGCATGATCTGAGATGGCAATTGAGCCAATTTGACTAAAAAATATAGAGTTGAAGCAGCTAGAATGTAGTCAATTCTTGAGTAAGAGCCATGGGGATTGGAGTAAAATGTGTATTCTCTACAGTCAGGATTAATTTCTCTCCAGCTATCAATTAAACCAGTCTCATTACACAATTCTTTAAAAACCAAAGAGGATCTGGGATTAACTGAGGTGCCAACCGAGGATTTGTCCAATCTCTCATCCATCATGCAATTAAAATCTCCGGCACAAACCCCTATTCCCTTGCAGTGCTCATTGAATAACAAAATCATTTTGGATATGAATTTAGGGGAATCTTCATTTGGCGCATAAAGATTGAGCATAGTAATATGTTTGCCAAATATCAGGCCTGTGATCACAATTAATCTACCCTCCGGATCCCTAATTTGATGTTCCAAAATAAATGGCAGATATTTACTAATTAAAATAATTGTACCTATCTTCCTAGTATTAGCTGTGCATGAAGAATAGTATATTTGGCCAAACCAATCACTATTCAATTCTAAGTGTTCACTGTCCGATAGATGTGTTTCTTGAAGCATGGCGACTGTGGCTTTTTCCTTTTTTAAGAAAGTCAGTATTTTTTTTTTCTTTTTACCACGTACCGTAGTCCATTAACATTCCATGTCATAAATCTAGTCAAACTCTGCATAGTAATGGGGTATGGAGAAATAATAGACTGCTAATGTAGCATTAGAAAAAAAAAGTCTGATGGGCAAGTTTTTAATTTTCAAATCAAATCACTTTAATTTTCAGGAACAAGTAATGAAAGAAAAACTCCCTCCCACCCCCTGTCCCCAAACAACAAGGCCAACCAAATAACCCTGAACCTAGGTC
Source organism: Myxocyprinus asiaticus (assembly GCF_019703515.2). NCBI lineage: Eukaryota > Metazoa > Chordata > Actinopteri > Cypriniformes > Catostomidae > Myxocyprinus > Myxocyprinus asiaticus. Next base: position 48,313,365 of record NC_059357.1, on the reverse strand, counting down.
TCTGTACCCCATTGGTCTCAAGTAAAAAATAGTTATACCTGCTACCAACATAAGGTTCAAAAAGTTACCCATTGTGAGAAATGCAAAAGTTAACCCATTCTAGTAATGTCTAAACATGAGTATTATCCAGGACTACTCGTACAGAAAAGAATGGCCAAATTAAATAGTTTTGTAAGAAAAATGAACAAATGAGCGGAAAAATACAATAAAGTATGTATTCTCACTGTAACGTGGCTATTTCTGCCATTTCGGTTAAATTAGAGATAAGTCTATGTGACACATGAGGTCCCGGATAAGTTCAAGCCACTTTCCCTCCAAATATGGCAAAGATTAAAATAAAATAAAGTAGAAAGTAATCCCATTGTCACTTAGCTTGCAAGGTGTCTATGAACTCCTTCACAGCGGCCGGAGTACTGAAAATACGGTGCTCCGACTCGTGTATACAGTGCAACTTGGCAGGATAGGTGAAACCATGGAACATCTTGCGATCAACTAAAGTCTTCCTCACAGCATCAAATTTGCGGTGTTTTCTCATCACTTCCACAGACAGATCTTGGAAGAAGTGCAGCTGATTGCCCTCGTAGGTGATTTGCCGTTTCTTCAGCGCTGCTTGTAGGATGCACTCTTTAACCGTGTAGTGCAAAAATCAAACCAAAATGCTTCGTGGTGGATCATTAACTCCTTGGGTAGGTGTGAGCTATTTGTGCGCTCTCTCAATTTCAAGGTTGAGATCGGAAGGGAGGTTGAGCCATTTTGGTATCATTTCCTTCAGAAATTGAGCGAGAGGAATAGAACCCTCAGCCTTTTCGGGTAAACCTACAATTTTCAGATTTTTGCGTCTTCCGTGGTTTTCTAGGTCATCCACTTTGGCTTGAAGCTGAGTCACTGTTTTAACCGGTGTTGAAAGTTTACTCTCACAGGCTCATAAATCATCTTCCACGGTGGACATTCTGTTTTCAGTTTCGGTTAAACGGGACTCGCTCGAGGATACTTTGGATAAACGTTTCATGGATTTTGGATAAAGTTTCGTGAACTGCAGAAACAGAAATGGATATAGCATCTAGCCGATTTTCAATGCTATCCAAATGTCCATCCATGTTCCCCAGTCGAGCGCCCAGCACTCAAATTTTGCCCAATACTGGGCTGGTTTGATTCATTGGTGACAGGGAAGTTTCTGCTGACGCAGATTGTTTCTTCTTTTTCTGTGATCGCGAAGTTGCAGAAAGTGAGATATCCTTTGGATCTTGTGTCTCAAACATGTTAGCTGTATGCCAAGCCTATTGATTCCGAGAATTTCTTTTTGTTTTTTTTTTCATTTAAACCGAGGAGGGTAGCAATTTATCAAACAACAGGAATGGAGCCTGAGATTTAAGCAACCATCTTCTTCTGCCAGCACTGTATCTTTCTAAGGTATTTAAAAGTTTGTTTTAGACATATAGTAGCAAGTAAACAAGATATCCCCACATATGTCAAACTACGTTGTTAATGTTAGACACAGTTAAAACATTGCCTACCTTAAAAACAAGTGAAGTTTGATCAGTGGTTAAATGTGTTCAGACGGCTCCTTTCCAGAATAAAATGAAATATGCAGAAAATCACAGTATTACAGTTCTTGTATAGTGACAGAGCAGAAAGTCTTGGAGAAGCTAGAGAAGAAAGGACAGCGGTGGCAGTTTATGCAAGCTGTAGGGCTCATGATGCTGTGCCCTGCGGGCTTCCGTTGTTCCCCACACTGCGCATTTTAGTTTAATCAGATTTATTACTTTCTTCTTCCCAAAAATTCTGAAATATTATGTATTTTTTGTACTTTGTAATTGTGGTGAAAAATAACTGTAGCGAAGTTGAATACTTCATTTTTAATCAACTCAAGTAAAAGTAAAAGTACTATTATTTATTTATACTTAAAAAAGTAGAAAATTGTGAAAATGTACTCAAGTACTGTCACAAGAGTAGTTGTAATTGGTTACTTTCAACCTCTGAATTTTTTTTTCTCTCTCGATGTGCAGAAATGGAGCATCTGAAACATTAATGAATCAGTTCCTCTGCGGCTTGTTGATTCTTCTGCACAGCGGATAGATAACAGCACAGCATAGAGACGTGTTAACAGTCAGCTACTAGTTTGCCTGGTCACATATATTCACTTATAATGCAGCAGCCAGTCAATGTGATTGTCACACCCATGTGAAAGGAGATGCTATGGTAATCTAAAACTATTATTCTATTGCCGGTTTATGAAAGTTTACATCATCATCATCATGATTATCATCAACATTATTATTATTATTAGCCTTTTAATAATCTTAAGAAGTGTTTCCTTGTCACAGACTATTCCCCTTTGGCTTGCTTGTTTTGTGAAAAGTACTATAAAAAAGTACATAAGTACTCATTAGTACTTAAGTAGTACCATTACATTTGTTAAAAATGTTTTAAATAAAAAAAAAAAAAAAAAAATGTATATAATAAAAAATTATTAAATAAATTTATTTAACATATATGTTTTGGGTCATATACTGTGTGTATGGGTCATTCCTGGGATTCGGTAATATTTCAGTCCCCAGACTTTTTGAAGTGGTGACTCACTAAAATGAAATGTTGAAAGCTTTTTATAAGATTATTTTAAGATTTTATATGTCCATTATTATGAATTAAAATAATTATTGCATTTCTATCTTATACCAAGCATTTTGACATGTCAAAGAATAGGCATTACAAATCTGTTATTTAATATAGTATAACCCATTTTTATTGATTTTTCAAGAAACAAATTAACTATATTGTGATATATGCTCATGAGCCAAAACATTATGACCACCTGCCAAATATGCTGTTGGTTCTCCTCATGCCGCAAAAACAGCGCCGACCTGCCGGGGCATGGACTCTACAAGACCCCTGAAGGTGTCTTGTGGTATCTGGCACCAAGACATAAGCAGCAGATCCTTCAAGTCCTGTAAGTTGTGAGGTGGAGCCGCAGTGGATCGGACTTGTTGGTCCAGCACATCCCACAGATGCTCAATCGGATTGAGATCTGGGGAATTTGGAGGCCAGGGCAACACTTTGAACTCTTCATCATGTTCCTCAAACCATTCCCGAACAGTGTGGCAGGGCACATTATCCTGCTGAAAGAGGCCACTGCCATCAGGGAATACCATTGCCATGAAGGGGTGTACCTGGTCTACAACAATGTTTAATTAGGTGGCATGTATCAAACTGCCATCCACATGAATGGCCAGACCCAGGGTTTCCCAGCAGAACATTGCCCAGAGCATCATACTCCCTTCACTGGCTTGTTTGTCTTCCCACAGTGCATCCTGGTGCCATCACTTCCACAGGGAAACGCTGCATATGTACACAGCCGTCCACGTGATGTAAAAGAAAATGGGACTCATCGGACCAGGCGACCTTCTTCCACTGCTCCAAGGTCCAGTTCTGACGCTCGCATGCCAATTGTAGGCACTTTCGATGGTGGACAGGGGTCATCATGGGCACTCTGACTGGTCTGCGGCTAAGCAGCCCCATATCCAGCAGGTTGCGATGCACTGTGTGTTGTGACACATTCCTCCCGTAGCCATCATTAAATTTTTCTGTGACTTGCACCACAGTAGACCTTCTGTCAGTTCCGACCATACGGGATAGCGTTTGTTGCCCTCACGCATCAATGAGCCTTGGAAGCCCAACACTCTGTTGCCAGTTTCTGGTTTGTCCCTCTTCTGACCACTGTCGGTAGGTACTCACCACTGCTGACCATAACCACCCCACAAGCCTTGCCATTTCAGAGATGCTCTGACCATCATCTGGCCATAACAATTTGGCCCTTGTCAAAGTTGCACAGGTCTTAACACCTGCCCATTTCTCCTGCATTCAACACGTTGACTACGAAAACTGATTGTTCGCTTACCATCTAATCTTCCCAGTCCTTGACATGTGGCCTTGTTAGGAGATAATCAACATTATTCGCTTCACCTGCAATATCTTAATATACACTAATAAAATTGGGAAACACCCTACTTTATAAAACTGAATCGAAATTTAGTGAGAAACAGCAACAATGCACAAAATATTTTGCTCTAAAAAAGGCAATGTACCTCAAAAGGCTGCACAAGTTCTCAAGTAAATCAGTCAGGAGCGTTTCTAGGCATAGGCGAACTAGGCGATTGCTTAGGGCACCATCAACGGGGGGTGGGGGCACCAATGTGAAAGCCGGATGACCAACATGTGGTAATGGGGCTGAAATCACTAAAACATTTATGTGAATAAGTTCATTTACATATAAACCGTCCAAAAGAACCGACTCATACTGTAAAATGAATTAGAGTTCCCAAAGCAAAATAAAAGGGAAACATTTATTTTAACTGGTTCATTTACATGAACTATCTGGAAAAAACGATTCACTTAAATTATTTGGGTTTCACAGCACTCCATGAGAGGGAGAGGTGAATGTATTTGATCACTCCCTTGGCTCCATTGCTGGATTCACAATACAATGTGACAAATATAGTGTTTTGTGATGCTACATTGATACTCGTTGGAAAACGTAGCTTGTTGCTGAGAAAGCTACATTATTGTGAAAATAGCTGAACTACTGCCACGCTACTGAAAACATTTTGTTAAGTTTGTAGCATCACTAGACTTGCTCATTTTAGTTAACTACTCCCTAACTCTGTATACAGCAAAGACTTTAAACACCACCAGCTGGAAAGCACCAGTACCCCCAGACATCGTTCAGGAGAACAGAAGCCAGAGGTTACGGTCTGAACCTCTGTTATCAAAGTGTTTTGTGTTGTAACATCTGACTACAGTAACAGAGAGTATGAGTGAGGTGGTCCGAACAAACAGGGGGGCTCAGGCAGGATCAGAGGGCAGACTAGAGCCACAGTGTGAGTTTTCAAGTGACTGGAGAGAATTTCCATTCCCACAGAGAAAGAAGTGATGTCACAGTGTGCCCCATCCTCAATTCTGCTGATGTTTGCTGTGCTGACTACAGAGATTTCTGAGAGGAAAAGACCATCTCAATCCAGTGCTCACACCCCCTCTAGAGTGCAAACTGCAAAATGTACACTTGTAAAGTCTATTTGTAAACTTTCCTTTTTATGTTGTTTATATTACAGCAAAAAGTTAAGTTTTGGAGTAAGAAAAAGACATAAATTGTGCCTCTGCATCATATCTGTGTTTAAATTAAACATTGTCCAGCCGGTATCAGAGTTTTACAGTTATACATGAACAAAGATCTGGTTTTTTTTTATTTTTTTTTTTATGTTAAGATTCAGGTAATTGATTAAATAATTTTAAGACATAACAGTGAACAAACCTTGCTCTCGGGATTGTATACAATATTTAGTGACATATTTTTCCCTCAATAATTGGATTAAGCTGCAAATGTATATTCCTGTCACTAAACAGGAAACTAAACTAAACATCATCATTTTATTTCATAACCTGTGTGCTAAATTTTCCATTAATGTCTTGCATCTTATAGTTGATTTTTGTTTTCCTTTCAGGCTGTGTATTTCTTTATTTTCCCACTGTGAATTTTACTGTTCTTTAGAGACTGTTTTGGGTCTTGTTAGCTAAAGGCAGTTTGTGTGAGAACTTTCTTACACTGTGATTTATTTGCCTGCAATATCTTGTACCTGCTTTTATTTTTCCAATGTTTTATGCCATCATCAACATCTCTACTGTGCCATGTAACTGCTGTTATCTGTATCACTTTTGTCATTTGATTGAGAGTTTTCATGAGAGCGCAATTCAAGTGACTTCTAAAGGAATTTTAGGTTTGGCAGGTTTTTATTGCACTGAGGTGGAGTCTGGCTCCTGTTGGTAATGAGGGCGGCTGGGGCCAGCAGGGGTGTGGAGCCCTGGATAACTCACTCTCTTGTGTTCACAGAGAAGGTGAAGCAGTACTGTGTATGGTGGCCAGGGTCTCGCCCCTGCCGCTCCAGTGCTTTACAGTGCATCTCTCTGGGAGTTGTCCAGCTTATAGATGCTGAGTGTGCTCACAGCTACTAGTACTGGACTAATGCGACAGAAGAATTGAAACCAGTTTTGCTATAATGTTTGTACAATGGTAGTTACAGTATATAAGGCTGGCTATCAGTAGATGGATCTGTATTACATTAAAAGAAATACTGTAAATGAATAAAGAATAAAGAAACATAGAGTAAAGTACAATTTGTCACATTAATAAAGAATTTAACAGGAGTGTGTTGTTGGGCCTCATGTATTCAGATAGAAGACAAAGGCAGGTCTAACACAATCGTAAAACCTAACTGAGGCCCACATACAAAGTCATAAATCTTACTAAAAAAAAACCACGCAAAAATCAAACAAAGGGAGTCCAAAACAGACTACAAATCCCATGAAGCCTTGCTCACTAAAGGATCGAACTCTCAACTCCTATTGGATGAGGCACCTGACAGAACGCCCCTCAACCATGACATCATCAGGAGTAGAAATATCTCTGAGATGCTTCTGGGATTTGCTTCCAAAATCTTTGCTCGCCGTGCGTAGATGCAGCTCATCGCTGCTCTCAGGTGTAGCCTCGTGGCACAAGGAAGTAACGTCCGATTTGAAACTGTGGCCATACAATCTCCATCTCGCTGGACGAGTTGAGATTACTTTGTGTTCCACCGAACACTCTAACGGATCCGAAGGAGACCGCTGAGCAATCCGCATCTTCATCCGTTTGCCTGCAGAAGTAAAGAGAGAAAAGATTTCTCTTCCATCTTCAATCAAGTCGACATTGCCGATTTCTCCGCCAGCCCACCGAGAATCAGCAGCTGTACCGCCCGCCGACAGAGCGAGGAAACGGCCTCCCGTCATCACCCGAGCCTCGAGGAACCGAGAAGGAGTTAAAGGACAGATCAACACACATTCTAGCTGCATCCTCATGTGATTCAATTAAGAGGTTTATGTCTGGGCAGAGATAGAATATTATAGTGTGTTATTCTTGTGTATCAAGGTTATTGCTTGTACAGTTTACGGACCGCCGAGTACACTCATTGCTGCTAATAATACTCAAAGTATTACTGTAATGTACTGTTATCACGAATGAGATCTGCTGTGTTGTAGACCAACCACATTGGACTGTTGTGTATTTCCGCCATCGCGGGTGAGACCGGCACACTGAGTTTATCCATTAAAGAATCAAAGACCGCGGGACGGTTTACGAGCCGTCCACCACGTCTCTGAGTGATAAACTAACAGTTGCTTTCTCTCCCATGATCGCGAATCCGGCTTTGGTGCCGTCACTTAATTCTCTCTTTCTTGTACTAACTACACACACACACGCGACCCCTCACAAACATTCTCGCACACATTTTTGGCTAGTAGATATCTTCGTGATAAAACTCAGCTTTGTCCCTAAGCTATCGTACAAGCGGATACACGTGGTAAACTGGCAGACGCCATTGACTGGTTTCTCTCCGCCCGCATTCGCGGCCATATTCTCTGGCTGGAAATCTCGCGTGACATACTCTCCACGAGAGTTACGTCCGCCATTTTGTGCGCATCCCTTCTTACACACACACACACACACACAATCTCTCTCTCACACAAACACACACCTTCCTCATGTGTTATAGGATTATTTTATTTCCATATCTAATCATATCACTGTTTAGTTTATAGTTGGAAGTTGGAAGTTTATTGACTGCATTGTATTGATTATTAATTGATATTACTGCATAAATAAACTTTGTTATATTTCAAAGAGAAGTGTTTTGGTTTGTTTGCATACACCTGTGTCAAATGCTGATGGGATGTCAGTGCTCGGATTCAAGCCTTCATTGTTTTTTTTTTCGAAAATCGATATTCTTCGGATGTCGATTTTCCTAAGAGAACAATCTAATATTGGGACTGTTATACTATCTGGTTATTAGTCCCTGATTCCAGGGTGGTGCCCCGGTGATATTAACCCTGATTAATATTCTATTGATTTTTGATAATTGATAATTATCTTTGATGATTGTTGAATTTGAAGGATCAATAAGCTAGTGTTAATTTTAATCAGTGTTTCATCGATGTTAACAATTAACGATTATCTTTGTTAATTGTTGATTTAAAGGATTAAAAAAAAGCTAACACTGATTCAAATCAATGTTCTATTGATTTTAATAATTAATAATTATCTTTGATAATTATTAATTATTGCTAATAACCAAACCCGCTCCTAAACTTAGCACACTACATTTACTGGAGCCCCATATGAGGTTTTAATGAGTTAGATTCTATTATTTAATTTAAATATTAATTAATAACTAAAGAAATAATTATTATTTCTGATAGTAACACTGATCTAAACAACCAGAAAAGCCCTATAGTGTTATCTGCTGTTATAATCAGTGTTCTGTAAGTAACTCAAAGTAATCCACTACAAATTACTGGTTACATCTATGAAAATTGTAATCTGATTACTTATTATTTAATCAAAAAGCAATCACAGTACTATTTCCTTTTCTGTGAAAAGTGTTTTAGAAAGTAACAAATGTTTTGAGTTTATTTTGCTCAACGAATTCAAAATAATATCTATATTTCCTTTCAGCAAATTGTCCCTTACATTCGCCCTTTAGCTGTATAAGAGACATGTACTGTATATGAACATAAGTCATGTTTTAAATAATACTATTTTAGAAATGTGTAACACAAGAAATTTACTAAAAATGAATGAACTTAACTGAAAGTCAGTAACATTAACTGATTATTAAAATTTTAGTCTTTATAGTCAAAACTATCCTGTTTATACAACACAGTATAAATAGCAACAAAAAGCATCTTCTTTGCACTGAGTGATCTATTTGCACTCCTAATTAAATACTAACATACAGTATCTCTGCAGTGTGTTTATTGTGTTGCTACAATATTACTATAGTAAAAGCTTGGTTAATTTTACCCACATCAAATTTTCTCTCAACTTCCCACCATGTTCAAAAAAACTTTTTTTTTAATTTTTATTTATTATTATAAGTAGTATTAAAGAAAATATTAAGAGTGGATACTGGATGGGGAATAGGAGGGGAATAGAACCGGGACGTCCACTTGATAAAAACTCATTCACACCATCTTTACACACTACACTATTGCAGCAAAACTTGGGAGTGCATTTTGACTTAAATTTCTGTGTTTCAGTGCAAATTTCTCCGCTGTATGGCAGGTGATATTTACACCTAGTGCAAATAGTCACTCTGTTTTTATAATATTAGTTTCAATGTTTTAATTATTTTTTTAAACTCAAGTGTTGCATAATGTGAAGCTGTTTTTGCATTGATGCCAAATGTATTTATTCGCATTGAAAAATCTATCTAAAATGTCGTCATAAATCACATTGTATTTAGGGTTTCATTTAAGATGGAGCTAATTACTATATATATATATATATATATATATATATATATATATATATATATATATTTGTTTTTGTTTGTTTTTTGTTTGTTTGTTTGTTTGTTTGTTTGTTTACAAACAATTTAAAGACTATAGCCTAAAATAATGCAAATGTAGGTAAAATGCAGTAAAATCACTGTGAAAGCATGCAGCACTCTTTGCTCAAAGTGTCCCAGATCTCCTCTTTTCATTCAGAAGAGGATTTGAGCACATCTGGATTAAATTTTGTAACATTAGAGACGCTGGTGCTACAGGAGCTATGAAGCATTGCCATGTCTGCTTTCAGAACTCATCACTCAATTGAGTCACAATGCAAAAATGTCCTCAAAATCCTAATTTACTTTGCCAGTGCGTTAAGACCCAGCAATCCTTAAATGAGTTGTTAAATACACCAAGATTTGTAAATCTCCAACAAATATGACTTATTTTTGCAATAGTATCTGAAGCTCTTTCGCCTCTCAAAAGCGCTGACCTATATAAAGGGTATTTAAAATAGAGACAAAAAGTATTGCAACACTCTGTGGTTGTCCATAACCTTTGGAGCATGCCCATAGTTAATGTGCTGAACTCCACCTGTGGTTACAGACCTGTGTGAACTTGAGGGGAGCTGACTTCATACATCCACTAAAAAAAAAATCATATTGACATCAGTTTGCAGATGACACTTGCTTTTACATTTTGTTTTCAAACAACATGGAATTCATGCATTTTAAATGTGACTGAAGTGTCCAAAAGAGATCACTGTACTTTAAAAAAAACAAAAAAACGACTCTGTACTGTTTCATTGGGTGTTCCACTTGATCGAAAAAATAAAAAAGAAGTGTACTGCTTACTGCGCAGTATATACACTGATGAGCCAAAGCATTATGACCACTTACAGATGAATTGAATAACATTGATCATCTCCTAACAAGGCCACATGTCTTGTTCTTGGTATATTAGATGGAAAGCGAACAATCAGTTATCGTAGTCAATGTGTTGAATGCAGGAGAAATGGGCAGGAGTAAAGTCCTGAGCGACTTTGACAAGGGCCAAATTGTTATTGCCAGATGACTGGGTCAGAGCATCTCTGGATGGCAAGGCTTGTGGGGTGCTCCCGGTCAGCAGTAGTAAGTAACTACTGACAGTGGTCCGACGAGGGACAAACCATAAACTGGCGACAGGGTGTTGGGTGCCAAAGGCTCATCGATGCGCGAGGGCAACGAAGGCTATCCCGTCTGGTCCGAACCGACAGAAGGTCTAATGTGGCACAAGTCACAGAAAATTTTAATGATGGTTACGGGAGAAATGTGTCACAACACACAGTGCATCGCATCCTGATATGTATGGTGTACATGTGTGGCGTTTACATGGGGAAGTGATGGCACCAGGATGCACTGTGTGAAGACGACAAGCCGGTGGAGTTAATGTGATGCTCTGGGCAATGCTCTGCTGGGAAACCCTGGGTCCGGCCATTCACGTGGACATGCCACCTACCTTAACATCATTGCAGACCAGTAGCACCCCTTTATGGCAATGGTATTCCCTAATGACAGTGGCCACTTTCAGCAGGATAATGCGCTCTGCCACACTGCACACATTGTACAGGAATGGTTTGAGGAACATGATGAAGAGTTCAAAGTGTTGCTCAGGTCTCTAAATTCCCCCAGATCTCAATCCAATTGAGCATGGACCAACAAGTCCAAACCATGGCGACTCTACCTCACAATTTACAGGACTTGAAGGATCTGCTGCTAAAGTCTTGGTGCCAGATACCACAGGACACCTACAGGGGTCTTGTAAAGTCCATGCCTCGGCGGATCTGTGCTGTTTTGGCGGCACACGGTGGACCAACAGCTTATTAGGTAGGTGGTCATAATGTTTTGTCTCATCGGTGTACTGCATTCTGCCTTTTAAAAAATAGTGTGAAACAGAATGCAACAATAGGTGTTTCAAAGAGTAGAATGCTACATTACTGTCACATGGCATTACTACATTGCGTCAAATGACATTCATTTATCTCGGAAATGAATATGGTTATTTTGCATTATTGATCAAATTTGTAGCACTCTTCATTTCGCCACGCTAAAACAGGACGCTTGATTATTTTGAGTGCTTCAAAACAGGATGAAGGTCTGCTTGAGGGATGTGGGGGGTCCCCCTCAAGCATTTTGCTGCAAAAATAGGTGTCATTTTGACCAAAATATGGGACAATTGGCAAACCTAGCTCTTTTGTATACTGCCCATTTTGGCACACAGAACTCTCACACAGTATGCGCAATGTACACACTGCATACTGCAGAAGTAATACGAATAGTACAGTATTTTAAACAGTGTTGCTCTGTGACATCTTTATACCTGTAGTAGCTTATTGCAAATTTCAGAACTTTGTAAAGCAGCACTTTCCATGTTGCTGTGTCCTTAGGGCAGGGGTTAAATTGGGCCAATATGGTATGGAACAGCGTTCCGGCACCATCGATTCCAAAAAGAAAAATATAGCTGCGAGCAGCGAGCAGCAATTAACGGGGTTCAAGTGGTTTAAGGCCTTTAAGCACATGTGTAAAAAGGTATTATGTTTTATTTAGCAAGCATGTAACCACCTAGATCATAGATGGAATAGACCATTTACAGCCAATACAGGATATTTACTAAGGAAATACATGGTTTTTAAAGCTCATAGCGCCATCTATGGTCCGATCTCCATAAAAGTCTGCATGCTTGTTTAGAATCATATGTTGCATGTGCTCACCTAATTTCGGGAAGTTCTGAGTTTTTGTTTAGGAATTATGGGCTTATTTGTACACTTGACCACAGCCATTTTCTAAATGACACTGTTAGAGCTACCCAAGTGGTAAAGTTCAAAGGCGTAAAACTCATTAGCACCATCCATTGGCCGATTTTTCTCACAGACCTTTAGGGCCAGGAGTCGAACAGGCCCACCAAGTTTTGTGCCGATCGGCCTCCGATAACCTTGTCTAATAGGTGCTCAAATTTCATTGGCCGATGGTGGCCATATTTTTTGAGATACACCAATGTCCAATAGACAGTCATGGCACCTTGGACAAAGTCACTGCATGCCGATTTTCAACTCAGTCAGTCTAACGGTTGCGTAGTTAGAGCTGTTTTTATGTTTTTTTCCTGTTAAAGCGCCACCAAGAGACCAAACTCCGTGGGTTTTTTAACTGTGACCTCAGATTGAGCAGCGAGCAGCGAGCAGCAATTAACGGGGTTCAAGTGGTTTAAGGCCTTTAAGCACATGTGTAAAAAGGTATTATGTTTTATTTAGCAAGCATAGATCATAGATGGAATAGACCATTTACAGCCAATACAGGATATTTACTAAGGAAATACATGGTTTTTAAAGCTCATAGCGCCACCTATGGTCCGATCTCCATAAAAGTCTGCATGCTTGTTTAGAATCATATGTCGCATGTGCTCACCTAATTTCGGGAAGTTCTGAGTTTTTGTTTAGGAATTATGGGCTTATTTGTACACTTGACCACAGCCATTTTCTAAATGACACTGTTAGAGCTACCCAAGTGGTAAAGTTCAAAGGCATAAAACTCATTAGCGCCATCCATTGGCCGATTTTTCTCACAGACCTTTAGGGCCAGGAGTCGAACAGGCCCACCAAGTTTTGTGCCGATCGGCCTCCGATAACCTTGTCTAATAGGTGCTCAAATTTCATTGGCCGATGGTGGCCATATTTTTTGAGATACACCAATGTCCAATAGACAGTCATGGCACCTTGGACAAAGTCACTGCATGCCGATTTTCAACTCAGTCAGTCTAACGGTTGCGTAGTTAGAGCCGTTTTTATGTTTTTTTCCTGTTAAGGCGCCACCAAGAGGCCAAACTCCATGGGTTTTTTAACTGTGACCTCAGATTGAGCTCATACACATGTGTACCGAGCTTGGTGAAAATATCTCATTTCGTTCGGCGTTATAGCCGTTTTAGTAAAAATGGCCCGCCCTCTGCGAACATATTGGCACCCGTATTACAGAAGTAGTAATTTCAACTTTTTTTATACTTATTGATAATCAGACTCCAGAGTATATTTCTTCACTGGTTTGGCTCCGATTGGGTGAAAAGCCTAGGACTAGTTTGCAAAAGTAGGTTTTGAACAATATCTGAAATATTTACCGAATGGTTTGACAGACACCAATGCTTCTTGAGGCAAAGTTGTTTAGAATGAGAAGAGCTATCAGGTGATATATATTACTTGTGTTTTTCACAACACTGCATTATATACAACCATTAACACCTACAAAAAACTTAATAGCACCACCTAGAGGCCGATGTTTTTTTACTTTGCACAACCCTCTCAGACCAAGAGTCAAATAGGTCCACCAAGTTTCGTTCTGATCGGTCATTGTTAACCTTGTGTAATAGCTGCTGAAATTTGATTGGCCGATGGCGGCCATGTTTATCAACATACGTGAATGTCCATATAGACAATGATGGCAGCTGAGACAAAGACAGTGTATGCAAATTTTGAAGTCAATAGGATTAACGGTTTCATAGTTACAGCCAATTCCATGTTTTTTTGGTATTATAGCACCACCTTGTGGCACAACAGCACCAACTTTCTGGGCGATCAAAGACTGACCTCTTACATAAGCATGCCAAGTTTGGTGAAGATATCTCATTTCCTTCAAGAGTTATAGCCGTTTAAGTAAAATTGGCCACTCCTACTTCCGATGTATTTGCATACGGTAGCTAACTCGAGTTGAAAGTTCAAACTTTTTTTGATAACATTTGATATTGAGACTCCATAGAATCATTTGGTACTGGTTTGGTCCCGATCGGACAAAAATCCTAGGACTAGTTCGCAAAAGTAGGTTTTATAAAACATCCAAGATGGCAGAAAATTTTTACAGGTGGAAATGTAATCGGAGATATACGTTTTGTTTGGTTTGAGCCAAGGATTCCAATGGTATAAAGCACTTGAGTCTATGACAAATGATCTAGGAGTTATGAGCAGTTTCACTTTTTGATCGCTGTAGCGCCCCTATTGACCGATTTGGCCGAGTCCATGTTTCTGAGTAGCGAGCAATAGTACTACCATCTGACCAAGTTTCAAGTCTCTAGGTCTTACCGTTTGCTCTGCCCGATCAGTTTTATGGCGGAATAATAATAATAATAAATATAGCTGTGAGCAGCAATTAACAGGCTTCAAGCGGTTTAAGGCCTTTAAGTACATGCGTAAAAAGTTATTATGTTTTATTTAGCAAGCATGTAACCACCAAGATCATAGATGGAATAGAACATTTGCAGCCAATACAGGCAATTTACTAAGGAAATACATGGTTTGAAAAGATTTTTAAAGCTCATAGCACCACCTATGGTCCGATCTCCATAAAAGTCTGCATGCTTGTTTAGAATCATATGTCACATGTGCTCAGCTAATTTCGTGACGTTCTGAGTTTTTGTTTAGGAATTATGGGCTTATTTGTACACTTGACCACGGCCATTTTCTAAATTACACTGTTATAGCTACCAAAGGGTAAAGAGTGTCCGATATCTTTCAAATTTATCACAGACCTCTAGGGCCAGGAGTTGAACAGGCCCTCCGAGTTTTGTGCCGATCGGCCTCCGTTAACCTTGTCAAATAGGTGCTCAAATTTCATTGGCTAATGGCGGGCATGTTTTTTGAGATACGCCAATGTCCTTATAGACAGTCATGGCACCTTGGACAAAGACACTGCATGCTGATTTTCAACTCAATCAGACTAACAGTTGCGTAGTTAGAGCTGTTTTCATGTTTGTTCCTGTTACAGTGCCACCAAGTGGCCAAACTCTGAGTTTTTTTTTTCACCGTGACCTCAGATTGAGCTCATACACAAGTATACCAAGATTGGTGAAAATATCTCATTTTGTTCGGGTGTTATAGCCCTTTTCGTATAAATGGCCCGCCCTTTTTGAATGTTTTGGCACCCCTTAGCGACCAAGAGTCAAAATTTCAAATTTTCTTTTGATAATTATTCATAATCAGACTCCAGAGTATATTTCTGCACTGGTTTGGTTCCGATCGGGTGAAAAACCTAGGACTAGTTCGTAAAAGTAGGTTTTGAACATTATCTGAAATATGTACCGAATGGTTTGACAGACACCAATACTTCTTGAGGCAAAGTCGTTTAGAATGAGAAGTGCTATTAGGTGATATATATTACTTGTGTTTTTTCACAACACTGCATTATATACAACCATTAACACCTACAAAAATCGTGATAGCACCACCTAGTGGCCGATTTTTTAAAAACTTTGCACAACCCTCTCAGACCAAAAGTCAAATAGGTCCACCAAGTTTCGTTCCCATCGGTCATTGTTAACCTTGTGTAATAGCTGCTGAAAATTGATTGGCCGATGGTGGCCATGTTTTTCAACATACATGAATGTCCATATAGACAATGATGGCAGCTGAGACAAAGACAATGTATGCAAATTTTGAAGTCAATAGGATTAACGGTTTCATAGTTACAGCCAATTTCATGTTTTTTTGGTATTATAGCACCATCTTTTCTGGGCGACCAAAGATTGAACTTTTACATAAGCATGCCAAGGTTGGTGAAGATATCTAATTTCCTTCAAGAGTTATAGCCATTTACGTAAAATTGGCTACTCCTCCTTACTATAATAATAATAATAATAATAATAATAATAAAAATCTTAACAATTACAATAGGGTTTCAGCGCTAAGTGCTTGAACCCCTAAAAATCTTAACAATTACGATAGGGTTTCAGCGCTAAGTGCTTGAACCCCTAAAAATCTTAACAATTACGATAGGGTTTCAGCGCTAAGTGCTTGAACCCCTAATAATAAAAATCGTAACAATTACAATAGGGTTTCAGCGCTAAGCACTTGAACCCCTAAAAATGCTTGTTTGTCAATCCATCCCATTTATTATATTCTCTGTTGCGGTTTTTGTTTGATCCATTTGACACATTCCATCTCTATTTAGCAAGTGTACTTGTACTTATTTATGCTCTGCTGTAGTCAGTTGTGAGCATGAAGAGGCAGCATATACAAGAGCAGAACGAGACCGCACGCCCCCTCATATAGACATGCGTTCCGCTTCTGTGGTCCGATCTCTGTTTCAAAGAATGGCATCAACTGCTCACCTGTTTCTCCTTCATACACTGAATTTGTATACATGAAGGGGGTTTGAATCCGAAATCACACATCCAAAGCAACAATAACATTGATCAATATATCATACAACTTGAGATCAAAAGACCACTCGACCAACACACTGTAAAATATTTCACTGTTATTTGTATTATATTTATGTGTTCTCCATTTTTGTTGATTCAACGCAAATGTTTTCTTTACAATATGAGTAAAAGGTAGCTGTGTAGAAGGTGTTTGTTTCCCCCATTAAGAACAATGTGCATTTGCTTTTAAATTGTAACATAATTAGATTTAAGTTTAGCATGTTCTATAACAGGGGTGGGCAACTATTTTGGTAAAGGGGCCACATCGGGCTTTAAGTAGTGCATAGGGGTCCACACTGTATTCCTTTTGAGATGCAATGTCCCACATTGATTTGGTTCTTGTATCTTTTAAGCACAGAAATAGTTTTGTACTCAATTTTCTGAAGTGCATATGTGACTAATGGGACTATTCTGCAATTGCCTAAAGTATTGTATTGCTCTACAAAGGTAGATACTTTTCTATCAAGCATTAAAAACTGAATAAAGGCTGAGCTTATTATAAATTATTTATTTTACCATCTCTAATTCCCTGTTAATTTATTATTCAATTTAACACTCTCTACATCAGGGGGCTGTTTTAAAAAAAACAAAAACAATATTGAACTGTTAATGTTTGTCGCAAAGTGGGCAAGTTTACTTATTTTTTTCTCAAAACATTACATATTTACATGCTAAAAGGGTCATGATGAAGGTCTCGTCAATGGTTTTATTTTCCATTCAGTACACAACTGAAACAGGCTGCATGACTATGATAAATGATTACTGCAAGAGTTAGATTAACATACAGGTGCGAGGGGACTTCAACATTTTTAAATTGCACAAATAAAAAATACATATACATATTTGTCTCTCACTTGCTTTTGCTCGCGTGTCAATGATTACCCCTCCGCGTGTCAGTGATGTCGAGATCCACTTGTATGTTTAATTTTATCACTGAGAAGGTTTACCTGCAAACTTGGTAGCACCAAACAGCACAAGCAGCCTCAAGAATGGGCACAGAGTGGCCGTATAACACTTTCCTTTGAGCAGAATACTGCACTAGAGATCACTAAGTTTGTTTAAAGCGAGAGCTAGAAAGAGTGCATTCCCATGCATGGTTGCCAGACTGCACAAAATATGTATAACATTATGCAGAATATTTTCAATTTGTGCAAGTATACAATGGTGGCCAAAAGTTTGGAATAATGTACAGATTTTGCTGTTTCGGAAGGAAACTGGTACTTTAATTCACCAAAGTGGCATTCAGCTGATCACAAAGTATATTACTGATATATTACTAGTATACTGATATATTACTAGTATATTACATTACTGATGTAAAAAACAGCACCATCACTATTTGAAAAATGTCATTTCTGATCAAATCTAGACAGGCCCCATTTCCAGCAGCCATCACTCCAACACCTTATCCTTGAGTAATCATGCTAAATTGCTAATTTGGTACTAGAAAATCACTTGCCATTATATCAAACACAGCTGAAAGCTATTTGGTTCGTTAAATGAAGTTTGTTTTTGAGTTGCCACAGTATGCAATAGACTGGCATGTCTTAAGGTCAATATTAGGTCAAAAATGGCAAAAAAAAAAAACAGCTTTCTCTAGAAACTCATCAGTCAATCATTGTTTTGAGGAATGAAGGCTACACAATGCTTGAAACTGCCAAAAATCAGAAGATTTCATACAAAGGTGTACACTCTACTCTTCAAAGACAAAGGACAACTGGCTCTAACAAGGGCAGAAAGAGATGTGGAAGGCCAGATGTACAACTAAACAAGAGGATAAGTACATCTGAGTCTCTAGTTTGAGAAATAGATGCCTCACATGTCCTCAGCTGACAGCTTCATTGAATTCTACCTGCTCAACATGTAAAACAGTAAAGAGAAGACTCAGGGGTGCAGGCCTTATGGGAAAAATTGCAAAGAAAAAGCCACTTTTGAAACAGAAAAACAAAAAGAAAAGGTTAGAGTGGGCAAAGAAACACAGACACTGGACAACAAATAATTGGACAAGAGTGTTTTGGATCTTAACCCTATTGAGCATTTGTGGGATCAGCTAGACTGTAAGGTGCATGAGAAGTGCCCGACAAGACAACCACATCTATGGCAAGTGCTACAGGAAGCGTGGGGTGAAATGTCACCTGAGTATCTGGACAAACTGACAGCTAGAATGCCAAGGATCTGCAAAGCTGTCATTGCTGCACATGGAGGATTTTTTGATGAGAACCCTGAAGTATTTAAGAAGTTCTGAATTTATTTTTCAAATTGTAATAGTAAATGTTCATGTTATTAATGTCCTGACTATACATTGTGATCAGTTGAATGCCACTTTGGTGAAAAAACTACCAATTCCTTTCCATAAGTGCAAAATCTGTACATTATTCCAAACTTTTGGCCGCTAGTGTAAATCTCGAATTGGGGGTATCGCGTCTCTTATCTGGCAACCCTGAGCATGTTAAACACTTGTGGAGCCGTGTTAGGTCCCAATTCAAGATAACTGAAATATCCAATGAAAAAAATAAAAACGCTTTTAGGATAAATGAGCCGTGGGCCACATTAAACCATGTGGAGGGCCGGATCCAGCCCGTGGGCCATAAGTTGCCATGGTCTGTTCTATAAGATGACCAAACCCCATCCTAGGGTAAGAAGAAGGTAACTTGTCTCAGCTTTCATCTGATTTTTATAAAATGTATAAAATAAATTTGATGGCATTCTTAATAAAATACAAAAATTCAATTGATTTAAAAGTTTTTTTTTAAAAACACAAAATCAAATATTCCATGTAATTATGTATTTTCACAATTAAGTTGAATAATGACATGCATAAATATTGACAGACAAATCTTTATCCCAGTAAAATGTATTCACCTGAAAGAAAATTCCAACTAATGGAATTACATATCATACAGGCATATTAATAAATCCATATTTATATACCCATGTATTTTACTAAAACACTTTCCTATATTTTTTATGGGTGGTTGCGACATCGCCTGACTTTAGGGTTCTCCCACCTCTGAAATCCCAATCTAACCCCTGCCTTAGGGTGAATTACTTGTGTTGTAGCATTCCTTATTTATAAATCACATGGGATAAAAGCATCTGCTTATGAATAAATGTAAACAAATATTGCTGATCTAGTTTTAATCTGTAGAATTTAACTAAATGATACTGAATGAAAAAGAGGTAGTTAGTATACTCCTCATGTAGTATTTAATCTGTTGAAGACCCTGATCTTTTGGAGCAACACCTCGGGCCATCGCCCGATAGACTTCACATTTATTTTCTCACCCAGCATGATACTGGCGATGCACATCATAATACCACCCTCTGTTGCACTGTCAGCACATTTCCATGCCCGCTCAAAGAGTCTCTTTGTTCAATCTGTGCTGCTGCTGCCCACTCCAAATAGATTCATCAGTTACACTAATGCCAAATAATCAGCGATTGTGATGTGTCTAATGCCAACTGTAAGTGTGCTATATTTTGTAAGGGATAGATGGGATAGAATATGATCCCATTTAAAAAAACATAAGACTACAATTTATAATTCACCTAAATCACACAAAGTGACTAACTAGCCTGATTGATTGATTTCACCTTGTTCTCAGAAGCCGGGCACGATTTATACAGATGTATGACGTGTATGATTTATCTGCATGCTGCACTAGAACATTACTTAACAGCTGTTTAATGAGCTGTCAGGAATAATGTATTGATATTAAGGAAATGGGATATACAGTATGTTGTATGTTATGGAGACACCGTGGAACACAACACACCTGCAAATTAGTGTAACAAACATTGTACAATAACATTAACAAACACAATTAATAAAAAGAAACATCTCTAAAAAACAATTAAATTACTATAAAGCAACATTAAAGGAATAGTTCACCCTAAAAGGAAAATTCTGTCATCCTTTTGCATTCCATATGACTTGTGAGCATTTAAACAGAATTTTAGTAAGGGTGATAAAGTTTAGTTTAAAAACCCATTATTTTGGCGCATGTCTGTGTTGAAGTTGTTTCCTTGTCAGTGGTGGTTAGAATGTTGGGCTGTCTAGCCATTTGAGATATTTGACATCCTCCAAAGCGCTTTAAGTAAAAAAATTAACAATATTAACTCAAATGGGTCATGTAGGCTTTGTGGTCTGCGCCATGATTTTGAGTAGCGTAAGTCATCCTGCTCTGCTCTCCTTTCTCTGGAGTACAAATATTAGGAATTCTGCTGGACTCCAGAGATACCGTGCACAACACTCACGTGAGACGCAGATGCACGTGTCAGATGAGAAACATATTTAGCACTTATGAAGTGGCGAATGCAAGATGAATGTCATTAAATTTGCTGAATTTCACTGAAATTTTCAAAGCCGGAAAAACCCTGTCCATTTCTTTTCAGTTCTTTCAGTCTCACGTGAAGCCCTGCACACTGATAGATACGTACATGGATATTCATATATTGCGATATACACGATATAGAAAAAACTTTATCAACTTAAACTTTATATCCTCGCCACGATATACAGGTGCATCTCAATAAATTAGAATGTCGTGGAAAAGTTCATTTATTTCAGTAATTCAGCTCAAATTGTGAAACTCGTGTATTAAATAAATTAAATGCACACAGACTGAAGTAGTTTAAGTCTTTGTTTCTTTTAATTGTGACGATTTTGGCTCACATTTAACAAAAACCCACCAATTCACTGTCTCAAAAAATTAGAATACATCATAAGACCAATAAAAAAAAACATTTTTAGTGAATTGTTGGCCTTCTGGAAAGTATGTTCATTTACTGTATATGTACTCAATACTTGGTAGGGGCTCCTTTTGCTTTAATTACTGCCTCAATTCGGCGTGGCATGGAGGTGATCAGTTTGTGGCACTGCTGAGGTGGTATGGAAGCCCAGGTTTCTTTGACAGTGGCCTTCAGCTCATCTGCATTTTTTGGTCTCTTGTTTCTCATTTTCCTCTTGACAATACCCCATAGATTCTCTATGGGCTTCAGGTCTGGTGAGTTTGCTGGCCAGTCAAGCACACCAACACCATGGTCATTTAACCAACTTTTGGTGCTTTTGGCAGTGTGGGCAGGTGCCAAACCCTGCTGGAAAATGAAATCAGCATCTTTAAAAAGCTGGTCAGCAGAAGGAAGCATGAAGTGCTCCAAAATTTATTGGTAAACAGGTGCAGTGACTTTGGTTTTCAAAAAACACAATGGACCAACACCAGCAGATGACATTGCACCCCAAATCATCACAGACTGTGGAAACTTAACACTGGACTTCAAGCAACTTGGGCTATGAGCTTCTCCACCCTTCCTCCAGACTCTAGGACCTTGGTTTCCAAATGAAATACAAAACTTGCTCTCATCTGAAAAGAGGACTTTGGAACACTGGGCAACAGTCCAGTTCTTCTTCTCCTTAGCCCAGGTAAGACAACTCTGACATTGTCTGTGGTTCAGGAGTGACTTAACAAGAGGAATACGACAACTGTAGCCAAATTCCTTGACATGTCTGTGTGTGGTGGCTCTTGATGCCTTGACCCCAGCCTCAGTCCATTCCTTGTGAAGTTCACCCAAATTCTTGAATCGATTTTGCTTGACAATCATAAGGCTGCGGTTCTCTTGGTTGGTTGTGCATCTTTTTCTTCCACACTTTTTCCTTCCACTCAACTTTCTGTTAACATGCTTGGATACAGCACTCTGTGAACAGCCAGCTTCTTTGGCAATGAATGTTTGTGGCTTACCCTCCTTGTGAAGGGTGTCAATGATTGTCTTCTGGACAACTGTCAGATCAGCAGTCTTCCCCATGATTGTGTAGCCTAGTGGACCAAACTGAGAGACCATTTTGAAGGCTCAGGAAACCTTTGCAGGTGTTTTGAGTTGATTAGCTGTTTGGCATGTCACCATATTCTAATTTTTTGAGATAGTGAATTGGTGGGTTTTTGCTAAATGTGAGCCAAAATCATCACAATTAAAAGAACCAAAGACTTAAACTACTTCAGTCTGTGAGCATTGAATTTATTTAATACACGAGTTTCACAATTTGAGTTGAATTACTGAAATAAATGAACTTTTCCACGACATTCTAATTTATTGAGATGCACCTGTATTTAAGCAATTTCACGTGAGCAAGAGTGCTGTATGGCCCTACATCAGCACAGCTGTGATTCATCACAGAGTGCCATAGGTAATCACAGCCGTGCTGATTTAGGGCCATACAGCACAATTGCAAGTGTGATATTGCTTATATACAACACTTCAACAAACAAGTAAATAAACAATGAGGAAAAACTAAGGACTGTCACAAAAAAACTATTTGTGCATGGAACTACTTTCTTATGCCACGGATCAGGATCTGCCATTGCTAGTTCAAAAGATGCGCTTAATCCTCCATTACTAATTAGGAAACATCACTTTAGAACTAGTAACAGTGGTTTAGGCTGTTTCTAACAAGTTATTGGAAAAAAGAGTGTCTGTGTTTGTGTGGGTGGGTGGGTTTGGGTGGTTTACGAGGACACTTTTGTAGGTTACAAACTGGTAATTACAAGGCTATTATGCTATAAATGTGGTTTATGAGGACACCTGTAATTCAAATGGCTTTTCAAATGTAAAAATGCCAAAAGGTTTCTGTGATGGTTAGGTTTAAGGTTAGGGTTAGGGGATGGAATATATAGTTAGTACAGAATAAAAATCATTATGACTCTGGAGAGTCCTTATAATAATAGGTGTACCAACGTGTGTGTGTGTGTGTGTGTGTGTGTGTGTGTGTGTGTGTGTGTGTGTATGTGTGTGTTTGAGAGTGAGAAAGAATGAGAGAGAGAGAGAGAGAGAGAGAGCGAGAGCACGATTGAATGTGTGCGATTACCTACACTGGTCGTTCCTCACCAGGAAGAGATGAATAGTAAAGCCATAGCTGTTTAACTCTATTCCTCATCTTTAGTGTTAGTCAGCTTGCTGAAGATCATTTTCTCTGTGTAAAAAATAGCTGTCTGAGCGGAGTCTTCCCTGAGTATTTCATGGTAGCCGGTTTGTTTCTCTCCTCCGCCAAGTTGAATGTTTACATCTTTATTCTGCTCCCAACAAGGAAACTCTGGTAGGTAAGCACCTTGAGAATGAGTGATTACCTTGTCTGTTGTGTCTCTCAGCTGTGTTAAGCCTTAAAGTGATAGTTCACCCAAAAATGAAAATTCAGTCATTGTTTTCTCACCCCTGTGTTGTTATAACCCCATATGACTTTCTTTATTTTTCTTAACACAAAGGAAGAAATTGTGAAAAAAAAAATGTGCTCAGTGATGTCATACAATGGCAGTTTATGGTGACTACCGCTTCAAAAGGACACAAAAGTATAATTCAGAAGTCTAATCATTTATGGTATGTGACTCATGTCCTGTTCTGAAGGAATACGACGAGGCTTGGTGAGAAACAAACCAAAATTGAATGTATTATTAAGCTAAACTCTTGACCAACGGTTGATCTCCTGTGCACGTTCATGAGTCTGCATGCGAGCTTTAGAGCTCGTTGCAGGGGAGCAACAGTAGTTATGCTGCCGCTCACGAGGTGGGACGTTCAAGCGAAAACTCATTTTGTTTCGCTTCAACAGGACAATCAGCGATATTAACAACAGAAAACACAACACAGCTGCACACAAACAAAAAAGCAGAACTTACAAAACATGTCTGAAGAGTTTATAGTCGAAAAATAGATACATTTCTATGTCTAACCTTATTTGTTTGAGTCCTCAATCAAACAAAAAGATGGGGCTGAAGGTAGCTACAGTCAAACTGTGTCCTACTCAGGTGCCAAACGACATGCAATAAAAGTCATGTGCGATGGGACATTCTGTTGATTGCTTGGTTTCTATATTCACTTGCCGGTTAAAACTACTTGATTTTGGCCGAGAATGTTACACCTACCGACTGTTTTTGTGGAGGTCTGACACACACACACACACACACACACACCTGTTCAGAATAGAGGTGACAGACTGTGACAAGGTTCTTGTCTCTCTACTCAAAGAAGAAGTGTGAGATGCGCAATGATCCAACTCAAACAGGTAATCTTTTATTTATAAACAAAAATCTTTAGGCACATAAGGAGCACAGTCTGGTCGTGTGTGCATTAGCTCTCTATCTCCCTGCAGTGTCGGCTCCCCTCTTATCACTCTTTCAGGATTATTGCAACAAGAAACAGCTGTTAGCCATAATAATCACCCAGGGGTGAAGCCTTACAGCTTTTCCTCTCCCCCATGTACGCTCAACCATGCCCTCGCGGCCATATACCCCCACCGCCCGACTCAGTCCAGGGAGACATTTGGCCTGCTCACCACTCCCCCCCATCCCCCCACCTTCTAGAGAGGAAATCCGCGACAGCCATCTGCATCCCCGGCCTATGGGCCACCTCGCACTTAAACGGCTGTAACACCAGATACCAATGGGTGAGCCGCGCATTAGTATCCTTCATGCGGTGGAGCCACTGGAGCTGGGCGCGATCGGAACAGAGGGTGAAGGCCTGCCACAACAGGTAGTATCAGAGAGTGAGGACAGCCCACTTGATGGCCAAACATTCCTTCCCCCTCCACCACCTGCGAGAGCACCGCCCCCAACCTGTGGTCCGATGTATCCATCTGTAAAATAAATGGGAGAGAGAAGTCAAGTGTGTGTAACAGCGGCCCACCACAGAGTACAACTTTCACCTGCATAAACACCTGTGCGGTCTGAGGACCATGAGTAGCTGGAATGTAGCTGGGGCCCCGAACAAGCCGAACAGATGCTTCACGATTTGGTGTAAACCGAACGGTGTGGAGAAGGCTGTTTTCTCACGGGATATTGGGGTTAAGGGGATCTGCCAATAGCCCTTTGTAAAATCCAGTGTCGAATAAAAACGATCTGTGCCTAACCGATCGAGCAGTTCATCAATATGAGGCATTGGGTATGCATCAAATTTTGACACTGCATTTACTCTCTGATAATCCACACAGAACCTGATCGACCCATCACTCTTAGGAACCAGCACTACCGGGCTGGACCAATCACTGTGGGATTCTTCTATTACTCCCACATCGAGCATCGCATCTAATTCTTCCCGAACAACTTTTTTTTGTGCTCGGGAAGTCGGTAGGGATGACTACATACCACTACCCTGGGCGTAGTTTCGATGTGGTGCTGTATGAGATTTGTACAACCAGGCAGAGGTGAGAACACATCTGCAAATTCTTTTTGCAGCTTGGCCACATCTGTGACTTGTGATGGTGAGAGGTGGTCTCCACGGTGCTCTCACGGGGTGACATGATTGGCTTTTAGGTTCACCTCCAGCTCAAGCTCTGCCCTCTCTAGAACCACCATAGCCAACATCACAGGAACTGCCTCACTCTATAATTTCAGGAGGTTGAGATGGTAAATTTGGCGTGCGTCATCTCTGTCTGTTCGTTTTACCTCATAATCGAGATCCCCCACTCATCACGTGACCTCAAAGGGTCCTTGCCACTTGGCAAGTAATTTGGAGCTCGATGTAGGGAGTACTTTGTTTCCCAGTGCAAATTCCCGTAGCCAAGTGCCCCTATCATTCAGTCAGCTTTGACGTTCTTGAGTTTGCCGCAAATTCTCCTGTGTTAGTTGACCCAAAGTGTGGAGTTTTGCTCTAAGATCAAGAATGTATTGAATTTCATTTTTACTGTTTGAAGGTCCCTCCTCCCAAGCTTCCAGCATGGCGTTGAGCACCCCGCGTGGTCGACACCCATACAGCAGCTAAGATGGGGAACACCCTGTGGAGGCTTGTGGGACCTCTCGAACTGCAAATAACAGTGGTTTGAGCCACTTCTAGCATCCTTGTGTATGAACTTACGAATCATATTTTTCAGGGTTTTATGAAACTGTTCCACCTACCTGTCTGTTTGTGGGTGGTAAACACAGGTGCGAATTGATTTAATCCCCAATAATTCGTACAGTTTGCGTAGAGTACGTGACATAAATGTAGCGCCCTGATCAATGAGGATTTCTTTTGGAATCCCCACTCGGGAGATTGTTCTGAAGAGTGCCTCCGCAACACTGCATGCTGAAATGTTGTGCAGAGGCACTGCTTCCGGATATCGCATTGCATATCCACAAGCACTAATACAAAGCGATGCCCGCATGCTGTCCATTCTAATGGCCCAATGAGGTCCATACCAATTCTTTCGAAGCAACCTCGACCAAAGGAAGCGGGTGAAAAGGTGCTCTTGGAGTGGCCGGCAGATTCAACAACTGACATTCACGGCATGCCGCACAGCACCTGCACTCATCCCCATGAATGCCCGGCCAATAGAAACAGGCCATTAGACGGTTTAGTGTTTTTTCTCACCCTAAGTGACCCGCCATTGGATTATGATGAGCCACCTGTAACAGCATTTCCCGACGGCTCTTCGGTATCAACAAGTGTGTTGTATCTACATTTGTCTGAGCGTACTGCGTCACTCGATACAACTGATCATTTATAATAGATATATATGGGTACAAGAGTGCAATGTCTGGCTGAAGACATTGAAAATCAATCACTTTCACTTGGTCGAGGGCATGTCTAAGGGTTTCGTCTCGCATCTGTTCCAGAGGGAAATCCCCTGCAGGAAATCCTCTAAGGGCTGGGGAAGCCGACACTTCCCCCTCCCTTGCGTCATCCTAACATGGAGCTGACGCAGATGGCCCCGGCTCCGCCTCCCCAGCCAGCGAATCGCAAACTACACACACTACATTGCAGGACCCATCCACACATATTCCCTTTAATAGAGTCTTAAATCCTGGCCAATTAGTTCCTAAAATTAGTGTATGGGTGAGGCGGGGATGGCCACTACAAGATAATTGAAGTCAAGTCATTTTTATTTGTATAACGCTTTTCACAACACACATCATTTCAAAGCAGCTTTACAGAAAATCATGGGTTAACAAAAACTTAAACTGTAATATCTATACCGTCTTAGAGTGATCATTGTGTAGTTTGATTAAATATGATTGTAAATTGTGTATAAAAATTTAATAATTAAATAATAATTGTATTTAGAACCCCTGTGAGCTAGCTGGTGGCGACTGTGGCATGGAACACAAAACTCCATAAGATGTTGGTTAATGGGGAAAAATAACTTTGGGGGAAATCAGGCTCACTGTTGGGGCCAGTTCCCCTCTGGCTAAATAACATGAATATAATGCCAATGTTATTTATTTGTGTGCAGCGCAAGTCATCGTTTAAAATTTGTAAACTAAGTAAGTGTTAAGGTCCAGTGTTTAAAAATGATTTTTATTAACTGTAAGATTAATGACTAATGTCTTTGAAGTCCATCCTGGATTAACTGCAGAAGTTCACATAGATGCATTTCCCTTTGTTAGTTGGCTGATGAAGGCTTTTGTTGGCTATTAAATGATTGTCTATGTATTCCATTTCAAGAGTGTAGTCCATTAGTAGACAAAGATGATGTAGGCAGAGAACAATGAAGTGCATGGCAGTTCAACCGGCATGTCATATCGGTGAGTTTCGGTGGGGTCCATCCTAAATCCAAGGTTCAGGTAGTGGCATATGAAGTATCCGATGTCTTACAGTTAGAGTTGGCATCATTTCATCCTCTGAAGTCCATTGTAAAAGACTGAAGTGATGTCTGGCTAGCACCGGCTGTAGTTTGTCGTCATCTCTCAGCGACACGTAGCAGTGGATTCCTACACCAAGCAGGAATGGAGCTGGATCTGGTCGGCTCTGGTAACCTCGGGATATGAATCGGTGGGGGGGGGGGAAGAGAGACAATGAGAGAGAGAGAGAGAGAGAGAGAGAGAGAGAGAGAGAGCAAGTGAGAGGGAAGGAGGTCTCATCCGCCCCTGGATACGCCGTCATACAGTCCTCGGCCAGCTGGATGACCTCCTCCAGCGACGCCAGGCGATGGCACTGGACCCATTCCGCCGTTCCGGTCGGCAGCTGCAGGATGAAATGTTCCAGCACCACTAGCTCAGTGATTCCTTTGTGTCATGGTCCTCCGCCAGCAGCCACTTCCAGCAGGTGTCACGGAGCTGTTGGGCGAACGCAAATGGGCAACCGCGCTCGCTCAGCGTTAGCGAGTGGAAGTGCTGTTGGTGTTGCTCTGGGCTGTGGCCAACCCATTGCAGTAAGGCTTTCTTTA
Source organism: Myxocyprinus asiaticus (assembly GCF_019703515.2). Lineage (NCBI taxonomy): Eukaryota > Metazoa > Chordata > Actinopteri > Cypriniformes > Catostomidae > Myxocyprinus > Myxocyprinus asiaticus. The sequence continues at coordinate 48,284,672 of NC_059357.1, read as the reverse complement.
AGTCCTCGTACACCTAGAGGTTAGCTGTAGGCAGATGTTGGGCCGTGAGATGGGCTTGCCTGGACAAGAGTGGAAGGAGGCAGGCCGCCCACTGAACCTTCAGCCATTTCCACACCTCCACCGTCTGCTCAAACATTCTATAAATGCCTCCGTTTCATCTTGCGGGCCCATTTTCATGAGGGTGACCGGAGATATGGAGGTTGCTGGGTCCGGGGTCACGGTTTGGCCTTGCCCCTGGTGTAGCAAGCTCCAGAGTGTCTGCCGGTCCTCTGCTTGAGGAGAATGGCTTGGAAGTGCTGATCTTGCTCTCGACGCAACTCAAGCAGGGCCTGGTGTTGAGCCTGATGCATGCTGGCGAGGGACTGGATTACTTCAACCAGCGGCAATGACTCCATGACAGCGTACTAGCTTCCTCGACTCCTGGGTTTCGGCACCCCTGTGACAAGGTTCTTATCTCTCTACCCAAAGAGGAAGCAGGAGATGGGCAATGATCCAACTCAAACAGGTAATCTTTTACATATAAACAAAAATCTCTAGGCACATAAGGAGCACAGTCTGGTCGTGTGCACATTAGTTTTCTCTCTCCCTTCCTGTGGCGTCATCCCCCCTCTTATCGCTCTTCCAGGATTACTGCAACAAGAAACAACTGTTAGCCATAATAATCACCCAGGAGTGAAGCCTTGCCACTTTCCCTCTCCCCCAGATGCACGCTCAACCATGCCCTCGCTGCCACACAGATATTCCTACTACCTCCGCCTTTCTCTCTGGTTCTTTCACTTCACTTTTGGTAAGCAACCTTCAAAGAGTGTGTGGTCTCCCTTACTCTCTCTGTCTGACTGTAGTATCTTGGTGTGTGTAGCTACCTTCAGCCTCCTTCATGACACTGTTTGACTGAGGACTCCAGTAAAATCGGTCAGAAATCTAAGGTAACCATCGATAACAAACTAAATTTCACAGACCACATCTCGAAGACCACATAATCATGTAGATTTACACTCTACAATATCAGGAAGATAAGACCCTTCCTCTCTGAACATGCCACACATCTTCTTGTTCAGTCACTTGTCATAACTAGACTGCACTACAATGATATGGTACTGTTATAGCCTCCGTGCATGTGCAATTAGACACCTGCAAATGATCCAGAATGCAGCTGCATGTCTGGTCTTTAATCAACCAAACACCACTCCTTGTCTCTCTTCACTGGCTGCCGGTTGATGCACATATCAAATTCAAGGCTCTGATGCTGGCATACAGAATAGTCACTGGGTCTGCTCCAGCATACCTAAAATCATTTCTGCAGAGCTACACACCCACTAGAAGCCTGCGGTCGGCTAAGGAACATTGCCTTGTTGTACCAACACAAAGAGGCACCAAAACATTTTCCCAGACTTTCAGCTTCGTCGTACCATGTTGGTGGAATGACCTTCCCAACTCCATACGTGAAGCTGAGTCACTTTCTGTCTTCAAAAAATGGCTAAAAACACATCTTTTCCATGAGCACTTAACCAGTCACTAAAAAAAAAGAAAATTCTTGTTGCACTTTAATCTGTTTTGAATACTACTATTCTGATGCTAGTGAAACTTTGTAATATGGCACTTTTTCGTACCACTGTCTCCTTAAGAAGATTCGCTTATGTGTTCCTCTTTTGTAAGTCCCTTTGGATAAAAACGTCTGCCAAATGAATAAATGTAAATGTAAATAAGGCTAGGCATATTAATGCATCTATTTTTCGACTACAAACTCTTCAGACATGCTTTGTAAGTTCTGCTCTCTGGTTTGTGTGCAGCTATGTTGTGTTTTCTGTTGATAATATCGCTGGTGGTCCTGTTGAAGCGAAACAAAAGGAGTTTTTGCTTGAACGCCCCACCTTGCGAGCAGCAGCCTAACTACTGTTGCTCTCGTACAAGCTCTAAAGCTCACGAACGGACTCATGAACACGCATACATGAGTTGCATATCATAATTTATTAGACTTTTGATTAATACTTTTGTGTCCTTTTGAAGCTTTAAGAGGTGGTCACCATAAACTGCCATTGTATGGCATCATTGAGCACAAAATTTATTCACAATTTCTCCCTTTGTGTTAAGAAAAAGAAAGAAAGTCATATAAGGTTATAACAACACAGGGGTGAGTAAACAATGACTGAATGTTCATTTTTGGGTGAACTAATCCTTTAATGCTGAGGCTGTATTTCCCAGTTGCAGTCTAGTTTTACTCTAAGCTGACTTAAAAGAATATCAGTTGAACTCGCCCATAACACACAAAAATGGTCTTTTGTCACAAACTGCTGGCTAAAATCTTTAATGTCACATGGAAAAAGACACATATCTAGCTCTTTTACACATCTGCCCTGCTCTTACAATTTAGTTTAGAATGCCGCAAGGGGAGTGATACAAAGAGTGAAGTGTCTGAGTACTGCTGTTCTGAGACATCACCACTCAAGGAATGTCTCCCGTCCAATCAGATTTGAGTGCCGGAACTAAATGTTGTACTGTACATATAGTCATATCACCCAGACCTAAATGATGCTATTATAAATTATGCTTATTTTTTTTTCTTTTTTTTTTTCTTTTTTTTTTTTTTTTAGCTCAGATCACACAAAAAACTATTTTCCAGGCTGATCCAGCTGATGCGCATGCACATTCTCGAGTTCACTGACAGGCGATGTCTCTATCAAAAAGGTGATTGTCTCTTTTACCTGTAAGGCGATTGTCTTTTTTACCTGTAAGGTAAGACTTCCTTTTCTACACCCTCCATATTGGGTGTTCCAATTTCTCCCATTAATTTTATTACAAGTGGTCCATCTCAGCTAAACTGTCTCTGAGAGATTTTTGCTCATCTAAGTGACTGCAAATGAGATTGGCCACATTCACAACTCCTCTCAAGGGGAAACCAACAGTTACATGGAGCAAACCAAAAACTGAGCTAATGTCTCAACAGGCATACCAGATTACTTACTAGCGGGTTTAAAGAACCATGAAAGCATGTTTCAGTGCATGACACACAACACACAGTCTACCTTTCAGAAAGAGACAGAGCAAAGCCAGCAGACATTCAGGAATTCCATATTTTATTGGAATAGGTCAAAAGGTGTTTTATTGCATATGTAATACAATCCTGTACAAACACAATGAAAGGTAAACTCTAATTTCCAAAGACTCCTTGAGAAGGAAAGGGGGAGCGACACATGCAATATTCATATTACCAGTTCTATTTTTCCAGCGTGCAGAACAGCCATTCCTACTTCCATGTTCAAAAATAAAGTATGCCAGCAGTCTGCTTGTTATTCTTGGAAGCTACGACACAGATTCTCTTATCAAAACTTGCCTTGCACTGACATTTGCTTCTGTTGCTATTGGCGCATTTTCCAAATTTGAGTTTGAATGTTGTTTGAGCTCTGCTAAGCTTTGCTTTGAGTTTACTCTGTCTTGCTCTTTTACTTATTAGTGGAGTTTGCTAATATTACTATTGCTCATATGGTGGTTTACAGATTTGATCAAACCCCAAATCTTAAATAGTAAACCTCAGTGCTCATCCCTCACTGGTTGCACTACATTCATGAATGAAACCTCAAATAGAATGGCTTTTCGAAGAGAAGTGTGCAATTATTTTCCTAAGTGGGAAAGACTTACAATTGAAAAACTTTCTAGAAAATAATTTATAGGGTGGCATGAGGACTATAAGATGTGGCAACACCAAAGTAAATGCTTTTCCATAGTTCTTCTGGATTAAGAAAACAAGCTTCATTGCAACAAGTAGGCATTCATGAATTTGTGATACAGTTGCATTTCCATGGAGAGGCCACAAAGTAATCATTTTGCAACTGTTTTGCAAACAAAAATTATTCTAATGCATTCTTTTTTTTTCATAAATATAAAAATAAATCACAAAATGTCATTGTCACCAACATCTGCAGTAAGTTCTGTCTTTATTAGCAACCTGAATTAAGTTTAACATGTTTAACGTATCTTCATTCATAAATAGGGAATACTTGGTGTCATTCCTGATGCTAATACAGGGAAATTAAAGCCCAGGTAAAGTATGGGGTGCCACAAGGCTCTGTTTTAAGCCCTCATACTGATGACACAGCTTTAAGTTTAATTACAAATGTGGGAGTTATCCAAGCCTGAATACAGATTTTGGGAGTTATTCAAGCCTGAATACAGAATCCAAAAATCGAGAGCCAACTATGGGAAATGGTTCCATCTTTTCAGTATGCAGTTTTGTGTTCTACCTTTATCACTTTGGATGGATGATCAGACTTTGGTGCAGTACCACACAGTGAAACCTGCTGTCTTTTGCACTCCATGTTCCCCTGTAATGAATGTGTCTACTGTGATTGTAAAATAATTCTAAAAGGTTGACATACTCGAGGTTGGCAGAATTTTAAATCTGGATGGTGGTTGCATATGCAGCCAAACTCTAAGCTAGTCAGCCACCACAGGAAATATTTTGGTTCTTTCTCCCAGACCTTTCCGATAGTAAAATTGAGTTTGTTTATTTATCTGTGGTCACTAGGTAAGTAAGAGCCTGTCAGATGTTGAAATTAAGACTTATGTAAGTCTGGTTAAATGTGGTTTAGGGGTCTGCCTGGAGCAGTCTGTTCCACACACTCGGTTGTAAATCTCAGGTAGGGAGAAGCCATGGTGGCATTCATCTCTGACCATACCACACACCTTCAGTGACATACCCTACCAGACAGAGCCACACTCACTTTCTCCGGTCACTTCAAATTAAACACTTTAAGAGTTGAAACATGTTTTAGATATTTACAGTGCTCACATTAAATTAACTCCATTGAGATCTGATGAATAAGCTTTCTTGCCCATTTCTCCAACAGACTGATAAAAACTGGAAAAAGGACAGTTACAGATTCAAACAACAGATACTAATTAAATCATGACATTAGATGGTAATTAAAGCAATACACCATCGAAGGGGTTACATGTGACAAAGCAGCTTTTTTAAATTAGAAAATGAACATCAGTGTCTTTACATGCATTATCTTACTCTGATTGTACTAAATAGTGATGTTTTGTTCATGAGTGAATCAGTGTCTTTGAACAAATGTTTTAAGTGAACGAATCATTCTTGTTAACCTCCACACACTGACTATTATTTCTTGTTCACTGAAGTCTCTCCCTTTTGAAACAAATGGTCTCTAGTTTGTAGCCCAAGATGGCTTTGGTGACTTTTCTTGCCTGTAAACACTGACTAAAGCGTGAGCCAATAGCATTCAAGTGTGGGCTGTCAAGGAACATTTCATTGGTTTGACCCACTGAATGAACACGCCCTTCTCAGAACTAGTCAGTGATTTGAATCTGAACAAGACTTCTCGTTCATGAACGAAATGAATGTACTGGTACACTCTATTTCTGATCGAAATTAGCATATCAGTCATCTCGTTTGTGAACGAGGATCTGTTTACCAACTGATCGAAAGGAACAGCCTTTCATTCAGTTCGGCAATCTCGTTCAACAAAGAGAGAAATCGTCTAGATGAATTATGAGTAAAAGTAACTGATGATCACACATTACAATGACATAAGGATGTTATAGAAACTCAGAATTGTTTTTATGCAATTATTATTGCCTTTTTTGTATAGCTTGATAAAAGTTGTGCTACAGTGCTTATGGTGCTTAAAAATCTGCTAAAGTCGCTTAGTAGATTTGTTGAGATGCAGATTTTAATAAGGGATAATTACACTTGTTTTAGCATGAACGACTCATTGCTCTGGATCAGTGATTCACTCAAAACACATAAAAGCTGCTACCAACATTTGTTGCTACCAACAGGCGAAAGGCGTAAATGCAGAAAAAGTCTTGAGTCACTGGAATGAATCAAAATCCCCATCACTAATACTTAATTACATACAATGAGCTCATTTACATGCACAATCTTTTATGATTAACACACGATTATGTTTAATACACTGACAACATGTAAGGTCATGTAAATACCTTCAGCGGTTTTCCTTGGTAAGCTTATAAATGGTTTAAGCATCGACAAAAGTAGATTTTTGTCCAATACCCTGATTTCGGTCTGCATGTAAACACCCATACTGGCGTTCTTATCTGTGCATATGCTGTGCACATGACTGCATGCCAGATCAAAATCGCTTCTGAAAATAGTAGGGGTGCTCTGTATGAAGGGAAGATATCATTTAAAGGTGCACATAGTAAATTTTGTCTTTGTCATCTTGGACTTACACTGACACCTAGCGGCTTGGAGGCAGAATAATTTAAAATCAATCATTTTCAGTTTCAGACACTATTGTAGAATTTTTTTTTTATGATTAACATTTTGATTTATTAAAACACAGGAAAGGAAAACAAAACATAATTATAAATACACAAAATCAACTTTTAACACCCACTCCCAACCCTCCTCCTCCTTCCCAACCCCAACCCCACCCCCACCCCAAACCTCAACAAACATCCCTGTGGTCTTAGATGGACACATATAAAAGAATACAAAAACAAAAACCAAACAACTAAAAGAGGAAAAAAGAGAATAATAATAATAATAATAATAATAATAATAATAATATATATATATATATAAATAAATATAAAAATCACACACACTGACAATTACCCCTCTCTCTCCACTATTCCACCCGAGAACCCTCCAAGAATGCTAAATATCCACCCCATTTTCCCACAAACAGATCCAGATTCCCCAGTCTTCTATAAGACCCCTCCTCTAAGGCCTCCACTCTCCCATCTCCGAGCACCACTCCTGAAACGGGGGTGCTCCAACTGACTTCCAAACCCTCAAAATCACCCACCTGGCGATCATAAAACAGGTCAGGACCCAATCCTCCATATGTTTATTTTCCACATTAATTTCTGCCCCATCTCCCAAAATACAGAGTCTGTGGCAAAATGAAACCCGAGTGCCCAAGACCTCACATACAAAATTCTGAACTCTCAACCAAAACCCCTGGATCTCAACGCACCCCCAAAAAACATGGGTTATATCTCCATCCTCCGATTGGCATCGCCAGCAGGTAGATGTGTCTTTAAGACCAAGCCTATACAGTCTAGAGGGGGTCCAATAGAATCATTGTAAAATCTTGAACTGAATAAGGTGAACCCTTGCATCTCTAGATACAGACTTGACATTTTTCAGAATCTTAGTCCACACTCCATCCTCCAATACCAAATTCAAATCTTTCTCCCATAATCTCTTAATAGAAGTTAAGGCTCCGTCCCCCATACACTGAATTAATAGGGAGTAGTACACTAATGCCTCATGACCTTTTCCAAAAGCCGCAATCACCTCACCCAAAGCATCTGCCTCCTTAGGAGGGTGTGTGCTACTCCCAAAAATAGTACAAAGCAGCTGGCACAATTGTAAATATCTATAAAACTGAGGTCTGGGGATCCCAAAATATTGGACCAAGTTTTCAAACGATCTCAACTCTCCACTTTCATATAGGTCACCGAGTGTAGCAACCCCCCTCACAATCCACTCTGGCCAGCAGAAAGGGGACTTGCCAATACGTAATCTTGGGTTCTGCCATATACTCGAGGCAACATTTAAATAAGTGTCCAATTTAAACAATCTTGACACTTTAGTCTATACCGAGAGTAAATGCGAAATAACGGGGTGTATCTTAACTTTTCCGATTAGTTTGATAGAGATGCTTTGTAATGGCGAAATAGGGGCAAGAACTGCCTGTTCAATAACAAACCAGGGAGGGACTCTCTCAGGTGGAAGTGACCAATGAGCCAAATATCTGCGACTGATCACATAGTAATAAAACAAAATCTTGGGTAGGCCTAGCCCACCTTTGTCAATCGGCCTATATAACTTATTAAAATGCAATCTGGGACGTTTTCCATTCCAAATGAAGGACTTCGCTATGCTATCAAATTGCTTGAAATAAGAGAGGGGGACATCTACAGGGAGAGATTGTAGCAGGTAGTTACATTTTGGAATACAATTCATTTTGATAACATTAACCTTCCCAATCATAGATAAATGTAATGAAGCCCACCTGCCTACATCGCTCGAAAATATTTTTATTAAAGGGTCAAAATTAACTAACTAAATCAGACAAATTTGCTGGGAATAAAATCCCCAAATATTTAATGCCCTGTTTGGGCCATTGGAAGGCACCCGGCTGAAAAGCCGTTACTGGACAGTACGCTGTCAAAGTCAAAGCTTCGGATTTAGACCAACTGACTTTGTATCCTGAGAACTTGGAAAAGGAATTAATAATTCTGTGGAGGCAAGGCATAGATCTAGTAGGTTCAGAGACAAATAATAAAATATCATCTGCATAAAGCAGAAGCTTATGCGCCACACCTCCCGCCTCCACCCCTGGAAAATCATCCTCCTTTCTTATTGTGGCTGCTAATGGTTCCAGGGCAAGACAGAACAATAAAGGGGAAAGAGGGCAGCCCTGCCGAGTGCCCCTATCCAGAGTAAAATAATCTGACATTAATCCATTTGTTTGTACCGCTGCTACAGGGTGTCTATAAAGTAACTTTATCCTACCAATAAATGTACTCCCAAACCCGTATATATCCAAAATCTTAAAAAGATAATCCCATTCTACCATATCAAACGCCTTTTTGGCGTCAGGTGAGATGGCAGCGACCGGAGATTGATCATTCGCTACTGACCACATGATACTGAAATGCCTAATGTTATCAGAAGAGCTACGGCCCCGAATAAATCCCACCTGATCTATATGTATAAGAGGTGTAATAACCTTACTTAATCGGTTAGCCAACATTTTTGACAATATTTTTACATCTAGTTGGATCAGGGAGATTGGACGGTAACTTTTACACTCGCTTGGATCTTTGTCCTTTTTAAGAATCAGACTGATCTGGGCTTGTGTCATGGTTGGAGGAAGCTTTCCATTCTTTAATGATTCAGTATAAACTTCTAACAAAAGTGGAGCCAGTTCTGTAGCATAGGATCTAAAAAATTCTGCGGCAAAACCATCTGGTCCCGGAGCCTTGCCAGTAGGTAGGGACTTAATTACCTCGTCAAGCTCCTCCAAGGTTATCTCAGAATCAAGAGAGTTTTTTTTTGCTTAATCGTCAATTTAGGAAGATCTAATGGTTCCACAAAGTTTCTAATATCTTCACCAGTAGACGAAGATGTGGAACTATAAAGATCAATCTTCTTTAAACGCATTATTAATATCAATGGCCGAGGTAAAAATTTCACCACCAGCAGATTTCACTGAGGGAATGATAGAAAGAGACTCTCTTTGCTTTATATATCTAGCCAAAAGCTTCCCTGCTTTGTCACCCGACTCAAAGTATGACTGTCTTGCCCTGAATAACCAAAACTCCACTTTCCACGACAAAATAGTATTATATCTATATTTCAATCGGGTCAATTCTCTGAGGCCATCAGATGACATACGGCACTTTAGCTCTACCTCGGCACTTTTAATATTTCCTCCCAACTCCACAAGTTCTTGTGCTTTGGATTTTTTGGTGAATGAGGCATACTTTATGATCCAAACCCTAAGAACTGCCTTAAGTGCCTCCCAAGCCACGCCCACAGAGGATACTGAGGACCAGTTGGTCTCCATATAAACATTTATTTCAGTCTTTAACATTTGTTGGAAATCAAGATTTTGCAAAAGGGACACATTAAGGTGCCATCTATATGATTTCTTTTTCTCTGTATATGGCAACACCTCTAAACTCACCAGAGCGTGATCTGAGACTAAGATATTTCCAACTGAGCAATCAACAACAGATGAAATGAGGAATCTGGATATCAAAAAAATCTATTCTAGAATAAATCTTATAGACTGTTGAAAAAAATGTATAGTCCCTACCAGATGGGTTCAAAAGTCTCCAAATATCTGTAAGACCAAGATTTTTACACATCCTGTGAAGTGTCAGTGTTGCTCTAGGGGGCTTGCACACTTTTGCTTCACTATGATCAAGGTCTGAGTCCATCAAAAGATTAAAGTCTCCTCCCAATATTATATTATGAGGGGTGCCAGCAGTTTGCAGCATCCCTTCAAGATCTATAAAAAAGCCCTGATCATCAGCGTTAGGTGCGTAAATATTAGCCAAAATCAACCTTTGCCCTTGAATTTCAGCTAAAACAATAATGACTCTCCCTAATTTATCTTTAGTCTGTTAGAGACATTTGAATTGTAAATGTTTATTTACCAATATAATGGTTCCCTTGCTCTTACTTGAGCCAGCACTAAAAAAAAACATGTCCACCCCATATCTTCCCAAATTTTTCAGCTTCCTGCAGGGAGAGATGTGTTTCTTGAAGAAACACTATGTCATATTTCTTACGTTTAAGAAAAGAAATAACCTTCCTTCTTTTTATGGGGTGCCCCAACCCATTTACATTCCATGTGGAGAGAGATAGTACACTCATATTAACAACTGACATATTGATATAATAAAAAAAAATAAACTGTATGTCAAAAACAAAATTGTAAAGACCACATTCCCCATTAGTGAATCAATCAAACGCCAAACTTCCCACCGAACAAAACAAACAGTAAAAAAACAAAACAAAACGTGTGCATTAACCCCATGCACGAAAGTGCCAACCGGCGACAATCCCTTTAAACTCAAAAGGTCCATGAACGCCTACAAAACCCCCTGCGACAACTTTGCCATCGGATTGCTCAATTTTGCCTCACAAATTTGTGAGGCAAAATTACATAACAGAAAATACTTTGTAAAATAAACCCAGCCAATAGGAAGAATGAACACAAAGAATGTGTAGATTCATTCACAGAACTGTCTCAAAGGTGTGATCTTCCACAAAACAAATTCCAGCTGATATAAAACTGTTCAGATTCCTTGGACGGACAGACGAGTGTTCCGTGATCCAGCTGTTATGAGTTCAGTGGATGACGTAATCATTCCAGTGTCCCATAAAAAAACTCAAAACAAACTACAGCCAGCAGGAGGAACAAGCACGAAGAACGAACAGATTAATATACAGCTGTTCCAAAGGAGTGTTATTCAATAGAACAAGCTCCAGCCGCTAGGCGGAGCAACACAAAAAGAAACAAAACCAGCATCCCGGTTCCCGGGTGATCGAGTCAATTCACTCGGAGGCCGCATAAAACTATATACCATGACTTACACAATCTGTCAACTTTATAAAAGACATCCTTTATGTGAGCATGTAGATATTTTGCGGTCATCCGTAGTGTCTATTCTCAATCTGTCCGGGAACTTCAATGCAAAAGTTTCTTTAAGGAAAAGTGTTATTCACAAAACAATCTCCAGCCGCACGGCGGAGCCAATGCAAAAAAAAACAAAATGTTGCCCAGCTTCCTCAAGAGTAAGTACAGCGAGTCGACCCACTCACATGAGAAACATCCAATGGTTTACTCAGCCATTGATTCTATAAAAGCCATTGCCTGATTAGGACATATAAATACTTTGCGACCGACCTTCGTTTCTATTCTCAGTTTGGCCGGAAACATCAGAGCAAACGGAATCTTTCGCCAATGTAAGAGTTTCTTACACTCCTTGAACCGATCGCGTTTCTCTCTTGTCGAACTCGCAAAGTCCGGGAACAAGAAAATATTATGGTTCTTCCAAGAAAGCTTCCCTTTGCTCCTCGCCTGGCGCAACACAAGATCTTTATCGGATGATCTCAGAAATCTGTCCAGGATTGATCGGGGCCTATCTGCCTCAGCAGATCTGCGAACAGGGACTCTGTGAGCTCGCTCGATTTCCAGCTTGTAGCCTGTTATGTCGAGCAGACTCGGGAAAAACTCATCTAGGAATTTCACCATATCTCTGTCCTCCTCATGCTCAGGAATTCCAACAATTCGAACGTTATTCCTGCGGCTTCTATTCTCAAGATCTTCAAGCTTTTCAAGGAGATGTTCCAAATCAACTTTGTTCACGGGCGGATTAGCGGTTAATTCCCTCTCTGAAGATTCCAAAAAATCTATTCGATTTTCAACATCAGTCACTCTTGTATCTAGCTCAGAGAATTTTATTTCCATCGCCGTAATCGATCGACGTATTACAGCGAGATCCTCCAAGTCAGCAAGAATCTTCGTCAACATCACCGACATGTTGGACAACTGACACTGGATTCCTTCTCCCGCCGCACCATCCAAATCGAGTCCCCGGTCCACAGGCCTGTCGGGGCTTTCATCCTGAACACGTAAGTGTCTTTTAATGTTTCCGGAGCCCGAGGATTTTGACTTCTTTGCCATGTTTTGCATCAAAGAGCAAATGTGTAACTGGGTGTCAAATTTCACCAGATTATAACATGAAAATAATAAAAAATTTAGCAAAGTGCGCAGAGCTCGTCGCTCACACGTCTGCTCCTTGCATGGTGTCACGTGACCCCTCGCTATTGTAGAAATTTAGTACTCACAGTCAGCCATGATTACTTTAATCAGTGAGTGAAAGTGTCAAATAACAGGACAGTTACTGAGACTAAGCGAGTAGTATTTGACTGGTCATGTGATTCTAACATGACAGACCCCATTAGGGATGGGCGGATTGATACTAAAATATTGATACTTCTATTTTAGTATCAAGAATATCGATCCTCACATAAAAATATTGATTCTGAAGTTTTAACTAGTGATCTTATAATTTAGATAACATGAATATTAATGCATCTTATAAGCTTCGAAGTGGAAATAAATAAATATATTTGTGAATAGTTGCATGGCACTGGAACTGTTTTTTCTTCCGCTCATCTTGATGTGCCAGAAATGCTAAAATACACTAGCAGGCACAGACAGCGCTCACCCTTTCAGTCATAGCGCTCATTCAAATAGGGAGCAGTGCTTTCCCGAGGTAACGACAGAAAAACAGCATCTGGAGTTATTCACACTAAGTAATGACAAATCTAGATGTGATGTAGAGCTTTACTGGTTGTTTAGATCAGTGTTACTATCAGAAATAATTAATAATTATTTCTTTAGTTATTAATTAATATTTAAATTAATTAATTGAATCTGACTCATTAAAACCTCATATGGGGCTCTAGTAAATGTAGTGTGCTATGTTTAGGAGCAAGTTTGGTTATTAGCAATAATTAATAATTATCAAAGATAATTATTAATTATTAAAATCAATAGAACATTGATGAGAATCAGTGTTAGCTTTTTTTAATCCTTTAAATCAATAATTATCAAAGATAATCATTAATTGTTAACATCGATGAAACATTAATTCAAATTAGCACTAGCTTATTGATCATTCAAATTCAATCATCAAAGATAATTATTAATTATCAAAAATCAATAGAATATTAATAAGGATTAACATTGATGGGGCACCACACTGAAATCAGGGACTAATAACCAAATAGTAAAACAGTCTCAGTATTAGATTTTTTTCTTAGGAAAATTGACATCCGAAGAATATCGATTTTCCGGGAAAAAAAACAATGAATGAAGGTTTGAATCCGAGCACTGACATCCCGTCAGCATGACCCAGGCGTATGCAAAACAAACCAAAACACTTCTCTTTGTAATATAAACAAAGTTTATTTATGCAGTAATATCAATTAATAATTAATACAATGCAGTCAATAAACTTCCGACTTACAACTACAAACTAAACAGTGATATGATTAGATATGGAAATAAAATAATCCTATAACACATAAGGTGTGTGTGTGACAGTGTGTGTGTGACAGTGTGTGTGTGTAAGGAGGGATGCGCACAAAATGGCGGATGTGACTCTCGTGGAGAGTATGTCACACGAGACTTCCGGCCAGGGAATATGACCGTGAATGGGGGCAGAGATGGCGTCTACCAGTTACCGCGTGTATTCGCTTGTACGATAGCTTAGGGACAAAGCTGGGCTTTAGCGTTTAAGTTATCTATGAGCCAAAAATGTGTGCCAGAATGTTTGTGAGGGGTCGCGTGCGTGTATGTGTGGTGTGTGGTTAGTACGAGAGAGAGAAGTGATGGCCCTAAAGCCGATTTCGCGATTGTGGGAGAGAAAACAGCTGTTAGTTCATCGCTCAGAGACGCAGTGGACGGCTTGTAAACAGTCCCGCGTTATTTGACTCTTTAATGGATGAACTCAGTTGCTGTCTCACCCGCAATGGCGAAATTGCACAACAATCCAATTTGGTTGGCCCACAATACAGCGAAACAAATTTGTGATAATTAATACCCTAAGTATTAATAATGAGCGGACATGGCGGTCCGTAAACTGTACAAGCAAAAACCTTGAAACACAAGAATAACACACTATAATATTCTATCTCTGCCCAGATGTAAACCTCTTACTTGAATCGCATGAGGACACAGGTAGAATGTGTTTTCCTGCGTCCTTTAACTCTGACCTGGTTCCTTGAGGCTCGGGTGATGACGGGAGGCCGTTTCCTCGCTCTGTCGGCGGGCGGTACGGCTGATTCTCGGCGGGCTGGCGGAGAACTCAGAAATGTCGACTTGATTGAAGATGGAAGAGAAATCTTTAATCTCTTCACTTCTGCAGGCAAATGGATGAAGATGCGAATTGCTCGGCGGTCTCCTTCTGATCCGTTAGAGTGTTTGGTTGAACACAGAGTAATCTCAACTCGTCCAGCGAGATGGAGATTGTATGGCTACAGTTTCAAGTCGGACATTACTTCCTTGTGCCACGAGGTTGCACCTGAGAGCAACGATAAACTACATCTATACTCGGTGAACAAAGTCGCTGGAAGCAAATCCTGAAAGCATTTCAGAGGTATTTCAACTCCTGATTATGTCATGTTTGAGGGACGTTCTGTTGTGTGCCTCATCCAATAGGAGTTGAGAGTTCGATCCTTTAGTGAGCAAGGCTTCATGGGATTTGTAGTCTGTTTTGGACTCCCTTTGTTTGATTTTGGCGTGATTTTTATCAGTAAGATTTACGACTTGGAATGTGGGGGCTTGAGTTAGGTTTTTACGACTGTGTTAGGCCTGCCTTTGTCTTCTATCTGAATACATGAGGCCCAACAGTGACATGTATTATAATGGGCTTGTTTGACAATTTTTACAGGTTTATTTAAATTCAGAGTTGTTAAAACATTGATAATGATCTGTAATCAGTGTTAATAAATGATACCTTTATGAAAACTTACCATGGATTTACTGTAGTAATATTGTATTAACCATGACTGTAGTAACCACGACTGTAGTAACCATGTTTTGATACAATTAACCATGGTTTTACTACAGCATTACTGTAGTATCCATATGTTAACTTGTTTTTATAGTAGTAAAACCATATAATAATAACCATATAATTTCATTTTGAGGTATATGTGGCTTATACTAACTAATTTTTAAAGGGTAAACAAAGCAGCCTAATAATTTTCTGTTTAGGTCCATAAATATATAAAAAATGTAAGTAATAATGTAAGTTACTAATTTTATCCAAAGAATTCATAAAAATTTAATATAATAGAGGTATTGGTATTTTTATCGATATCAGTGATATTGGCCTAAAAGTACTTGGTATCGGATTGAAAAGAAAATAAGTGGTATTGCCCATCCCTAGCCTCCATGTGCGGACCCTCTACGTGTAGATTAAAACAGCTTTAATAAGGTTACTGATATGACTAGAGTCTTCATTTTAATGCGAGTGCTCATGATTTCCTACATATACTGCACAATTACAATTCATGTCTTTAGGAGTTAAACTTTTTTAATGAGGAAAAAATTACTGAGTGCACCTTTAATGAAAAAAAACAAAAAACAAAGTACATATATATATATTTAGATGTCATGTTTAATGCTTCCAAAACAACTTAATATTTAATCCACTAATTTTACTGCCTTTGTTTAAGAAAAGTGTTTTGTTTTAATTTACAATTATTAATAGCTATGTCTTCAGTGTGCATAAATTCAGCAAGCAATCCCTAAAGCCCAGCCCTAACTGTAACCATAGTAGAGAGTCATTGGTCCATATCCCTAGAGGCCACAGGTGTACCAACGATCTAGCAGCTTATTCAATGCGTGCATGTGTGCTTCTGTTTTGATGTGAAAACTGGAGGGGGAAAAAATATTGAATTCAAAATAATGTTTTCTTGCATTGTTGACATATAATGAGCTGGTTTTTGATAGTTACATGTACAGCACACTCATTTTCAGGTCTTAAAGGAATAGTTCACCCAAAAATGAAAATTCTCTCATCATTTACTCACCCTTATGCCATCCAGAATGAGTATGACTTTCTTTCTTCTGCAGAACAGAAATTAAGATATTTAGAAGAATATTTCAGCTCTGTAGGTCCATACAACGCAAGCACGTAAAGGCAGCATAAAAGTATTCCATAAGACTCCAGTGGGTAAATCCATATCTTCAGTAATGATATGATAGGTGTGGGTGAGAAACAGATCAATATTTAAGTCAATTTTTGCTAGATTTTGCAGTAATAATTGATTGCAAGTTTGACCTACAGAAGGGATGAACTGTTGGGCCTCATGTATTCAGATAGAAGACAAAGGCAGGCCTAACACAGTCGTAAAAACATAACTTAAACCCCCACCTTCTAAGTCGTAAATCTTACTGATAAAAATCGCACCAAAATCAAACAAAGGGAGTCCAAAACAGACTACAGATCCATGAAGCCTTGCCCTCTAAAGGATCGAGCTCTCAACTCCTATTGGATGAGGCACACAACAGAACGTCCCTCAAACATGACATCATCAGGACTTCAAATAATTCTGAAATGCTTCCAAAGTGGCTTCCGGCTAATTCGTTCACCGAATACGGACGTAGCTTTTTGCTGCTCTCCGGTGTAACCTCGTGGCATAAGGAAGTAATGTCCGACTTGAAACTGTAGCCATACAATCTCCATCTCGCTGGACGAGTTGAGATTACTCTGTGTTCAACCAAACACTCTAACGGATCCGAAGGAAACCGCCGAGCAATTCGCATCTTCATCCATTGGCCTACAGAAGTGAAGAGATTAAAGATTTCTCTTCCATCTTCAATCAAGTCGACATTTCTGAGTTCTCCGCCAGCCCGCCGAGAATCAACAGCCGTACCGCCCTCTGAGAATCAACAGCCGTACCGGCCGCCGACAGCGCGAGGAAACGGCTCTAGTCATCACACGAGCCTCAAGAAACCGGGTCAAAGTTAAAGGACGGAGGAAAACACATTCTACCTGTGTCCTCATGCGATTCAAGTAAGAGGTTTACGTCTGGGCAGAGATAGAATATTATAGCGTGTTATTCTTGTGTTTCAAGGTTTTTGCTTGTACAGTTTACGGACCGCCATGTCCGCTAATTATTAATACTCAGGGTATTAATTATCACGAATTTGTTTTGCTGTATTGTAGTCCAACCAAATTGGACTGTTGTGCATTTTCGCCATCGCGGGTGAGACAGCAACTGAGTTCATCCATTAAAGAGTCAAATAACAAGGGACTTTTACGAGCCCCGCTCGTAAAACCGCGTCTCTGAGTGATGAACACGGCTGCTTCATCTCCAGCTATAGCGAAATCAGCTTTCGGGCTGTCACTTAATCATCTCTCTCTCTCTCTCTCTCTCTCTCTCTCACTAACCACACTGACACACACACACACACTGTCACACACACACCTTGTGTTATAGGATTATTTTTATTTCCATATCTAATCATATCACTGTTTAGTTTGTAGTTGTAAGTCGGAAGTTTATTGACTGCATTGTATTAATTATTAATTGATATTACTGCATAAATAAACTTTGTTTATATTACAAAGAGAAGTGTTTTGGTTTGTTTTGCATACGCCTGTGTCGTGCTGACGGGATGTCAGTGCTCGGATTCAAACCTTCATTCATTGTTTTTTTATTCGAAAATCGATATTCTTCGGATGTCGATTTTCCTAAGAAAACAATCTAATATTGAGACTGTTTTAATATTCGGTTATTAGTCCCTGATTTCAGGGTGGTGCCCCGTCAATGTTAATCCTTATTAATATTCTATAGATTTTTGATAATTGATAATTATCTTTGATTGAATTAGAATGATCAATAAGCTAGTGTTAATTTTAATGTTTCATCGATGTTAACAATTGATAAGTGTTGATTTTAAAGGATTAAAAAAAAGCTAACATTGATTCTCATCAATGTTCTATTGATTTTAATAATTAATAATTATCTTTGATAATTATTAATTATTGCTAATAACCAAACTTGCTCCTAAACGTAGCACACTACATTTACTGGAGTCCTATATGAGGTTTTAATGAGTTAGATCCAATTAATTAATTTAAATATTGATTAATAACTACAGAAATAATTATTAATTATTTCTGATAGTAACACTGATCTAAACAACCAGTAAAGCCCTACATAATAATTGGTGCCCTGTGTGAGGCATCCTACGTGCCAGTTCTGTCACAGTGTGTATGCATAAGAATCCAAAGTAATAACTTGAAATCCTTACTTCAAAGTTTGGTTCTGTTTGACAATTTACTTCTCAAAACTTGCCAAACATAAGCCAGTGTGGTGTGAAAGTGCTCTTAAGAGTGAATTAGGGGTTGGTAAATTTACTATAGTCTGCTTAAAATCTGCTGTTGTTGTTATTTAACTCCTAACGCTTTCATCTAAATGTTACAGAGAGGTGCCAAGTCACTTCATTGACGTCCACCAAAGAGAGAACGCAGTGAAATTTGCACATTACATAGCAGTAGACCGTAAGCCACAGGTCGAAGCCTCTCAACTGTGCTTTCGTGTTAGCATTATATCAACTGTAAAACAACAAGCTGTCAGAGCCACTATCACAAGAATTTTTACGGCCCCAGTAAAATGGGTCACCAATCGCCCTGTGTGACTGGAGCTGAAGCTCCACAGAGGTTAGTCGACCCAGCACTGCAAGATGTAGTTGCTGCTGTCCTCCGTCTCTCCATAGAGGAGAGAAATAACCTTAACGGCTACAATGTTAGTCGTTGTGATGAAGCTTTGCTGGAACTAGTTGATTATGTCAACAACCCGGTCGGGAAGCCAATGCGCACAATCCTGGACCTTGTGGGCCAAATGTTCCTTCTTCATCACCGCAAAACCCAACTGCAAACCGCCGAGCACCAGGCCCAGCTCGCACAGCTGCAGAGCAGCTACAATGCGGTGCAGAGGGAAAATCTCAGCCTGCACCAAGAAATTAGGTGCACTCAAGCTGAGAAAGTCCAGGCACAGAAAGATAATGCCCGGATGCAGGAGGAAAACGAAGCCCTGCGCAGGCAGCTTCAAGCTGCCCAGCTAAAAGTAGAGTCAGATCAGGTAAGTGCAGATGAAACGCACCGCACGACATCTGACATAGAAGAAGGCTCCCTTTGTAGCACTACGCATAGAAATGTGCCCCTGAGAAACCCAGGAACACATGCTAGGAGCCGAGCTGCCCCTAGTGGTACAGTCTCTGACTTCGTCCTCCAAGACACCTTTCAAAATCCTCCAGCGGCCCGCTGGTTGGATGCAAGTGCCCCTCCTTATAGTTGCCCTCCTCAGTCAGTTTTCAGTCACGCCACCTTGCGTTTCAAACCGACTGATTCCACACCACGAAGGGGGGACAATTATTTTCAAGCCCAGAGTGGTGTAAGTGGCTCAAATATCCCATTAGCCAGGGAGCTGTACGCAACCCGGGGTCCACCCCCATACGTCGACTGGACTCTTTCCCCACCAAGAAGGGGAGGAAGTCGTCCTCATCGCTATAGCGATCCGAGTGACTATGATGTTTCGGATGACTCGGACGACCCGTGGTCATACCGACACCAACGCTTGCGCATCCGACAACTCGAGTCCCTCGCAGGGGACATAGAACGTTTTGACCCAAATAATCGAGATTCAAACATCGACAATTATCTTAGGGAAATTGAGCACTGCCTGATTGATCTGCCTTACGCTTCCTCGCGCGAAAAACTCAAGCTCATATGGAAGACCACGGTAAGGAGTGTCCATGCGTTCATGGAAACGCTACCGACTGGTACACGAAACCGCTACTCAGCTCTGTGTAAAGCCCTACGCGAGGAGTATTCGCTGTATATCGACGAAGCCTCCGCTACCATAGCTGCTTTCGCCATCACCCAGAAGAGGCACGAGCCACCGCGTGAGTATTATAGACGCCTGAGAACCACGTACTTCCAAGGAAGTAATGCGCCAGGTCTGGAGGAGGAACTAGCTTTCAAGTCTCTTTTCCTTCACAACCTCCACGAGTGCGTGCGATATGACGTCACAATGCACTGCAGAATGGGCAACCCCACCATGCAGGAAATCAGAAAGTACGCGCAACTGGCATGGGAGACACGTGTGCGCCCTGCCCGAGGGCACGAAGGCGACGCCAGAGCCCTTGGGATCCAAGCCTCATATGCAGACCTAGCGCTTGAAGGCAACGAAATGCCTCGCGTTAAGGTGAATGCTAGAACCGGACCCCAGAGGCGCCGATCACCCCGCCAGCAGGGTAAGCAACAGAACCAGGGGGGTGGTAACCAGACACACCCCAGGGTCACGGCAGGCCTAAACAACAAAACGTTCGCTGGCCGAAAGGAAATGCGTGTTTCAAACGAAAACCCAAACAAGAAGGTGAGTGGGTAGGAAAGGTTTCAAATCCCCTCAGAGAACAAGATTTGAGAGAGGAAATGGAGGATATAAGGAGACGCTTGACTGAGTTAGTAACTAAGCTTGACGTGCTCCGTTGTTCACCAGGTCCGTCGACCTCCTCGAAGGAACACGGCGCTGAAACCTCGTCAGTATGACTAGACGATGTACCCCCTCCCGTTAACGCCAAAGTTTACTTTGTAGGTCGGGAAAAGGGGAACAGTGTCCAAGTTGCTCCCCAAAACAGTCACTCCTAATATGCCACACCCTCTTTTCTGACCTTCTTGGGCAATCTGTACCGTAAGGGCAACGCCTGACACGTGGGTCATTCCGCTCCCACGCACTACTCGACACCGGTTCCGAAATAGTCTAATGGGTTCCAACACCTCCGCAGAGGTGGCTAGAGCAAAGCTCTCCCTTGGCAAACCGTTATAGACAGAGACCTGCAATGTAAGCGTCACAAGCTACACAAATGATAGGTCGTCTATCACAAAACGGGCCTGGATTGACACCTTTCAAGGGATGATGCTAACAGACCCTGTTTACATATGTCCCATTAATATGGAACCACTATTAGTTGGCCAGGACCTACTGAACCGTTTGGCTCCGCTCATTGACTGCCGTCGTGGACACATGTGGGCTCAGGTTGACATACAGAGACCACTTGGTCCAGAAAACAGTTCGCCAGCTTCAGATACACACGTCGCCATCGTCCAAAAATCCAGCAGAGACGACGACTCCAATAAGAACAATTACAGGGCCTGGGTAAAACCCTTCAGGGTACTATAGTCACTGTAAATTTGCAATCCGTTCTTATTGATAACACTTTGCACTCTTTAGGGATTTTGTCAGAGAAAACAACTTATGCGTGTATCGTTAGAGATCTAATGCAGGACCTCAGGGAAATTAGCTCCTCAGTCAACAGTCTGAGTGGTGGAAGGATTCCAGATTACCTGGTCTCCCTAGACCTTTTCGAACAAATCCTTAGATCTGCTACTATCTCCATTGTGCAACCTTCACAGATACACATGGCATATAGTTTTGGCATTGAAATTCCAATCCATGTAAATCCTCAGAACCTCAAAATAGGATTTATCCTCAATCTACCGTCATAGGCAGAATATATATAGACTAAAATCTGTATTTAATGTTGGTTTTCAGAGAGGTAATGCACACATTCACCTCAAAACACCACCAACACTCGCCTACCATGATGAGGACCCCTCGCTCTACCTTATCTCTAACCTAAACATGTGTACCAAGACAAAGTACATTCATTGGGTTTGTCAAAACACAACCCCTTTGTTAGAGAGGTGACTAACTACCTCTGCGGCCAAAGAGCCGAATTCCATGAACAAGTGTCATGATAGCATGTCCATCAAAGATGAAGGAACGGAGACAAAGGTAGAGCGAGCAGGCAGTCGCTGGCTCGTTAACACACCAGCCACCGAAGTCATACGACTGCCATGATACAGCCACTAAACTAAGGCCACTAAACCAAGGCTACCAAACCAAACGGTGTTCTTAATGGTTCCCCAAGGAGCCAGCGTGCACACTGACGATATTGTCCTCCATCATCTCAATGTCAACAAACATGATGCAGAAATTGAGATCATGGACGCATTTAGAGGTCACAGCCTCACCGTTGATGACACCCTTCGACAGCAGCTTCAGGCTGAAGGGATGGAATTAGTGAAGTTCAGTCTCAAACCGACTGGCTTGACCACTATATTTCATAGTCACATAAGCAGATCGTCATCTTACCGAGAACACCCTATCAGTTTGGTTGCCCTCTGGCTCCTCCTTAGTGGTTGGATCATCATCGCAATTATTGCACACGCCATGTACAGGTACATGCAACACCTACAGGCCAGACTGGACTCACTTCTCATACAGCCGCGTTTTACACACCAGTCTGAGCCCATCCCACAGGTTAACCCCATCATTTCCAAGGATAAGCCATTTTAACCTTTAACCCTCCTTTCCTCTAACATTTTGTTCCTAGTAACCAATGTCAGGTTCTACTTTGATTTTGTGTTATGACCAAAGAACAACAAAGGATTGTGTTATGGTTAATGCTGTGCCTTCCAAGAACTAGAAATGTTTATGTGTGATGAATGTAGTTTTAGAATTAGCTAGAAGTTCTATGCCCAGATGTGCCTCAATCTCTGTCCAGACGATAAAACCTCTGTGAACTCTAATGAACTGTATGGACTGTGCAACCATTTCTCTTTCCTATCAGAAATACATGGATGGCATAACCCACAGGTTACTGTGAACCGACAAGAACTGTTCGGCCCTTCAGTTGCTCTAAAGATGCTTGACAACAACCAACTCTTCAGAACAAAGGGGGGAATGTTGGGCCTCATGTATTCATATAGAAGACAAAGGCAGGCCTAACACAGTCGTAAAAACATAACTTAAACCCCCACCTTCTAAGTCGTAAATCTTACTGATAAAAATCGCGCCAAAATCAAACAAAGGGAGTCCAAAACAGACTACAGATCCATGAAGCCTTGCCCTCTAAAGGATCGAGCTCTCAACTCCTATTGGATGAGGCACACAACAGAACGTCCCTCAAACATGACATCATCAGGACTTCAAATAATTCTGAAATGCTTCCAAAGTGGCTTCCGGCTAATTCGTTCACCGAATACGGACGTAGCTTTTTGCTGCTCTCCGGTGTAACCTCATGGCATAAGGAAGTAATGTCCGACTTGAAACTGTAGCCATACAATCTCCATCTCGCTGGACGAGTTGAGATTACTCTGTGTTCAACCAAACACTCTAACGGATCCGAAGGAAACCGCCGAGCAATTCGCATCTTCATCCGTTGGCCTACAGAAGTGAAGAGATTAAAGATTTCTCTTCCATCTTCAATCAAGTCGACATTTCTGAGTTCTCCGCCAGCCCGCCGAGAATCAACAGCCATACTGCCCTCTGAGAATCAACAGCCGTACCGGCCGCCGACAGCGCGAGGAAACGGCTCTAGTCATCACACGAGCCTCAAGAAACCGGGTCAAAGTTAAAGGACGGAGGAAAACACATTCTACCTGTGTCCTCATGCGATTCAAGTAAGAGGTTTACGTCTGGGCAGAGATAGAATATTATAGCGTGTTATTCTTGTGTTTCAAGGTTTTTGCTTGTACAGTTTACGGACCGCCATGTCCGCTAATTATTAATACTCAGGGTATTAATTATCACGAATTTGTTTTGCTGTATTGTAGTCCAACCAAATTGGACTGTTGTGCATTTTCGCCATCGCGGGTGAGACAGCAACTGAGTTCATCCATTAAAGAGTCAAATAACAAGGGACTTTTACGAGCCCCGCTCGTAAAACCGCGTCTCTGAGTGATGAACACGGCTGCTTCATCTCCAGCTATAGCGAAATCAGCTTTCGGGCTGTCACTTAATCATCTCTCTCTCTCTCTCTCTCTCTCTCTCTCTCACTAACCACACTGACACACACACACACACTGTCACACACACACCTTGTGTTATAGGATTATTTTTATTTCCATATCTAATCATATCACTGTTTAGTTTGTAGTTGTAAGTCGGAAGTTTATTGACTGCATTGTATTAATTATTAATTGATATTACTGCATAAATAAACTTTGTTTATATTACAAAGAGAAGTGTTTTGGTTTGTTTTGCATACGCCTGTGTCGTGCTGACGGGATGTCAGTGCTCGGATTCAAACCTTCATTCATTGTTTTTTTATTCGAAAATCGATATTCTTCGGATGTCGATTTTCCTAAGAAAACAATCTAATATTGAGACTGTTTTAATATTCGGTTATTAGTCCCTGATTTCAGGGTGGTGCCCCGTCAATGTTAATCCTTATTAATATTCTATTGATTTTTGATAATTGATAATTATCTTTGATTGAATTAGAATGATCAATAAGCTAGTGTTAATTTTAATGTTTCATCGATGTTAACAATTGATAAATGTTGATTTTAAAGGATTAAAAAAAAGCTAACATTGATTCTCATCAATGTTCTATTGATTTTAATAATTAATAATTATCTTTGATAATTATTAATTATTGCTAATAACCAAACTTGCTCCTAAACGTAGCACACTACATTTACTGGAGTCCTATATGAGGTTTTAATGAGTTAGATCCAATTAATTAATTTAAATATTGATTAATAACTACAGAAATAATTATTAATTATTTCTGATAGTAACACTGATCTAAACAACCAGTAAAGCCCTACAGAACCATTCACTGCAGAATTGCTAAAGAAACAGCAACTGCTCTACAGGGTCTTTCCCAGCAATAAATGTACTGATTGTCTTTGAATAAATGCATTAGTTAGAAAATAAATATATAAAAATTTGTGGACTTGTGGGGCTTTTAGTTCATGTCCGTTACCTTTTAGGTCATCTATATGCATGTCCACTGCTAAATTTGACAAAATTAAGTTTAAGCAGATATATATATATATATATATATATATATATATATATATATATATATATATATGTGCACAATAGAGTTTCAATGGCAATAAGAAATGTTTATGGTGAGTATTCTCCCACCATAGTAGCCAATAGCTCTACAAAGAGCCACACCTGAAAAATTATTAATTTCAAGAAAATTAGAACAATTAGGTCTTGTTTCAGTGTATCTATAATTTTAAATGGCATATTTTTTTTCACTTAATTTGCTCCAAGGGACTTCTCTCCTTCATTTGAGCTTTATTTAATGGATACCAAACCAGAGCAATATTAGCTAATGAATTCATTGCTCAACACTGGAGGGTGAACAGGGACTTTTTGGGTCCAACACCCTGGAGGTTAATTATGCTAACATATTTGAACAAGAAAAGCATACTAGTAGTAGCCAGTGCACCGTTTACAGGGTCACATCAATTCTCAACAGAACACACCCAATCTTTCAGTGGCTCGCATGCACAGTAATGCTGTCAACACATCAGTTATAACAATTCCCTCATCTACAACCATAAACTAGTTCAGTTTTAACTCAGTTGCAGGATCAGGTCAATTGTGCTGTGTTTTGAAATTAGCTCGTCATTGTAAATATAAAATTAATTGGTTTTCTTCCATTTTGGGATGCAGTATGACCATAATCTTTGGTATGTGTTATTTGTTTCATAACAGTTCAAAAACTCTGCTCACCCTAACAAACACTGATAGCTGCCATTAGCTTAAAGAAATAGTTCACCCCATAATGAAAATTCTCTCATCATTTACTCACCCTTATTCCATTTGTATGACTTTTTTTCTTCAGCAGAACACAAATGAAGATTCTTCAGCAGTTCTTTTGGTCCATACAATGCAAGTGAATGGGTGCCAAATTTTTGAAGCTCTAAAAATCACATAGGTCAGCAAAAAATTAATCCATATGACTACAGTGGTTAAATCAATGTCTTCATAAATGATTTGATATGTGTGGGTGAGAAACAGATCAATATTTTAGTAAATTTTTACTATATATTTTCCTCTCTGCTCAGTCAATCTCCACTTTAACTTTCACTTTAACATTCTTCTTGTATTTTTGGTGATTCACACTCTTCATGCATATGTCCCCTACTGGGCAGGGAGAAGAATTTCTAGCAAAAATGTACTTAAATATTGATCTGTTTCTCACCCACACCTTTCATATCACTCCTGAAGATATGGATTTAATCACTGGAGTCTTATGCATTTCTTTTATGCTGCCTTTACGTTCTTTTTGGAGCATCAAAATCTGGGATGGCACGTGGTGAGTTAATGATGAGAGAATTTTCATTTTTGGGTGAACTATTCCTTTAATCTGGGGAATGTGGAGGCCTGGGAACTCTTCATCATGTTCCTCAAACCATTCCCGAACAATGCGTGCAGTGTGGCAGGGCACATTATCCTTCTGAAAGAAGCCACTGCCATCAGCGAATACCATTGCCATGAAGGGGTGTACCTGGTCTGCAAGGATGTTTAGGTAGGTGGCACATGTCAAATTGATGTCCACATGAATGACCGGAACAAGGGCTTCCCAGCAGAACATTGCCCAGAGCATCACACTCCCTCCATCGGCTTGACATCTTCCCACAGTGCATCCTGGTGCATCACTACCCCGGATAAACGCAAGCACTCCACAATCCTTGCCGTTTCAGAGATGCTCTGACACAGTTGTCTGGCCATAACAATTTGGCCCTTGTCAAAGTCACTCAGGTCTTTACTCCTGCCCATTTCTCCTGCATTCAACATGTTGACTACGAGAATTGATTGTTTGCTTTACCATCTAATCTACCCAGACCTTGACATGTGGCCTGTTAGGAGATGATGAACATTATTCGCCTCACATGTGAGTGGTCATAATGTTTTGGCTCATCAGTGTATATATATATATATATATATATATATATATACACACTGGCGGCCAAAAGTTTGGAATAATGTACATATTTTGCTGTTTCAGAAGCAAATTGGTACTTTAATTCACCAAAGTGGCATTCAAATGATCACAGTCAGGACATTACTGATGTAAAAAAACAGCACAAACACTATTTGAAAAATGTCATTTTTGATCAAATCTAGACAGGCCTCATTTCCAGCAGCCATCACTCCAACACCTTATCCTTGAGTAATCATGCTAAATTGCTAATTTGGTACTAGAAAATCACTTGCCATTATATCAAACACAGCTGAAAGCTATTTGGTTCGTTAAATGAAGTTTAACATTGTCTTTGTGTTTGTTTTTGAGTTGCCACAGTATGCAATAGACTGGCATGTCTTAAGGTCAATATTAGGTCAAAAATGGCAACAAAAAAAAAAAAAGAAACAGCTTTCTCTAGAAACTCATCAGTCAATCATTGTTTTGAGGAATGAAGGCTACACAAATTGCCAAAAAACCAAAGATTTCATACAAAGGTGTACACTACAGTCTTCAAAGACAAATGATAACTGGCTCTAACAAGGACAGAAAGAGATGTGGAAGGCCAGATGTACAACTAAACAAGAGGATAGGTACATTAGAGTCTCTAGTTTGAGAAATAGACACCTCATGTCCTCAGCTGACAGCTTCGTTGAATTCTACCCGCTCAACACCAGTTTCATGTACAACAGTAAAGAGAAGATTCAGGGGTGCAGGACTTATGGGAAGAATTGCAAAGAAAAAGCCACTTTTGAAAAAAAAAAAAAAAAGAAAAGAAAAGGTTAGAGTGGGCAAAGAAACACAAACATTGGACAACAGATAATTGGAAAAGAGTGTTATGGATCTTAACCCCATTGAGCTTTTGTGGGATCATCTAGACTTTAAGGTGTGTGAGAAGTGCCTGACAAGACAGCCACATCTATGGCAAGTGCTACAGGAAGCATGGGGTGAAGTGTCACATGAGTATCTGGACAAACTGACAGCTAGATTACCGAGGATCTGCAAAGCTGTCATTGCTGCACGTGGAGGATTTTTTGATGAGAACACTTTGAAGTAGTTTAAGAAGTTCAGAATTTTTTTAATTTATTTTTTTTAATTGTAATTGTAATTTTTCACATTATTAATGTCCTGACTATACATTGTGATCAGCTGAATGCCACTTTGATGAATAAAAGTATCAATTTCTTTCCATAAGAGCAAAATCTGTACATTATTCCAAACATTTGGCCGCCAGTGTATATAAACATTATATATATATTAGAAACAGTTTAGCAAAATCTAATCTCTACCATTTCTACCACTACACAGTATATACCACCCAGCACTGAAAAGAATGCCTTTTTGAATTTATTAAATTGTTTGTGGAAAGTGGTTGCACAAAATTGATTTATCTTCATTTGACATAAATATTATTCGTTGAAAATACATTGTTTTTAGTGAAAAACAACTTAACTACAAAAATGATATTGAGTAAATCCAATTAGTTCTAATCAAATTCAGTGAACTGTCTTGTGGGAAACAGCTATTACTGATCATGAAGGACTGTATCAAATTCCCTTCCTTTAATACTAATAGAGCAAATTCTACCATGTAAGAACTCTAATTTTCGTGATGGTGACTTCAAATAGAAAACCTTAATTTAACAAGAAAAAAAGCAACAAAGTTATCACAAGACAGAGCTATAAACACAACTTCAAATCTTATTCATTACCAACAACTATTTACGCTCCACATAAGCACTCATGCCTTGCCCAGGCCTACATAATTAAATAGTTGTGTGTCCACTCCCCCAAACTAAGCTCAGCTGAAACAGCTCAATTTTGTTTTCTAATTGACTTTAAATAACGGAAATAAGTTTGTTCACAATACAGAGAATACATTTCAAAACAACTTATAATTCTTGAGAAAAAACATAATTAGAAAAAGAGCAACATTTTGTAACATACAATCAGGGTTGGGGAGTAACGGAATGCATGTAACAGGATTACGTATTTAAAATACTAAATATTAGTAACTGTATTCCACTACAGTTACAATTTAAATAGTTGGTAATCAGAATACAGTTACATTCAAACAGTATTTTGATAAATGTAGAGATTACTTTTTTTTTTTTTTTTTTGTCATTTGTTTAATTTAATATTTAGTCTATTTAGTTGGAAAACATTTCTCCATATAAATGATGCGATCCGAGGAGCTTTTGAACAGTGGTGAAACATTTTCTTACGATTTGTTTCATTCATACGAGCCTAAAAGAGTAGCTACATCGTGTTTCTACAGCTTGACAAAAAACAGTTAGAAATGCTTTGAGAAATGAAACATAAATCCAATAAATACACGATTACATGCCTTGTCAATGTTTTTTATGTGGTTAGGGTATTTTTACAAGAAATGCTAACCAATGTAGCTTAAAACATCATATAAAAAGCTGCAAACAATATATTTTCTGCCTCATTCTATGAACAGAATGAACATACGATCAGAAAAGGATGTCGTTGTGTAGACTCAGTGGGGTTTTGACATTTGGAGCAGCAAAAATAGTTAACCTTGTGTAAATTTTCATGTGAACATTTAGCTTTATGCTAAGCTAAAATGCTATTTCTTGCCTTTACATGCATCTGTTACCAGGCGCAATTATATTTTATAATGAATTCATTTACTTGAGAAGCACGTGATTTTTAAGCTTTTTTTCAGAGAATGTATTTTACAGTGAAGTGTATTTCCTTACTTTATTTACTTGTTTATAGTCAAAACAAGTGAAAAAAATCTGCCAGTGCTGAAGAAGTAATCCAAAGTATTTAGGATTACGTTACTGACCTTGAGTAATCTAACGGAATACATTACAAATTACATTTTACAGCATGTATTCTGTAATCTGTAGTGGAATACTTTTAAAAGTAACCTTCCCAACCCTGCATACCATTTACTAAGGGACAATTTCATTTTCTTTTTAGTAAGTCCTACTTCCATCCAACTACTATTGACTAGCAGAATAATTTTACAAGATAATTTAGTTAAGGGGTTTTCTGATAGAAAATTAAACATTAGAATGCCTCAATTGCCTCTGCATATGACTGGTGGAATAGTTACAACAATGCCAGTCTTCATTATAGAGCTGCACTAAGGATGCGAGAGGGTGGACTGATGTTTAGCTTGGCCATGCATCTCATCACGACCAACCAGACAAGGAGTCGTGGTTATATGGAGCTTGCATTTCTGCACAGTGTTTCCTTATTACCCAGGCCAGAGCTGGAGTCTAGCCCAGAACCGGATTGGAGCAAAACTAGCTGCAGGTTCACTGCATGCACACTTGCCATTTAGTTTGGCAAAGTGCATAGCTCTCCTGCCTGTAAATGTAGCACAGACCACATGTACATGATTGAGTGGAATGTGTGATTATGCTGGTCAGTAGATGAATACTATATGGCAATGGTCAGGAGGAACTCCACCACCACTCGTGTGTTGTGTAGATATAATGAATGGATAAAGGCCATGGTTGATGAGACTAGCCAATACACAGGTCATTTCAGAATAATACAGCCAGACTTGAACAATAGTTTATTCTTTTGCACATGTTTAATAAACACATGCATAGACATGACCTTGTGGGTTGTCCATGTGCTTCAAGCTATTTCAATTCAGAAAAAAAAAAAAAAGATCTTAAACGAATCACCGACCAGCCTGAAACAGCAACAATGACTTAACAAATGTGAGTTTGGGGTGGGACTGTCCATCCAAGCAATAGCAGACAGAGGTAGTTTTTGCAAAAAATCGTTGTTTTTGCAATACTGTTGGTAAAACTAAGGCTACGTCCACATTAATCCAGCAATTCCAAGTAAACTTCCCATCACCATTGAAGGAATGCAATGTGAAGGTTATACATTTAAGTAACATTTATCATTAAAGGGTTAGTTCACCCAAAAATGAAAATTCTCTCATCATTTACTCACCCTCATGCCATCCCAGGTGTGTATGACTTTCTTTTTTCATCAGAAAACATTTGAAGAAAAATATCTTAGGTCAGTAGATCCTTAAAATGCAAGTGGATGGAGATACGACCTTTGAAGCTCCAAAAATAACAGACAGTCATCATAAACGTCATCCGTACGACTCCACTGGTTAAATTAATGTCTTCTAAAGCGAAACGATTGCTTTTGGTGGCCTGTGTGATGTAATCTTGATGGCACGTTCACACGAGAACAGATGCACGTGCGACACACCTGGAAGAGCAGCGCTATTTACAGCTGAGTAGGAGGAATGCTTTTCAGAAGCTTTGTTGGTTTTATCTGTTTGTATACCCACAATGGGGCATTTGTGTGCTCATTCTGGATGTCTCACCTGAGAGAAAAACATGAGATTACATATATAAAATGCCAATACGAATACATCACACAAGACTGCGTGAACTCCGCCCTCTCGTGAATGTGCATAGGTCTGCCAACAGAAGCGATGGTATATAGTTAAAATATACTTAAATATGGATCTTTTTTGCAGCAAAAGTGATTGTTTCGCTCTGAAGCGTTGGCCAGAAGGCAACAGTTCAAAAAGGTAATGGGCAGAGTGAGTGGGTTCCAGAGTGATTTTTCCAGCCTTTTCCTCACTCTGGAAGTGTATAGTTCTTGAAGTGGGGGGCTGGGGGCAACCAATAATACTCTCAGCAGTCCGAATTGTCCTTTGTAGTCTTCTGATGTCTGATTTCGTAGCTGAACCAAACCAGACAGTTATTGAAGTGCAGAGGACAGACTCAATGACCGCTGAGTAGAACTGTATCAGCAGTGTCTGTGGCAGGTTGAACTTCCTCAGCTGGCGAAGGAAGTACAACCTCTGCTGGGCCTTTTTCCCAATGGAGTCAATGTGGGTCTCCCACTTCAGGTCCTGTGAGATGGTAGTGCCCAGGAACCTGAATGACTCCACTGCTGCCACAGTGCTGTTTAGAATGGTGAGGGGGGACAGTGTTGGGGTGTTCCTCCTAAAGTCCACAATAATCTCCACCGTTTTGAGCATGTTCAGCTCAAGGTTGTTTTGACTGCACCAGACAGCCAGCTGTTCAACCTCCCTTCTGTATGCAGACTCATCATCATCTCAGATTAGGCCGATGACAGTGGTGTCATCTGAAAACTTCAGGAGCTTGACAGAGGGCGATGCAGTCATTGGTGTAGAGGGAGAAGAGTAGTGGGGGAGCACACATCACTGGGGGGCACCAGTGCTGATTGTACAGGTGCTGGAAGTGAGTTTTCCCTGTCTCACAAGCTGCTGCCTGTCCATCAGAATGCTGGTAATCCACTGACAGATAGACATGGGAACAGCGAGTTGATTTATTCTGGAGTATAGCTTGGATGATGGTGTTGAAAGCCGAACTGAAGTCCACAAAAAGGATCCTTGCATATGTCCCTGGTCTGTCCAGATGTTGCAAGATATGATGCAATCCCATGTTGACTGCATCATCCACAGAACTGTTTGCTCAATAAGCAAATTGAAGGGGATCTAGAAAGGGTCCAGTGATGTTCCTCAGGTGGGCCAACACCAGTCTCTCAAATGATTTCATGACCACAGACATCTGGGTGACAGGTCTGTAGTCGTTAAGTCCTGTGATTTTTGGTTTCTTTGGGACAGGAATAATGATTGAGCGTTTGAAGCAGCATGGGACTTCACACTGCTCCAGTGATCTATTGAAGATCTGTGTGAAGATGGGGGCCAGCTGGTTAGCACAGGATCGAAGACACACTGGTGAGACGCCATCTGGGCCTGAAGCTTTCCTCGTCTTTTGTTTCCGAAAGACCTGGCTCACATCATCTTCACAGATCTTAAGTGCAGGTTGAGTAGCAGGAGGGGGGAGGAGGGGGGTTGCTGGAGGTGTTGGTGTTTGTGTGAAGTGAAGGTCAGAATGGGTGTGGGGTGTGAGATTGGGCCTTTAAAATCTGCAGTAGAACACATTGAGGTCATCAGCCAGTTGTTGGTCCACCACAGGGTTGGGGGTAGGAGTCCTGTAATTTCTGAGATGTTTCATGCCACTCCACACTGATGCAGGGTCGTTAGCTGAAAACTTGTTTTCCAGCTTATCAGAGTATCTTCTTTTAGCCACTCTGATTTCCTTGTTCAGTGTGTTCCTGGCCTGATTGTACAAGACTTTATCCCCACCCCTGTAAGCATCCTCTTTGGCCTGACGAATCTGCCTGAGCTCTGCTGTAAACCATGGTTTGTCTTTAAATAAGTCCTATAAGGAATGCACATATCCTCACAGAAACTGATATATGATGTAACAGTATCTGTGAGGTCATCCAGGTCTGTGGCTGCAGACTCAAAAAACACTCCAATCCGTGCAATTGAAGCAGGCTTGTAGTTCCCACTCTGCATCATTGGTCCATCTCTTTACAGTCCTTACTACTGGCTTGGTTGATTTTAATTTCTGCCTGTAGGTTGGAAGAAGATGAACCGGACAGTGATCAGAGAGTCCCAAAGCTGCTCTAGGGACAGAGCAATATGCATCCTTTATTGTTATGTAACAATGATCCAGTATGTTCCTGTCTCTGGTGGGGCATGTAATGTGCTGTTTGTATTTGGGCAGTTCATGTGTGAGAATTGCTTTGTTAAAATCCCCAAGAATAATAATAACTGAGTCCAGGTATTGTTGTTCTGTGTCTGTGATTTGATCAGTCAGCTGTTGCAGTGCTGTGTTCACACATGCGTTTGGCGCGATATACACACTCACCAGAATAATCGAGGAAAACTCCTGCGGCGAGTAGAGAACAGCTTACAGTTAATAAAGAGCGCTTCCAAATTAGGACAGCACATCCTCTTTAACGTTGTTACATCTGTACACCAACTTCCATTGATGTAAAAGCATGTTCCACCGCCTCTCGTTTTCCCCGTTAACTCCGCGATGCGATCCGCTCTGAACAGCTGAAAGCCCGGCAGATGTAACGCGCTGTCCGGAATGGCTTCACTCAGCCAGGTTTCTGTGAAGCACAAGGCAGCAGAGTTTGAAAAGTCCTTGTTTGTATGGGTGAGGAGATGTAGTTTGTCTGTTTTGTTAGGAAGAGATCGGAGATTCGCTAGATGAATGCTCGGCAGCGCTGTTCAAAATCTTCGTCTCCCTCGCCTGCATCTCATAGCGCGTTTAAACAACACAGTTGCGCCTCCGACTAAAATGTCCAGCAAAAACCGAGGAGAAGGTTGTCTGGTATATGCTGCCGAATGTTCAGCAGTTCGTCCCTGGTAAAACTGACTGGAAAAATATTACTAAACAAACAAACAAAAACAACAAAAGAACTGAAAAGCTACACACCGAGGCGGCCATTCGTGGCGCCATCTTGATGATTTCCAGCTTCTACTGTACTGTGATAGTACAGTAAATGCGACACAATATACACTATGCACTTACAAAATACACTATGCACTCAGCCATGTAGTGTATGAATTTTCAAAGTGTAGTATCGTCCCAGATGGAACACTTAACAGTTTTTTACTACAAGGAAGCATTCGCCATTTAATAGCTAACAGAAGTGATGTTTCAAGAGCACATGATGTGTTGCCGCTAGCTTTAGTGCATTAGCCAACCTCAGTTCAACACTTGCATCTTAAACAACGTACATATTCACACTGCTTGGGGTGATGGTAAAGCATTCAACTCACATTTGTAAGGTGTTGTATCCACTGAAGTTTCGCTAGCTGCTACATTCTTCATTATTTACAACTGTTTTGTCAGACCAGTAGCACAGCCAGGTAACTCCGCCTCTTCCACTATGTACGGCAAGCCGCATGCGTTAAGTGCATGAAGTGTTGAACATTTCACACTCCGATTTGACGGTTGAAAAAGTGCATCATCCAGGTACTTAAAGTGCACTTCTTTTTGCTGCATTTTCAATGTTAACATACTAATCGCACAACTTACACTACAAAATGGCATAGAATAGTGCAGAAGTGTGTGGTTTGGGACACACCTTAGGCAATTGCCTAGGGGCCCTGCATTGCCAAGGTCCCCCCAAAAGTCACGTGAACTTGTTAGATAGCTAGAGCTCTACAGTGCGACAGTTTTGCTTGTAATTGTGTTAAAATGATAACATACAAAAATACATTTTAACCCAAATTTCCTTTTTAGCGCTTGGAAAATCCACAAATGACACATATTATCAGCGTTGCAACAAAGAATTTAAAATTAGTCTGATGTCTACTTTGCTATCGTGAACTCTTGAGTGCTCAAACTTAGCGCATGGTCATGGACGTATTTTCGGTGTCGAGGTGATGTTTTCTCTGCACTGCGCGTGCGCTGAGCTCAAAAGCTCGAACCACAATTGTCTGCTACATGCAAAAAAACAATTAAACGTACAATTACGCATGCACAAAATTACACTTTAAACTAATTAATTCAGTTAATATTGACATTCTTACACTTTATGCAGTAGTTTACAATGTGACCATGACACTTCAATTTTAAATTTTGTTTATTTATATTTAAATAGAATATAGTATATAGTATACAGTAGATACAAGTTAGTTTTCGACAGTTTACCATCCATGAGGTTCAAACAGCTCTCAAATTACTAAATACAAATAAGTCAGCTGGTCCAGATCAATTATTAATAAATTTAGCAGCTGACTTTATTTCTCCTCCATTAACATATATCTTTAATCTTCCCTTATATTTAAATGAAATCCCAAAGATGTGGAAATATGCCTTTGTTATTCCTTTGTTAAAAGGTGGTGATCCTACAAAATTGGATAAATATAGACCCATTTCTTTTTTTCAAACTGACATTATATTGGTTGCTCCTCAAGCATGACACATAACAAAACAAAACATTCAGGCACAGAGTCAACCATTATCCCCCTTAAACCCCATTATTTCCCTTCCCCCCTCCCAATTCCCAACCCCACCCCGACTCCCAACAAACATACCTGTGGCCAGGACCGTGTACACACGCAAAAAGCACAAAGGCAGCATAAAATTAATCATACGACTCCATATCTTCTGAAGCAAAATGATAGATGTGGGTGAGAAACTGATCAATGTTTAAGTCTTTTTTCTTTTTTTTTTTTTTTTTTGACTATAAACTCTCTGGCGATATGCACAATGTATGTGAAAGGAGGAGAGGGTCTCTGATTTTATTACTGTATACACAGGTGCAGCAGGTAGGGCAGAGCCCCACCTAAAAAAACAAATATTCACACTAGAAATTTCCAATAATTTAATTTGTTAACCCGTAATGTGTTCAAAATGCTGCAATAGATATTTAAAAGCATGCCTGTAAAATATATATATATATATATATTTATATATTTAAGTCGTAAATAATTTATCTGAAAACTCTCTTACACTTTGTATGATACTTGCATGTCGGGCAGAGAAACTGCTGCCCTCCCGAACACCACAGCACCAATCATTGGTCAAATCTGTGGTCAAATATGGTACTGCAACGAGCCCCCATTGAGATGCAATGGGGCAGAAATGAGTCTGCCCATAATGAAGTATCAAACCAAAGGTAACTTTAGTATTAGTGTGCTCCAGTCTTACAGACTGCGAACAGGGTTACCGCTATTGATAAACTTGTGCGTAACAGTGTGTCATTTATTTCAAATTCACACAAACTGTCCATCAAACAACATGGTCCTGACAAGCCACACATAAAAAAAAAAATGGTTTAAAAATCAAAAGACAAGAGCAGGTGATAAGACATTGTGTTTATTGTATGATGAAAAATCGTATGTCAAAAAGCCTTAGCTCTCTGTTTTTCCCATATGTAGCCTACTTTTTTTGTTCTTATTTTGCAAGGGGACAGGGGGATGTATACAGTAGTGTGTATACAGTTTATGCGTTTTGAAACATTTCTACTGCAAACCCATTTAAAACATTGTTATTATTATTATTATTATTAAAAGCATGTTTTGTATTTATTGTTAGCTCTGTGAAAACCTGTAAATGACTATTTATCAAAACAGAAACTTGCTGAAAGGCGAGTGCAGAAACGACACACCATTTTTTCCCCACGTTTTCATTTTGTTATTATACTGTTTTGCTTGCACTTTAAGCAACACATTAACCTGCAGTAACACAGTAACGTAATGACTGATGTATTCTGGCTCGTGACCACAGATATTGGTGGGGAAGATCTTGCTCTGAGTGCTAGTTTTCTTTCTTCCTCTTTTTTTGAGTTATTCAACTCGTTCAACTCATTCTTCAAACACTATGTGATGTTCTTGCATTATTCCACCACAAGGCAGCACTCTAAGAACATAATGATTTTATTATTTTAAATAAGAACAATTTACCATGGAATGTTGATTTGTTGAAGATCAAAATCTAAATCAAATATAGTTTTATAATGTCAAGTGTTATTAAACAACCCCAGGGAGAAGAGGAAATCTATGAATAGAAATATCTATCTACAGGTGCTGGTCATATAATTAGAATATCATCAAAAAGTTGATTTATTTCACTAATTCCATTCAAAAAGTGAAACTTGTATATTATATTCATTCATTACACACAGACTGATATATTTCAAATGTTTATTTCTTTTAATTTTGATGATTATAACTGACAACTAAGGAAAATCCCAAATTCAGTATCTCAGAAAATTAGAATATTACTTAAGACCAATACAAACAAAGGATTTTTAGAAATCTTGGCCAACTGAAAAGTATGAACATGAAAAGTATGAGCATGTACAGCACTCAATACTTAGTTGGGGCTCCTTTTGCCTGAATTACTGCAGCAATGCGGTGTGGCATGGAGTCGATCAGTCTGTGGCACTGCTCAGGTGTTATGAGAGCCCAGGTTGCTCTGATAGTGGCCTTCAGCTCTTCTGCATTGTTGGGTCTGACATATCGCATCTTCCTCTTCACAATACCCCATAGATTTTCTATGGGGTTAAGGTCAGGCGAGTTTGCTGGCCAATTAAGAACAGGGATACCATGGTCCTTAAACCAGATACTGGTTGCTTTGGCACTGTGTGCAGGTGCCAAGTCCTGTTGGAAAATGAAATCTGCATCTCCATAAAGTTGGTCAGCAGCAGGAAGCATGAAGTGCTCTAAAACTTCCTGGTATACGGCTGCGTTGACCTTGGACCTCAGAAAACACAGTGGACCAACACCAGCAGATGACATGGCACCCCAAACCATCACTGACTGTGGAAACTTTACACTGGACCTCAAGCAACGTGGATTGTGTGCCTCTCCTCTCTTCCTCCAGACTCTGGGACCCTGATTTCCAAAGGAAAGGCAAAATTTACTTTCATCAGAGAACATAACTTTGGACCACTCAGCAGCAGTCCAGTCCTTTTTGTCTTTAGCCCAGGCGAGACGCTTCAGACGCTGTCTGTT
Organism: Myxocyprinus asiaticus; assembly: GCF_019703515.2. Classification (NCBI taxonomy): domain Eukaryota; kingdom Metazoa; phylum Chordata; class Actinopteri; order Cypriniformes; family Catostomidae; genus Myxocyprinus; species Myxocyprinus asiaticus. Next base: position 48,246,477 of record NC_059357.1, on the reverse strand, counting down.
GTTCAAGAGTGCCTTGACACAAGGAATGCGACAGCTGAAACCCATGTCTTGCATACGTCTGTGCGTAGTGGTTCTCCCCCACATTTTTGAATGGGTTTTGTTTCACAATCCTCTCCAGGGTGCGGTTATCCCTATTGCTTGTACACTTTTTTCTACCACATCTTTTCCTTCCCTTCGCCTCTCTATTAATGTGATTTTACACAGAGCTCTGTGAACAGCCAGCCTCTTTTGCAATGACATTTTGTGTCTTGCCCTCCTTGTGCAACGTGTCAATGGTCGTCTTTTGGACAACTGTCAAGTCAGCAGTCTTCCCCATGATTATGTAGCGTACAGAACTAGACTGAGAGACCATTTAAAGGCCTTTGCAGGTGTTTTGAGTTAATTAGCTGATTAGAGTGTGGCACCAGGTGTCTTCAATATTGAACCTTTTCACAATATTCTAATTTTCTGAGATACTGAATTTGGGATTTTCCTTAGTTGTCAGTTATAATCATCAAAATTAAAAGAAATAAACATTTGAAATATGTCAGTCTGTGTTTAATGAATGAATATAATATACAAGTTTCACTTTTTGAATGGAATTAGTGAAATAAATCAACTTTTTGATGATATTCTAATTATATGACCAGCACCTGTACATACATAAACAGCCTTTTTATGTATGTAGATTGTCCATACGACATTTTAACATCAATATTTAATGTAGTGTTTAAAATATTATTTAAAGTAATATATTATAAAACATTATATATAGTAATGTTTTATTTATTAATGCAGATATCTAAAACCAAGGGTTTGATTAATGATTTTTAATGCTACTAATAACAAATAAAAATAAAAAATAAAAATAAATAAATAAAATAAAATATGAATTTATTGTTATGTTTAATCTAGTGTGTGAGTTTTCAGAACTTTATTACAGGGGAAATTTGAGATAGATGTTGGGAACTGATGGTCGTTTTACTGCTAAACATAGTCATGTTCCATGAGAGCAGGAACGTGGATACCAGGTGTGGAAACTGCTGCTGCAAGACAGTTTCTCATGACGTCACCACACACCACTTCTCTGGGTTCGGCATTGTCATCGTTGATGACATCATCATCGGCATCCACATCTGCTTCGATGATGTCACCAGTGGCAAAGCACATGTTGTGTAAAATTACACAGCATGTCACAACAATGGGGATGAAGCTTGGCCTCACCTCAAGTGCTTTGAAAAAGCTGGACCTCCACCGTGTTTTTAGCATTCCAAAGGCCCTCTCAATCACATACCTGGTCCTGGAATGGTGCCTGTTGTAGTGGGCCTCAACTGGAGATGCAACAGGCTCCCAATAGGGGGTCATGATGGTGATGGGGGATGTCAGGCAGGGGTACCCCCATCTCCTAGGAGGCACTTGCCCTCAGATGGGTACAGCTGCTTGCTGTAAATGGCACTGTTCTTAAGGGCCCTTGCATCGTGCACAGAACCAGGGAAGCGACACAAAAATTCAAGAATTTTCCCTGGTGGTCACACACTGCCTGGAGTTGCTCCGACTGACACTGAAAGCAGGAGAGCCTGCCAGCCTGGCAAACTCTGTGCCCACCTCCTTTAGCGCCTCACCCTGAGGAAGCTGAACAATAATTTCAGGAGGCCAAGGACCGCTCTGCTGACCTTGTACACAACCCTGTGCACTGTTGACTTGGGGATGTCGAAGGCAGAGGAAACAACCTGATAGGATGCAGCATGGGCAAGTTAGTAAAGGAACATTACCACCTCTATATCTTTTGACCATCCATGATGAACCTCATAGGGAAGGGCAGCTATGAGACTCACTGTGGATGGTGTGGTCAGGCACAGCATGGGGCGCAGGTCAGGTCAGTCTTAGGATGGGAACCATTGCAGTATGTATATACATACTGCAATGGTTCCCATCCTAAGACTGACCTGTGTGTGTGTGTGTGTGTGTGTATATGTATGTCTGTGGTCAAATGTCTGTTTTACATACGAGTAAAATGTGTTTCCCTGTAATATTGATATACATAGCAAATGTAACACATTTTTAATAAGGACAGGGCATTCTAAAAAGAGTTACGTTTGGTTTATGTAATCTTAAAATTATTACACACATCAGTATGCGTGAACATCAGAAGCATATCAGAAGCACTCTCGGCATGAAAGACCAGCATCAGGTAGATCTACGATGGCTCGCTGCTTCTCTCATCAATATGGTAGGATGCATTTTCAGGGAAGCGTAGATGAATTGAGAAAGAATAAATCAAAGGGGAGGGTAAATGGAGTTTTATAATTAAATAACTCCTATATTATAAATGACATATGAAATAATTCATTATGGGATGTAGAAATGAGATGTGAGGAATCTGTTGTCACTGTCTCGGTGAGTCCGCTGGTTTGTTTTTGTTTGTCATCACGTTCTCTGTTGAGTTCAGGTGTCGCTGACTCTCGTAATTTGCGTTGCCATGGAAGCCGTGATTGTTTCCATGGTAATGCTGATCAAGCCAGCTTGCTGCCAACAAGCAGCACCTGATCACCATTAGTTCCCTGGCTATATCTACCTCCCTCTGTTTTGTGATCATCGCTCGATTGTTGTTTGTGTCCTGTATGTGACCACTCTCTCCCTCTGCTCTAGTGTATCCTGTATCGTGTCTGTATATTGGTTTCCAGTCTTGCTGTGTTTATATAAATAATCTGATCATTGTTCTCTGCACTTGGATCATTTGTCTCATCCTTCCTGATATCTGTTGTGGTACATTGACAATTTATCAATGACTGGAAGTGCGGCACTAAGCGCCAGCATTCACTTCTGTAAAATGGCACGATTTTATGATGTAGTAGTATGTCTCAAACCTTGATCACTTTTTTGATACCTACTTAAAAGTGTGTACTATTCCATTACAAAACAATACACACTTTTAGGACATAGTATAAGTAGGCGAATTGGGATGCAGCACAAGTCATATTAATAACAATCCATATGAACAAGGAATTAGTGCAAATTACCAAAGAGCACTTAAAATGGACTCCAACTAATATTAATAATCCATAGAAACATGAACAATTCTTGCAAAATACAAGAGCACACGAACAGACTACAAATACTTTTAATAACAATCCATGTGAACATGAGATGAATTCATACAAATAACACAAACATTCATGTATTAATATAAATAGCTAAATGGAAGTGCATTATTTTTTTCCCGAAAGTTTTTAAAATGAAAGAAACACGAGCATGGATTTTACGCATGTGCAGCTACAAAATAATGAATGAATCCCTCTCTGAGACTACTCGTATTTCTGAGTCATATAAAAGATTCATTCAAAATAAACGAATCGTTCATGAAAGACCCATCACTAGGAACATATTATAAATTAATATCACTTAAACGTGATGTAGTAATTTGACACTGACGGTACTCCACTACTTGTTGAAAAAGCTGCACAACTTTAAGAGTATTGACGTGTCACACTACTACTGCACCCACAGTATTAACTTAACTGCTCCGTATCAACTGCACCTGTTCTCTCAAAAGTGATGGAGGTCCCACGAAGTCACGAGTTGAAGATGACCCAACTTGAGAAACTGCCGCCAAATGTTTCGCCCCTTCATGTGGCTCTTCAGTGACAGCCCGAAGTCCTTTTAGCATAACTTACAACAAGCTCTATGTACATTGCTCATGTCTAGCAAGAGCCAACCATAATAAAATGTCAATGTCCAGCTATGCTGGATTGAATTTACACTAACCAGGCATGATGGTTATCTAAACCATGACCATTACTAAGGTTCAAATTAGCCGATTAACAAAAATGAGCACACAAAATCAACTGAATCTGAGCATGAAAATGTCACTCAATTTGATCAAATTCATCCACTGCAGTGGTAGTTGTAAAAGGGTGGGGGAGGGGGACTCCACTGTTAACACTAATTCAAGGTAGAAGGCAGCTGAACTGTCAGTCACACAGCCCTTCCAGTCAAGGGCAGTTTGTGTCCTGCCTGCGGGGAATATTACAAATATCATTATAGACTTTAATGACTTTTTTATAATTTGTACAAATCACATACACATTCTGTTTTTAATTTCAAGCACATTTAAGCACTTTTCCACAAAACAAGATGATTTTTCAGGTTTTCCAGACCTTACATTTTGAAAAGCTAAATTCAAGCACTTTAAGGACCTTGTGCGAACACTGTTCTTACCTTTCTTCATTGAGCAGATGCTTTTATCCAAAGCAACTGACAAACAGAAGCTATTCTTCCAAAGGAGAAATTAAGAATAAAAAAGCTGTTAATTTAATATTTTATTTGTCTGATTTACAAGGAGTGGCTGAATGGCAAAATATTTCAGTATTAACTGTTAGTACTTTTTGAAGACATTTCTTGTCATGTGGCTCCCTCTGGTGAACAAAAAGTACAACAGCCTATTTATGTATTATTACAGCATTATTGCAGTTGTAAAAAATAGCTATTGCTTATGTTATAGCTCTGCCAAATTGATGAAAATTGGCATGTTACCTTAGAATGTTCTCAGAAAGTTTTGATAAGTTTGAATTTTTCGCTCAAAAGATACAGGCCAATTAGTAATTACAGGCCACACCCAAAAACGTATTCGCTTATATCAAAATTATTTTTATAACCATTTGTCAGAAGGGTCTGCAGATTATGTATACCAAGTTTTGTGTGAATAGGACAAATGGCCTAGGACGAGTTCGAAAAAGTAGATTTTTCAAAAAAATCGAAATTTTTAGAAAAGATTTAATGTTGAAAAAAAAATCCATGTGATCATATCCTTTAAGGGCACTAACGGATTTGGAGAAAAAAAATTTGATATTTTAGCCTATACAGTTCCGAAGTTATTAGCAAAAATGCAAATTATCTTATTATAGCGCCACCATGTGGCCGATTCTCACAACATTTAATATACAGCTTCCTGTAGAGACCCTCCTTGTGTATAATAAGTTTCATGACCACCAACCATTCACAATTCAGGTTATTATGTGCTGAAGTTTGATTGGCTGCTGGCGGCCATTTTTGTTAATTTGTCAAATCAATTTTTTAAGAATATGCTAGTATTTGAACCAAAGTTCCATATTTAATTTTAACTTTGTCGTTCAAATGGCTGCAAAGTTATCACAGTTTTTTAGTTGTAGCGCCCCCTAGGGGTGGAATTATGCAAAACTTTGCTGACATCTTCTAAACGTCCTGTTGACTATGTGTCCCGAGTAGGTTTTTCAAAAATTTCAAAATGGCGGAAATAAATTATAGATGGAGATATACATTTTGTAGGGCTTGACTCAAGGAATCAGAAGAAAAAAATATTTTGATTCTAGCCCTTATGAACATAAATGCAAAGGTGCTATTATAGCGCCACCTAGTGTCTGACAGATGGGTGTGTGGGTGCCTGAGTAGTGGGGGTGATTTGGAACCATCCTGCCAAGTTTGGAATCTCTACAACTTACTGCCAGACACTTTAAGGCAGAAAAAAATTAATAATAATAAATATAGCTGCAAGCAGTAATTATCAGGGTTCAAGCACAATAGGGCCTTTAACCCCATGTTCTGGATTGTATTAGGCATTTCTCAAACATTATGCAACAAAGACAATGCACAAATTGCATACAAAATGTAAACTCAAACAGAAAAGTGGCAACGTTGTTACATCCACTTTAAATTTTGTCATTGTTATAGTGCCACCAAGTGGCCGAGCTCCATTTCTTTGTAGGTTTGTCCTCAGAATGAGCCCTTACATAAGTGTGCCAAATTTCGTGACAATATCTCATTCCATTTAAGAGTTATAGCTGCAAATTTGCATGCTGTCGATACGTAAAATCGAAAGTTCCATTTTTTTTTTAATAATTATTTATAAATAGACTCCAGAGAATCTTGTGGCACTTGTTTTGTTGGGATTGAGCGAAAAACCTAGGACTAGTTCGCAAAAGTAGGTTTTTAATGTAATCTCAAATATTTAAGGAATGGTTTGACGGACAGTTTTGTTCTTGAGGTAAAGTTGTTCAGAATGAGAAGAGCTATCATATGATATGAATTACTTGTGTTTTTTTAAAACACTGCATTATATACAACCGTTAACACGCACAAAAATCGTGATAGCACCACCCAGTGGCCGACTTTTTTAAAACTTTGCACAGACCTCTTAGGCCAAGAGTCAAATATGTCCACCATGTTTCATTCCGATCGACCTTTGATAACCTTGTCTAATAGCTGCTGAAAGCTGATTGGCCAATGGCGGCCATGTTTTTAAACATACGCAAATGTCCTTATAGACATTAATGGGACCTGAGACAAAGACACTGTATCCAAAGCTTGAAGTCAATAGGACCAACGGTTCCATAGTTACAGCCATTTTCATGTTTTTCCCTAATATAGCGCCACCAAGTGGCAAAACTGCACAGATTTTTTTTGGCATCCTCAGATAGAGCCCATACATAAGTATGTCAAGTTTAGTGAAGATATCTCATTTCGTTCAAGAGTTATAGCATTTACGTAAAAGTGGCCATGCCTTCTTCCTGTGTTTTCACGTATTGTAGCTAACGTGAATCGAAAGTTCAAACTTTTTTAAATAATTATTGATATTGACACTCCATAGAATCATTTGGCATTGGTTTGGTCTCGATCGGACAAATGGCCTAGGACTTGTTCGCAAAAAAGTTTTTTTGCAAAAAATCCAAGATGGCGGAAAATTTTTCATGGCGGAAATGAAATTGGAGACATTTTGTTCATCTTGATTCACAGATTCCATTGATATAAGACACTTGAGTCAGTTAAAAAGTTATGGACATTTTTCTAAAAGTTTTTGTGTTGCTCACTATAGCGCCACCATCTGGCCGATCGGGGCGAGACTTTGTGCCTGAGTAGAAACAGTGAGTACTACCTTCTGTCTCTACGCCTTACAGTTTGGGCTCCACAATCAGTTTTAAGGCAGAAAAATAATAATAATAAAATAACTAGTGAAGAAGAGAAATGCGGAAAAGAAGGGAAAGAGAGTTTTTTTAATTTATTTTATAAATAAGAGTTATAGTTATAGCCTTTGATTATGGTTGTGGGTTAGTCAAGTGCATTCGAAAGAGGCAGGTCTTGAGCCGTTTCTTCAGGTAGAGGACATTGACATGGTTCTTTTTTATTCCTAATCGGTTTTATCGGACTCAAGATGGCACCGAGTATGGCTGCTGCGTTGCGAGCTCCAACACAACATAGCAATGTTTTGTTTGTTTTGTTCACAATTCTTATGTTTTTTGTCTTGGATGTTGTCTGCCTTATTGTCTACGACAGACAAACACTTTTGGACATTGGTTCAGCGATCTCACACCAAAAACCGGACTTCACATTCCTCAATGTCGACCCGCTGTTTACAAACACGCAAGCGGAGCCCTTTGTCTGGGCAGCACGGCCGCGGAAACGCAGGAGGAAAAGGGGAAACAGAGCCGGCGTTCTCATCAGAGTAAGACGCCGCGCAAATCGACCCCCGCTACCCACTATTCTACTGGCAAATGTTCAGTCTCTGGATAACAAGCTCTGAGAGCTGAAAGCGTGGATCTCTTTCCAACGAGAGACGAGGGACTGCTGCATTATCTGCCTAACAGAAACTTGGATGTCTGCGGAGATTCCAGACTCAGCCATTGAACCCGCGGGGTTCTCCGTGCACCGAGCGGACAGAGCAAAAGACCTCTCAGGTAAAACAAGAGGAGGTGGTGTATGTTTTATGATCAACAAATCCTGGTGTGATCAGAGGAACGTACATTCCATCAAGTCTTTCTGTTCTCCTGATCTGGAATTTCTTATGCTTCTGTGTCGACCATTCTGGCTACCGAGGGAATTCACAGCAGTCATTATCACTGTTGTGTACATCCCCCCACAAGCCGACACAGACCGGGCACTCAAGGAACTGTATGGGATTATAAGTGAGCAGGAAACCACGCACCCTGAGGCCGCGTTCATTGTGACCGGGGATTTTAATAAAGCCACTTTAAAATCAGTCGCACCAAAATATCACCAGCACATTAGTTTCAACACACGAGGGGACCGGTTTTGGACCATTGCTACTCTCCGTTCCGGGATGGCTACAAATCCCTCCCCCGCCCACCATTTGGCAAATCGGACCACTCTTCCATTCTGCTTCTGCCCGCTTACAGGCAGAAATTGAAACAGGAAGCACCCACCCTCAGAACGATCCAGTGCTGGTCGGCCCAATCAGACTCTATGCTACAAGACTGTTTTAATCACACGGACTGGGAGATGTTCCGGTCCGCCTCTGATGACGACATCGAGCTTTACGCTGATAGCGTAATGTGTTTCATCAGAACGTGCGTAGAGGAAGTGATTCCGACCAGAACTGTACGAATCTATCCGAATCAGAAGCCATGGATCAATAGTGATGTTCGCGCGGCACTTAATGTGCGGACCTCTGCTTTTAATTCCGGGAACGCAGAGGAGCATAAACAAGCCAGTTATGCCCTCCGAAAAACTATCAAAACATCAAAACGCCAGTACAGGAGCAAGATTGAAGGACAGTTTAACACCACCAACTCTAGAAGCATGTGGCAGGGAATTAACATCATCACGGACTTTAAAGGGAATAAAAACTCCGCCATGAACACCGCTGCCTCTCTACCGGATGAGCTAAATACTTTTTATGCTCGTTTCGAGGGAAATAACACCGCCCTCGCGGAGAGAGCTCTCGCGGCTGAAGCTACAGAGGTTAGTTCACTCTCCGTCTCTGTAGCGGATGTAACCCGATCCTTCCGACGGGTGAATATCCGCAAAGCCGCGGGCCCAGACGGCATTCCGGGCCGCGTCATCAGAGCGTGCGCGAACCAGCTGGCTGGTGTTTTTACGGACATTTTCAACCTTTCCCTCTCTTTGTCTGTAGTCCCCACATGCTTTAAAACATCCACCATTGTGTCTGTACCAAAACAATCAAAAATAACGTGTTTAAATGACTGGTGTCCTGTTGCTCTGACCCCCATCATCAGCAAATGTTTTGAGAGACTAATCAGAGATTACATCTGCTCTGTATTGCCACTCAATCTTGACCCGCTGCAGTTTGCTTACCGCAACAACCGTTCCACTGATGATGCCATTGCATCTACAATACACACTGCTCTCTCACTTATGTGAGAATGCTGTTTGTAGACTACAGCTCAGCATTCAACACCATAGTGCCCTCCAAGCTAGATGAGAAACTCCGGGCTCTGGGCTTAAACAGCTCGCTGTGCAGCTGGATCCTGGACTTCCTGTCAAGCAGACGCCAGGTGGTTAGAATGGGCAGCAACATCTCCTCATCACTAACCCTCAACACTGGAGCCCCGCAGGGCTGTGTTCTCAGCCCACTACTGTATTCCTTGTACACACATGACTGTGTGGCAACACATAGCTCCAATGCCATCATTAAGTTTGCTGATGACACGACGGTGGTAGGTCTGATCACTGACAATGATGAAACAGCCTACAGAGAGGAGGTGCACACTCTGATACACTGGTGTCAGGAGCACAACCTCTCCCTCAACGTCAGTAAGACAAAGGAGCTTGTGGTGGACTTCAGAAGAAAAGACAGAGAACACAGTTCCATCACCATCAATGGAGCACCAGTGGAGAGAGTCAGCAGTTTCAAGTTCCTGGGTGTCCACATCACTGAGGAACTCACATGGTCCGTCCACACTGAAGTCGTTGTGAAGAAGGCTCATCAGCGCCTCTTCTTCCTGAGACGGCTGAGGAAGTTTGGAATGAACCGCCACATCCTCACACGGTTCTACACCTGCACTGTGGAGAGCATCCTGACTGGCTGTATCTCCACCTGGTACGGCAATACCACCGCCCACAACCGCAAAGCACTGCAAAGGGTGGTGCGAACTGCCAGACACATCATCGGAGGTGAGCTTCCCTCCCTCCAGGAAATATATACAAGGCGGTGTGTGAAAAAAGCTCGGAGGATCATCAGAGACTCCAGCCACCCGAGCCATGGGCTGTTCTCACTGCTACCATCAGGCAGGCGGTATCGCAGCATCAGGACCCGCACCAGCCGTCTCCATGACAGCTTCTTCCCCCAAGCAATCAGACTTCTGAACTCTTGATCTCCCACGATCAAAATACATCAGCACTGCACTTTATTACCCTTACTCTTATATCTCACACCGGACTGTCATAAATTATATTATTATTATTATATTATGTTCTCTCTTAGCAACTGACTATCAACCGACAGCCTGAATGTCAATTCAGTACAATACTGTACATTCTATATATATATATATATATATATATATATATATATATATATATATATATATATATATATATTTTTATATATATATATATAGTTTTATTTTTAATTTTTATTGAATAATGTGTATCTATATAGTAAAAAAAAACAAAAAAAAAAACAAAACAAAAAACAAAAACAGCGTATTGTATACTGTACAGTGTATGTTATTATTTGTATATTGTTGAGTGTAATTATGTGTATAACAGATGTTTAAATTGTGTTGTGTTAATTTGATGTTATTGTAAACTGGTATATGTCTCATCACTGTCATGACTTCTATGTTGATCAGAACTGCACCCAAGAATTTCACACACCATTGCACTTGTGTATATGGCTGTGTGACAATAAAGTGATTTGATTTTGATTTGATTTTATATTATTCATGTTATATTTACAATTTTATTTTCATTGAAAATTAAATAAAAAAAAATTTATTTTTATTTTCTTTTACAAAAATGTTTTAACTGAAATTGAAATTTGACATTTAGAGAAATATCTATTACGTTTACTAATAATAACATTTCTCTAAATTTAAAAACTGCCTCATTTTTTTTGACACCCTACATTCAAAACAGCTTCTACTTGTATTCATATATGCAATAAAATACCTAAATCATGTAATTACACATACAGTACATACAGAAATCTAATGAATGAATGAATTTGTTTAATTATTTTTTTATGTTTGTGAAATGACTGCATTAAAACTTGGTAATTGTGTAAATTTTTGTTGTTTTTGTGAAATTACCATCTTAAAATGTGTTAATTGTGTGAATTTTGTGTTTTCATATTTTTTCATAAATTGATCCAATACCATATACAATATAACAATTAGTAATTCTTAAGATATGGTACAAACCATCCCTGACATTTTCACATGCCATTATAAAGAGGAAATGTTGCTATTTTCAGAAGTAATCAATTATAAATACTTTAGTGAGGTCAGCGATTCCTCTTTATGTGTCACATATAAATCTGTTTTTGTTTTACATTTAATTCTAAGTTCATGAGTCCATGTCTTTTATTTTGATAGTTTAGTTCCTTTTTTATAGTCATGTGTTCATGTCATGTGATTTCCTGTTCCCTCATGTGATCTTGTCATGTGATCCTGTCATGTGTTTGCCCTGTTCATGTGTCTTGTTTTCATTGGTTCATTGTTTGAGTATCTTGTTAGCAGTCTTGTCTTTTCATTGGTTAAAGTGTTGTCTTGTTGTCTTGTTTACAGTTCTGTCTGTTGATTGGTTGTCATTGTCATGCATGTTCATGTATTTAAGCCCTCATGTTTGCCCTTGTCGGTGGTCAGGTATTGTTTTGTTGTAATGTTGTTTTCAAGTCAAGTCAAGTCGTTTGTTCTAGTTTATGTTGGATGTTCATCTTGTAAATAAACTGCACTTGAGTTCTTCACACTTCATCGTCTTCGTCTGCCTGTCACTGCTAGCAACGTTACAGAATACCTGACCTAACATGAACCCAGCAGTTCAGCTACTACATCTATACCAAGGAAACCTTTCCATTGAAGGATATGTTGAGGACTTCTGCGCTCTGGCCTGCAAGGTTGGTTTTAATGAGATCGCCCTCAAAGACATTTTCCGTGCAAGCTTGAATGAGCCGGTCTCCTCCATGATGCCTGGTAGTCGGATTACCCTCAGTCTGGCTCAATACCTCGACTTTGTACTGCAGCTGAGTGGACATCTTTCACTGTGGGAGAGGCTGATGAGGAACTATAGTGGCCACCAAGCCAGAGTCCCCCGACATGGCCGCCATGCCAGAGTCCACCATCAAGGTTGCCATGCCACAATTCTCCGTCAAGGCTGCCAAGCCAGAGCGCCATGTCATGGTCACTGAGCCAGGGTCCCACGTCATGGTCGCAGAGCTTACGCCTCAGCCTAGTCCATGCCATGTCAAGTCTGCTCCATGCTATGTCATAGCCATGCCTAAGTCTGCTCCATGCCATGTCACAGCCAAGCTTCAGTCTGCTCCATGCCATGTCACAGGCCCACCTCTGCCCTACGGTCCAGCATCCACGCCTGCCACGTTCCAAGAGCCAGCGTCCATGCCTACCACATTCCACGAGCCAACGGCCATGCCTGCCACGGCCAACGAACCAATGGCCACGCCTGCCACGGCCAACGAACCAACGCCCATGCCTGCCATGGCCAACGAGCCAATGCCCACGCCTGCCACGGCCAACGAACCAGCATTGCAAGTCTCTCAATGCTGGCTCGGGGATGGACAAGGCTTGCAATGCTGGCTCTGGGATGGACAAGCCTTGTCCGTCCCAGAGCTAGCGTTGCATGCCTCATCCATCCCAGAGCCAGCTCTCACTGAGCTATTAGACCTGGAGTTGGTTCCCGCCCTTGTGCCCACCCTGAGTACTCTTCCTCCTCCTCCTCCTGATCAGCCGGTTCCCCCCAAGTCACCGGCTCGACTATTGCCCCCTGTGACATCTCAGACAAGTGGAACTTCTGACCCTCCGACTCTGCCTAGGCCCTCCAAGCCCTGGACTCCGCTTTGGCCCTCCGATCTCTCAACATCACCTCGGCTCTACGTTCCCTCGGCTCCACCGGGGACCTCCATCCTTATGGCTCCGCCTTGGTCCTCAGCCCAACTGGCCCCACCTCAGTCTTCCGATCCCACACCTCCACCTTGGTCCTCCGAGCCTCCAGTGCAGCCTTGGTCCTCCGAGCCTCCGGCTCCACCCTGGCCCTTCGAGACTTTGGCTACTCTCTGGGCTCTAAGTTCTCCAGTTTCACTCCTCCACCTTCCATGGCTCCGCCTGCCATGCCAAGCCAAGCTGCTATGCCTGCCATAGCTAGTCAAGCAGCCCTGCCTTGCCATGTCGCCACGGCCACCCTGCCACGTCAAATCACCACGGCTGCCACCTCTGTACCCCCTAGGTCTCTGCCTCCACATCCTGCCTCACCAGGCCACGTTCCACGTCCTGCCTCGCCAGACCTGCCACCGGCTCCTCCCTGGTTTCCTGAGCAATGCCGGTCTCCAGATCCTCCGCCGGTCCCACCATGGTCTCCATCCCCATCTGGTCGCCTGTGTTTTCCAAGATTCCCCTCCCCTACCAGCTCCCTGATGGTACTTATTTTTCTGGGGCTTCGGGAGCCTTTCCCCTGTTCATGTGTCTTGTTTTCATTGGTTCATTGTTTGAGTATCTTGTTAGCAGTCTTGTCTTTTCATTGGTTAAAGTTTATTAGTCTTGTTATCTTGTTTACAGTCCTGTCTGGTGATTGGTTGTCATTGTCATGCATGTTCATGTATTTAAGCCCTCATGTTTGCCCTTGTCGGTGGTCAGGTATTGTTTTGTTGTAATGTTGTTTTCAAGTCAAGTTGTTTGTTCTAGTTTATGTTGGATGTTCATCTTGTAAATAAACTGCACTTGGGTTCTTCACACTTCATCATCTTCATCTGCCTGTCACTGCTAGCAACGTTACATTATGGTTACTTGGGGATTGCTAGCAGTATTTACTCTCTACATATGTAGTACTCACTACATGTTTTGTGCTACTGTCTTGTTTTAGTTCATAGTTTCCTGTCTTTATTATTTCCAGGTGTACTGTATTTTGTAATGCCATTACTTTATTTAAACCTTCAAACCTTTCCTGTGTCCTTTCTGAGGTATTTTCCATTCGTTCCTGGACTGTTTAGTTGGGTTGGTTTTGCTCTTGTTCTGTCTGATGGCTTAGTTCTGTTTTGTTGCTCTTTGCAAACTCTGCTTAATAAATACACAGCATTAGCATCCTAACAGCCCTGTTCAAAGTGCATTCATTACAAATACAACATAGTGGAAACAATAAATATGTATTTACAGTAACACATACTATTTTAACACAAGCTATTTCCATATTTCACCTGCTATTATGAGAAATCCATACAAGCTCTAATTATTTTTTTTATTTTTATTTTTTTTACAAGTGGTTTTAAGTTATTATGCTTATATTTCCTATAATACAACCAGGATTTTTCTATTGCGCTTATTCCATCATGCAACAGACAAATTGTATGGGATTTTTACCTGCAAGCAGCTATTATCAGGGTTCAGTCTTTTTAGGGTATTTAAGGTCATGTTTAAAAGGATTTCAAAAGAGGCACCTAAAACAGAGAAAGTGCATCAAAAACTTAAAGGCAATTAAGCAAAGAACCTTTGAGATATAGCCATTTTTTATAGTCCACCACATAATTGCAGGCTCCTTCAGCATCACATTCTAGCATATATGTGCTAAAGTTGATAACAAATCTGATGTTTATAACACCACCTATTCTTTAATCTCCACCAAATTTTGCATTTCATATACTATGATATGACCATGCTAAATTGAAAGTTCAGCTTACAGACTCCAACAAATATTCCTGCACATTATTTGTTACTCCTAAAACCTAGAACTAGTTTGCAAAAGTACTGTTTTAAACTGAAATTTTTAACGCACAATTTTACTGACACCAATGATTCTTGTGGAAAAGTTGAAAAGTTGTTCAGAATGAGAAGATCTATAATATATGAATTACTTATGCTTGTGTGAAACATTGCATTATGTAAAACCTTTAATGCACATGTAAAACATAATAGTACCTCCCAGTAGTCTTTTTGCTTTATTTTTTCTAAATGTTTACAGACCTCTATGGCCAAGAGGCAAACAGGTCCACCACATTTTGTTCTGATCTTTGTCTGACAGCTGCTGAAAGTTGATTGGCCAATGGCAGCCATGTTTCTCAGAATATGTGACTGTCATCATAGAAACTGATGGCACCTCAGATAAAGACACTGCATGCAAATTTAGAGATCACTCAGACCAATGGTTCCATAGATAGGTAGAACCAAATTAATGTATTTTCTTGCCTGTTACAGCACCACTAAGTAGCCAAGCACTATTTCTTTGTATGTGTGTCCTCAGAATAAGCCCTTACATCAAAGCGTAAATTTTTTTTTTTTAAATATCTCGTTTTAAACTTTGTAATATGGCACTTTTCATACCACTGTCTCCTTAAGATGATTTGCTTATGTTTTCCTCTTTTGTAAGTCACTTTGGATAAAAGCGTCTGCCAAATGAATAAATGTAAATGTAAATGTTTAAGATATTCCACCGTCCCTCAGGAAATAACACTATTCACCATTCCAGCAGATCTAACTAAGCATAGCTACATACTTAAGACATAAGCTATAGCAAAAAACATGAGAACCTGTGAACATATCCGGTCATCACCCCAAAGTTCCAATTGTATCGCCACCAAGTGGTCAATTTCCATTTAATTTTTCTAAAATGGAGTCCATTTAAGTAAAACTGTCCAGTCCACTACATGCATTTTGGCTGGCTGTACCCACCTTGATTGGAAAAATAAACATGTTTTTACATAATTAGTTATCTAGGGACTCCAAACAAATCATTCTAGATTGGTTTCACAATGCATTTATGAGGGTGTCTGAATATTGTCGCTCTTACCGTGTGTAACCGTTATCACAGTATACTTTTGCAAGCCTACTAATAGTATCTGATTTTTTATTGCCTGATGGTGGCCAAGTTTATGATATATAAAAATATGCCCCTACATACTGTATGTGTATAAACTGTGATGGTGTTACATTATGTTACATAATAGCCATTTAAGTAAAACTGGCCATATACAGACTTTTGCGTGCAAGAAAAATGCAAGGGTGCCTTGTGGACGCTTTGCACACACCATTGAGACCAAGAGTCAAATAGGTCCACCACATTTCAAACAAATCGGCCTTTGCTGACCTTGTCTGATAGCTGCTGAAAGTTGATAGGTCAATGGCAGCCATGTTTTTCAAGATATGCATATTTATTCAAAGACCTTGTTGGGACCTTGGACAAAGACACTGCATGCAAAATTTTAAGTCATTTGGACTAACGGTTCCATACTTAGAGCCAATTGAAAATTTGTAATTATTATTATAGCACCCCCAAGTGGCAAAACCCAGCCAAATGTATTACAGATCCTCACTTTGATGATCTACAAATTTGTCTTAAGTTTGGTCAAGATTGCTCATTGCATTCAGGAGTTATCACCTTTTAAGTGTTTTTGACTCCGACAACAAGGTTTCACTGGTCTATTATAGCCATGCAAAACATAAAACTAAATTTTTAGTTAACACTATGTTATATCCAACCGTTAAAAGGCACAAAAATAGTGAAAACGCCACCCAGTGACCGATGTTTTTTCAACTTTGCACAGACCTCTTAGGCCAAGAGTCAAATAGGTCCACGAGTTTCGTTCTGATTGGCCTATGTTAACCCTGTAAAATGCTGCTTAAATTTGATTAGTCGATGGCAGCCATGTTTTTCAAGATAGGCAACTGTCCTCACAGACTTAATAGTAGCTTGGATAAAGACACTGCATGCAAAATTTCAAGCTGATCGGACCAACATTTCCATAGTTACAGCTGTTTTAATATTTTAAATTATTATAGCGCCACCAAAAGGCAGAGCCACGTAATTGTTTTCATGTTTCCATACATAACTGTTCCGAATTGGGTGCGAATATCTCATTCCGTTCAAGAGTTATAACCGTTTAAGGAAAACTCGCCACTCGCGCTACGTACACTACCGGTCAAAAATTTTGAAACACTTGACTGAAATGTTTCTCATGATCTTAAAAATCTTTTGATCTGAAGGCGTATGCTTAAATGTTTGAAATTAGTTTTGTAGACAAAAAATATAATTGTGCCAACATATTAATTTATTTCATTATAAAACTAAAATTTAATAAAAATAAAAAATAAAAAAGTTTTTGAAATCTCTTGGACCAAATAATAAAGAAAAGCAGCCAATAAGTGCCCAACATAGATGGGAACTTCTTCAATACTGTTTAAAATGCATCCCAGGGTGATACCTCAAGAAGTTGGTTGAGAAAATGTAAAGAGTACATGTCTGCAAATTCTAGGCAAAGGGTGACTACTTTGAAGATCCTAAAATATAACACAGTTTTGATTTATTTTGGATTTTGTTTAGTCACAACATAATTCCCATAGTTTAATTTATGTTATTCCATAGTTTTGATGATTTTACTATTATTCTAAAATGTGAAAAAAAAAAATGATAATAAAGAATGAGTAAGTGTTTTGACCAGTAGTGTACCTTTTAGCATACCATTGCGAAGATGTAGGGCTTTACTGGTTGTTTAGATCAGTGTTACTATCAGAAATAATTAATAATTATTTCTTTAGTTATTAATTAATATTTAAATTAATTAATTGAATCTAACTCATTAAAACCTCATATGGGGCTCCAGTAAATGTAGTGTGCTACGTTTAGGAGCAAGTTTGGTTATTACCAATAATTAATAATTATCAAAGACAATTATTAATTATTAAAATCAATAGAACATTGATGAGAACATGGCGGTCCGTAAACTGTACAAGCAAAAACCTTGAAACACAAGAATAACACACTATAATATTATATCTCTGCCCAGACGTAAATTCTGTCCTCATGCGATTCAAGTATGTTCATCCGTCCTTTAATTCGGTTCCATGAGGATTGGGTGATGACGGGAGGCCGTTTCCTCGCTCTGTTGGCAGGCACGGCTGTTGATTCTCGGCGGGCTGGCGGAGAACTCAGAAATGTCGATTTGATTGAAGATGGACGAGAAATCTTTAATCTCTTCACTTCTGCAGGCAAACGGATGAAGTTGCGGACTGCTCGGCAGTCTCCTTCGGATCCGTTAGAGTGCTCGGTTGAACACAGAGTAATCTCAACTCGTCCAGTGAGATGGAGATTGTATGGCCACAGTTTCAAGTCGGACGTTACTTCCTTGTGCCACGAGGTTGCACCTGAGAGCAGCGATGAGCTGCATCTACACACTGCAAACAAAGTTGCTGGAAGCAAATCCCGGAAGCATTTCAGAGGTATTTCATCTCCTGATGATGTCATGTTTGAGGGACGTTCTGTTGTGTGCCTCATCCAATAGGAGTTGAGAGTTCGATCCTTTAGTGAGCAAGGCTTCATGGGATTTGTAGTCTGTTTTGGACTCCCTTTGTTTGATTTTGGCGCGATTTTTATCAGTATAATTTACGACTTGGAATGTGGGGGCTTGAGTTAGGTTTTTACGACTGTGTTAGGCCTGCCTTTGTCTTCTATCTGAATACATGAGGCCCAACAAAGATTAATCAAAATTTAAAAAACTTTTTGATAACCTGGCCATAAGGGGACTCTGCTGAATCTTTCTGCACTAGTTTGGTTCCGATGGACTAGTTCATTTTTAATTTTTTTCAAATAATCGCAAATTGCGAAGAAACAAAAAAACAAAATCATGCTGGAAATGAATTTGGAGCCAAATTCGAGGCAAGGATTCCAATGATATAAAACACTTGATAATATGCTAAACGGTTCAGGAGTTATGACCCAAAGCACATTTTCCTTTGTTATAGCACCACCATCTGGCCGATTGGGCCGAAACTTTGTGCCGATGTAGACTGGGGGAGTACTAGCTTCCCTCAAAGTTTCAGTTCTCTACGACTTACGGTTTGGTCTGCACGATCAGTTTTAGGGCAGAATAATAATAATAATAAAAATTCCTCCAAAACAAAAGGGTTTCAGCACTTCGTGCTTGAACCCCTAATAATAATAACAATTCCTACAAAACAATAGGGTTTCAGCACATCCTGCTTGAACCCCTAATAAAAAAAAAAAATAATAAAAAAATCTAAACAAATACAATAGGGTTCCTGCACCTTTGGTGCTTGGACCCCTAATAAAAAAGATAAAAAGAAAAAAAATAATAATAAACACATTTAAAACTATAAGTCCCTCTCCACTGCCCCTCCCCAAAAGCCCTCCAAAAAGACCAGATAGCTGCCCCACTTTTTATCAAACAACTCCCGGTTGCCTAGCCTTCTATACAACACCTCCTCAAATGCCACCACCCTGGGTTGTGTCCCCATCTTCAAATTGGCATCGCCAGCAGGTGGGTGTGTCTTTAAGTCCAAGCCTATACAATCTAGAGGGGGTCCAATAGAATCAATGTAAAATCTTAAATTGCATAAGGCATACCCTTGCATCTCTAGATGTAGACTTGATGTTTTTTAGAATCCTAGCCCACACTCCCTCCTCCAATACCAAGTTTAAATCTTTCTCCCATAATCTCTTGAGAGAAGTTGAAGCTCTGTCCCCCAGATTCTGAATTAGCAGGGAGTAATACACTGATGCATCATGACCTTTTCCAAAAGCAGTAATCACCACTCCCAGAGAATCTGCCACTTTAGGGGGTTGTATGCTACTCCCAAAAATAGTACAAATCAGATGGCGCAGCTGTAAATACCTAAAGAACTGAGATCTGTGGATCCCAAAATGTTGAACCAAATTTTCAAAGGATATCACAGAGCGTATTAACCTCCCTCACAATCCACTCTGACCAGCAGAAAGGGGACTTATTAATACATAATTTTGGGTTCATCCATATCCTCGAGGCAACACTTAAATAAATGTCAGAATTAAACACTCTGGACACTTTTGTCCACACCGAGTGCAAATGCAAGATAGTGGGATGTAACATCTCCGATTAGTTTGATAGAAAAGCTTTGAAATGGCAAAATAGGACAAGAACTTCCTGTTCAATACAAAACCAGGGAGGGGCACTCTCAGGTGGAAGCGACCAATGAGCCAAATGTCTGAGACCAAATGCATGATAATAAAACAAAATCTTGGGTAGGCCTAGCCCACATTTGTCAATCAGCTTATGCAATTTATTGAAATGTAATCTGGAATGCTTACCATTCCAAATGATGGACTTCACTATGCTATCAAATTGCTTGAAATAAGAGAGGGGGACATCTACAGGGAGTGATTGTAGCAGGGAGTTGAATTTTGTAATACAATTCATTTTAATAACATTAACCTTCCCAATCATAGATAAATGAAATAAAGCCCACCTGCCCACATCGCTCGAAAACCTTGTTATTAAGGGGTCAAAATTAACTAACTAAATCACACAAATTTGCTAGGAATAAAATGCCCAAATACTTAATGCCCTGTTTGGGCCACTGGAAGACATCAGGCTGAAAAGACATCACTGGGCAGTACACTATCAGAGCCAAAGCTTTGGATTTAGACCAATTGACTCTGTATCCTGAGAACTTAGAAAAGGAATTAATAATTCTGTGGAGGCAAGGCATAGATCTAGTGGGGTCAGAGACGAATAATAAAATATAATCTGCGTAGAGCAAAAGCTTATGCGCCATACCTCCTATCACCACCCCTGGAAAATCATCCTCCTTTCTTATCGCAGCTGCTAATGGTTCCAGGGCAAGACAGAACAATAATGGGGAAAGAAGGTAACCCTGCCAGGTGCCCCTATCCAGAGTAAAATAATCTGAAATTAATCCATTTGTTTGTACCACCGCTACAGGGTGTCTATAAAGTAACTTAATCCACCCAATAAAAGTATTCCCAAACCCGTATATTTCCAAAATCTTAAAAAGATAGTCCCATTGTACCATATCAAACGCCTTTTCGGCATCAAGTGAGATGGCAGTGATCCGAGTCTGATCATTTGCCACTGACCAAATGATATTGGTGAAATGACTAATGTTATTAGAAGAGCTATGGCCCAAATAAACCCCACCTGATCTATATGTATAAGAGATGTCATAACTTTACTTAATCGGTTAGCCAGAATTTTTGACAATATTTTTACGTCTAGTTGGATCAGGGAAATTGGACGGTAACTCTTACACTTGCATGGATCTTTGTCGTTTTTAAGAATCAGACTGATCCAGGCTTGTGTCATTGTTGGCGTAAGCTTTCCATTCTTTAATGATTCTGTATAAACTTAAAAGTGGAGCCAATTCTGTAGCATAAGATCTAAAAAGTTCAGTGGCAAAGCAGTCTGGCCCTGGAGCCTTGCCTGTAGGCAAGGCCTTAATTACCTCGCCAAGCTCTTCCAAGGTTATCTCAGAATCAAGAAAATTATTTTGCTCAATCGTCAGTTTGGGGAGTTCTAATTGTTCCACAAAGTTTCTAATATCTTCATCAGTAGATGAAGACGTGGAACTATAGAGGTCAAGATAGAATTCTTTAAAAGCATTATTAATATCAATGGCTGAGGTAAATATTTTACCACCAGCAGATTTCACTGAGGGAATGGTAGAAAAAGACTCTCTCTGCTTTATATATCATTCCAAAAGCTTCCCTGCTTTGTCCCATGACTCAAAGTATGACTGTCTTGCCCTGAGTAGCCACAACTCCACCTTCCATGACAAAATAGTATTATATCTGTATTTCAATCGGGTCAATTCTCTGAGGCCATCAGACGACATTCAGCACTTCAGCACTGCCTCGGCAATTTTGATATTCTCTTCCAACTCCGCGAGTTCTCGTGCTTTGCATTTTTTGGTGAATGAGGCATACTGTATGATCCGACCCCTAAGAACCACCTTAAGTGCCTCCCAAGCCATGCCCACAGAGGATACTGAGGACCAGTTGGTCTCCAAATAAGCATTGATTTCAGCCTTTAACATTTGTTGGAATTCTAGATTGTAGAACCTCGCAAAGGTGTTAGGTGTTGCCCAGCCTGCTGCTCTGCAGATGTCTGCCAAAGAGGCGCCACTGGTCAGGGCCCAGGAGGCCGCTACACTCCTAGTAGGGTGGGCTTGTAACACCACAGGGGGCAGCACATCCGGAGCGTGATATGCCATCACAATGGCATCAATGACCCAGTGGGCGATCCTCTGTTGGAGACAGCGCTTCCTTTCCGCTGTCCACCAAAGCAGACAAAGAGCTGCTCGGAGCTTCTATAGCTCTGCGTGCGATCCAAATAGATGCGTAAAGCACGCACCGGAAACACTGCAACGCCAAGGCTGGGTCTGCTTCCTCCTGGGGCAGCGCTTGCAGGTTCACCACCTGATCCCTAAAAGGGGTCGTGGGAACCTTGGGCACATAGCCCGGTCGGGGTATCAGGATCACGTGAGAGTAACCCGGACCGAACTCCAGGCACGATTCACTGACAGAGAATGCCTGCAGGTCCCCTACCTTCTTGATGGAAGTGAGCACAGTCAGGAGGGCAGTCTTCAAAGAGAGTGCCTTAAGCTCAACTTAAGTGCCTTAAGCTCCCTGAAGGACTACAGAGAGGTCCCACGAGGGGATGAGGCGTGGTCTGGAGGGATTCAACCTCCTAGCACCTCTCAGGAACCTGGTGATCAAGTCGTGCTTCCCCAAATACTTACCATCCACTGCATCGTGATGTGCCGAAATGGCAGCTACATACACCTTCAAGGTGGAGGGGGACAGCCGCTCCTCCAGCCTCTCCTGCAGGAAGGAAAGCACCGATCCGACTGCGCGTCTCTGTGGGTCTTCGCATCGGGAAGAACACCACTTAGTGAACAGACGCCACTTCAAGGCATACAAGTGCCTCATAGAGGGAGCCCTAGCCTGAGTGATCGTGTCTACCACCACGGTGGTAGGCCACTTAGGTCTTCTGCGTCCCGTCCAAGGGCCAGACGTGGAGATTCCAGAGGTTTGGTCACTGGTGCCAGATGGTGCCCTGTCCCTGAGAAAGAAGGTCCTTCCTCAGGGGAATTCGCCTGGGGGGGGGTGGGCTGTCGTGAGGAGCTTGAGGTCAGAGAAGGGTGCTACTAGGACGACCTGTTCCTCGTGCTCCCTGACCTTGCACAGTCTGTGCAAGTAGGCTCACTGGTGGAAACGCATATTTGCGAAATCCCAGGGCCAGCTGTGTGCTAGCGCGTCTGTACCGAGGGGTGCCTCGGTCAATGCATACCAAAGCGGGCAGTGGGAGGATTCCTGGGAAGCAAACAGATCTACCTGTGCTCGACCAAATCGACTCCAAATCAGCTGGACCACCTGGGGGTGGAGTCTCCACTGAGGTCACCCGTGATGTGAGTGGCTCGCAGCGACTTGATGCGCTGCTGAATCCAGAGGAGGAGACGGCAGGTGAGTTGTGACCTGCAACAGGAGCGTAGACTGCCTTGACGGTTGATGTACGCTACCATTGCCGTGCTTGCCCTTGATCAATGGACGGAACCTCCGCAGGGCGGCAGCACTGCCAACAACTCGAGGCAGTTGATGTGCCAACGCAGCCGCGGGCCAGTCCAGGAGCTGGCAGCTGTGTGCCCGTTGCATACGGTGCCCCAGCCTGTCTTGGAGGCATCTGTCGTAACCACAACGCGCCTGGGGACCTGCTCTAGGGGAACCCCTGCCCATAGAAATGCAAGGTCGGTCCAAGGGCTGAAAAGGCGGTGACAGATCGACGTGACGACCACGCGATGTGTCCCGTGGCGCCATGCCCATCTCGGGACTTGAGTCTGAATAGAACGGTCAGCACGCAGACATCGCTTTGTATTGGTCCTAGTGGACTATGCAACACGATATCCGGAAGCAGTGCCTCTTCGCAACATCTCAGCACGCAGTGTTGCAGAGGCACTCTTCAAAATAATCTCCCAGGTGGGGATTCCGAAAGAAATCCTCACCGATCAAGGCACAACATTTATGTCATGAACATTACGCGAACTGTACGAGTTATTAAATATTAAATCGATTCGCACCAGTGTATACCATCCTCAAACAGATGGCCTGGTGGAACGATTTAATAAAACCCTCAACAACATGATTCGTAAGTTCGTGCACGATGATTCTAGAAGTTGGGATAAATGGCTCGACCCCCTGTTATTTGCAGTACGAGAGGTCCCGCAAGCCTCCACTGGCTTCTCCCCATTCGAGCTGCTGTATGGGCGACGCCCACGCGGTGTGCTTGATGTAATGCGAGAGGCCTGGGAGGAAGGACCTTCAAACAGTAAAAATGAAATTCAGTACGTTCTTGATCTTAGAGCAAAACTCCACACCTTGGGGCAACTAACACAGGAGAATTTGCTCCAAGCTCAAGAACGACAGCGCCGACTGTATGACAGGGGAACTCAGCTAAGGGAATTTACACTGGGAGATAAAGTGCTTGTATTGCTTCCCACATCGAGCTCTAAATTACTCGCCAAGTGGCAAGGACCCTTTGAGGTCACACGACGAGTGGGAGATCTCGATTATGAGGTTAAACGAACCGATAGAGGGGACTCACATCAAATATACCACCTCAATCTCCTAAAACTGTGGAGGGAGGCGGTCCCCGTGACGTTGGCTACGGTGGTTCCCGAGAAGGTGGAGCTCGGACCGGAGGTGGGTTCAAAACATAAACAGTTCACCCCGGTCACTTGCGGAGACCACCTCTCACCGAGCCAACTCGCGGAGGTTACTAAGTTGCAACAGGAGTTTGCGGATGTGTTCTCCCCTCTACCGGGAAGTAAAAACCTCATCCATCACCACATCGAGACCGAGCTGGGGGTGGTGGTACGTAGCCGCCCCTACCGACTACCCGAACACAAAAAGAAAATTGTTCGGGAAGAATTGGATGCGATGCTTGATATGGGGGTAATAGAAGAATCCCACAGCGATTGGTCCAGTCCAGTTGTTCTAGTGCCTAAGAGCGACGGGTCTGTACGATTCTGTGTGGATTACAGGAAAGTCAACGCGGTGTCTAAATTTGATGCATATCCAATGCCTCGCGTTGATGAGTTGCTCGATCGGTTGGGCACTGCTCATTTTTATTCGACATTGGATTTGACGAAGGGTTATTGGCAGATCCCCTTGACACCAATTTCCCGTGAGAAAACCGCCTTCTCCACACTGTTTGGATTACACCAATTTGTGACACTTCCGTTCGGTTTGTTTGGAGCCCCGGCTACGTTTCAGCATCTCATGGACTGAATCCTCAGGCCGCATTCAGCTTACGCCGCTGCCTATTTAGATGACATCATCATTTACAGCAATGATTGGCAGCGGTATATGCAACATCTGAGGGCGGTTCTGAGATCGCTGCGCCGAGCGGGACTCACAGCGAACCCGAAGAAGTGCGCGATTGGACAGGTGGAGGTACAGTATCTGGGGTTCCACTTGGGCCACGGGCAGGTGCATCCCCAAATTGACAAGACAGCGGCGATTACGACCTGCCCGAGACCCAAGACCAAAAAGGGGGTGAGACAGTTCCTGGGGCTGGCTGGCTATTATAGAAGGTTCGTGCCTAATTATTCGGACGTCACCAGTCCGCTGACTGATCTCACTAAAAAAGGAGCTCCAGATCCGGTCCAGTGGACGGAGCAGTGCCAACAGGCGTTTACGCAAGTTAAAGCTGCACTTTGCGGGGGGCCGCTTTTACATTCACCTGACTTCTCTCTCCCTTTTATTTTACAGACAGATGCTTCAGACAGGGGGCTGGGGGCCGTGCTCTCGCAGGTGGTGGAGGGGGAGGAGTGCCCGGTGCTGTACATTAGCCATAAGCTCTCGTTAAGGGAAACTAAGTACAGCACCGTTGAAAAGGAGTGTCTCGCCATCAAGTGGGCGGTCCTCACTCTCCGATACTACCTGCTGGGGCGGGCCTTCACCCTCTGCTCGGATCATGCCCCACTCCAGTGGCTCCACCGCATGAAAGATGCTAACGCCCGGATCACCCGTTGGTATCTGGCTCTTCAGCCATTTAAGTTCAAGGTGGTCCACAGACCGGGGGCGCAGATGGCTGTCGCCGACTTCCTTTCCAGAAATGGGGGGGAGTGGTAGGCAGGCCGGATGCCACCCCGGCCTGAGTCGGGCGGTGGGGATATGTGGCAGCGGGGGCGTGGTCAAGCATCTCTCCGGAGAGAGAAAGCGGTAAGGGCGCTTACACCTGAGCTAAATTATGTCTAACACCTGTCTCTAATTTCAGTGAGCATGGGGAGAGCGGCATAAATAGAGCGACACAACACTCAGCTGAGAGAGAGACTGGATATGACAGAGCCGAGCCAGAGCAAGGATTTCCTAATAGTGAGAGTTTATTTGTGGAAGCAGTGTGTGTTAGTGTTTAGACAGTGCATAAAGGTAAACTGTAAAGTGGTGTCGAGGAAGAGGGGAAATAAAGCCTCACCTGAAGAAGGAAAACTGCTTCTCGCGTCATCTTTTACACTATATTCAACGACAACTGGGAAAATTCTAGTCTAAAATCTAGTTCAAGCAAGAACTAGAAAGAGATCCAGAGAAAGATGTGGTGATGGCAACACTGTTCAGAACTGCCATAGTGGATGCTATGCCATCTCCAGTGAAGGACAATTTGGAATATGTAGTTGGACTAAACTCCAAAACACAAAGAGAGTTCTGTGAACATGTGACCCATGCTGTAGAACAATACAGGAAGAATAAAACAAGGTTGAAACAGCAAGAAAGAGAAATACAAAGAAAGCTGACACAACTGTAACTTGAAGAACTAACTGGAAATAAGAAAAAGATTCAAGCTGTGGTAAAATTAAAAGGAGAAGAACAATCAGCAGTAATGGCTCCTGTAAATGTACCTGTACTTGTACCTGCTGCCCAGACTATACCAATGCCACCTGTACAAGTCACTCAGAATTTAATGCCAACACCTGGGAGTAAACCACAACCACCAGCACCAGTGGTAATCTATGTAAAACCAGAACAACCAAACAACAGAAACTGGAACAAGCCACCCCAAGGAGGGGAGGAAGCGGATGACAGAATAACGGCCCAAGAAACTATGGCCCATCAGGAATATGTTGGGGATGCAATCAACCAGGACACAGCAAGAGAGACTGCCCTGTTAATCCATGGCTGAATGACCAGCCACCAAGCCTAAGCAATAACCCATGGAAACAAGAGTACCAGGCTTGAGCACAAGGTCCACTTAACCCATGGTGTGGACCACAACAGGGCTACTAGGGCTGCCCAGAGGATCCTACGGGGATGGGACAGCTTCCAATGATATCATCTGATGCTAATCAAGAACCTATGCTGCAGGTTAAAATAGAGGGCAAAACAACACCAGTTATGCTAGACAATGGAGCCACATTCATGTGTATAAGTCATCCATGCCTCCTCGCATATGGCCTTTCTAACACTAAAAGTGTCTTACAAAAGTAAAATGACTATATTGTTTTGTATGAATGAGTGATCAGGATGGATTTCATATTATTTTGTAGCAAAAATTCTAGGCTACAAGATCCAATTCTCAAAAGTCTTGTGAACAAATGTTTAGTATGTGTTATATGGCCTTATTTCAGTGACTTAAAATTTTAGTTTTTTCAAAAACCATGCATAAACATTATTTTCTCAGAAATACAAACATGTACATACATGTTGCTCACATATTATTGTAGCCCAGTTTGTACTGAATACAGTGTTATCAGACTTTAGCCATTAATATGTTTTTTAAGCAACTGTAAAAAGCACAAATGTCAAGGCATGTCAAAACTTCTCCAGGGCCTAAAACACCCTCAGACCACGGAGGGCTTACATGAGACAATTAACTGCTATACATGAAGCCATTTATTCACAGGAACAGAACAGGGAACCCAGACCAGAAGAAGAAGTGCCCTGTCCAATAGTTCCTGGAGACCAGGTGTACCTGAAAGTCTTTAGGAGGAGATGGAATGAACCCAGAAGGGAAGGACCTTTTAAGGTAGTAAGGGCGACCCCAACAGCAGTGCAGTGAGAAGGTAGGACAATGTGGTACCATTTGAATATTTGCACTAAAGCACCTATGCCACGAATACCACAAGACTAGATACATAGAGCAGAAGAGGAACAGGAAGACTCAAACGTGACTTCTCCTGAGGCTGAAAGAGAAACTGAAGTCCATGAACAAGAAAGGGAAGAACAAGGTGAAGGAAGTGAAGAGCAGGAAGGAGAAAGTAGTAATGCTGTTATACCTCATTCTAGGGCAACTGAAGATGCTGAAACAGGAGATGAAGGGCAGATGCAGGAGGATGTACTGCAGGCAGTGGAGACAGGACAGGAAGGTGAGAGAAGTCCTGACATTGATAGTAATGTTGATCCACCTGATGCAGCAGTTACCCCAGACCCAAGGCTTTCCAGAGAACAATCTCCAGAAGACCCATGGAATGCTGAGTTTCCCATGCTCAACCCCGCCAACCTCGAGTGGTCCCCTTCACAATTCCAATGTTCTCCAAAATGGCACTGAATCAACACAAGATATTCAAGTAAATAAATTTATTAAAAAGAGTTCCTTTGATCCCTTATACGAGCACTATGATTTTGAGATCCCGTCCATAAATTCAAAGGCTAAACCTAAAGAAAACCATCAGTCAACATGATTTGACCCCTCATATGACGACTATGATTATGAGGAGCAGCTCGCAGAATCAAAGGATAAGCATAAAGAAAATCCTCAGACTACAGGATTGAAATATCAGGCAACAAAACCGCCACCTTCTCCATACCAGCCTATACAACTACCATTAACAATGATGTATGATGATTCAGACCCATCATTAAGAGAGCAAAGGCTGTTAGAAAATGCACATCAAAATAACCGGTTTAGATGGGCTGAATACACAGTAAAGCAATCAGGAATGTCTAGTTGCGTGTTATGTTCACCATCACCCATGAAAAAACGTACAATAGTCCCAAACCGATATGACTATATACATTGTGTGCAATATTACTCAAAAAATGTTGTTAAAGGGGAAAGAACATCTTTTTGCCCAGCTGAATGTCTGGAATTTCTAGGAAATCCAGAATTCAACAAATATTACAGCAAGGAAGGATGGGGGGATGACTGTAGATGTCTGGATATTTGAATAGATACGAGAAAAAGAGAAAGCCCTTTAACAAATGTAATAAATCGAGATCTGGAATATGAGTGCTTTAATAAATCCAATGGAGAGGAAGATATGGGAGAATTTCAAGGAAACTGTGCGGTACTTTGGCATCTAGATGACAAAATGTTTGATCAGAAAGAAGTGTTTAAGTTTAGCAGAATGATATATGCAACGGCCACAATGAAGAAAAAATTTCACACTAATAGAAGCTACAAGGTGTTTGGGCAAACTCACGGGAGACTGCCTTATAAACTGTGAGAACCAGACTCTAGTTTCTCCTGTAATAAAAATATATGAGGAACAAACAGCAGCCATAGCAGATTACTTTTGGATTTGTAGAGGAAGACAGTTGAGAGCTAGCTATATTACCAAACAATTGGAAAGGAATATGTACTAGAGTAAAACTAGTGCAAGAAGTGACCATGTTAACATGGGACCCCCAAGAATCTGAAACCCAGACTGAACCAAGAAAAATTGTCCAGAACAAATGTAAAGAGAGCATACAAGCCAGACCCTAATGTTTATTTAGATGCAATTGGACAACCCAGAGGAATACCACAGGAATTTAAAGCTAGAGATGAAATAAAATCAGGCTTTGAGTCTATATTCGTATGGATAACACTAAATAAGGATGCAAAATGGATCAATTACATTTATTACAATCAGCAAAGATTCGTTAATTACACTGACAAAGCTTTAAAAGCCTTAGGAGAACAGTTAGCTGCTACAAGTAAAATGACATGGCAAAATAGGCAGGCACTAAATTGGCTATTGGCAGAGAAGGGAGGAGTCTGTGTAATGTTTGGAGCTGACTGTTGTACTTACGTATATTCCAAATAATACAGCTCCTGATGGCTCCTTTACAGCAGCAATGAAGAAGTTGAAAAATTTAAGAGAAGAAGTGACTGCAAATGCAGGGAGAGACCAGTAAGTTGGAAACTGGTTTGATAATTTATTTGGATCCTGGAGAGAGTGGCTTTTTATAGTGAGAGTAATGATAGCTGTAGTTTTTGCTATTTTTGTGTTGCTGTTTTGTTGTATTGTGCCTCTTCTCAGATCAATGATGGCTAATGTTGCAGCCAGACAGATGGTCAATATGTCTGTGAAACCTTCTGTAATTGACATCGCAGCCACTATGCGCCCCATAACCATAGGTCCTGGACTGGACGAGCTGGACGAATTCTAATAAAATTCAGAAGTACACAAAAGAGGTAGGGAAGGGGAGCCTTTTTATTTTTGACTCTTTATTTCCAATTTTCTATTGTTTTTGGATAGCATACTCGTATTTTCTTTTATTATAAAATGAGGTAGTACTAGAATAAAATGGGTAGAGTAGGCAGGAAGATTGAGGGTGTTATGTTTATTATTTTGGCAAATGCCCCTACCTGAAATTATTATTCTTTTACTTTTTTGAATTTTTCTAAAAGTAATTTATCCTTTTCTTTTAAACAGTCAATTTATGATGTTTGCTGTTTAATCAAGCTATGTACTCCTTGAATATCATTTATTGTTTGAATTTTAGCTTTAAATTTACTGTAGTTATCATTTTCTTTTAACCATCCAAATTATAATGTTTGATGATTAATCAAGTTAGTGTTTTTCTGAATGTATTAACCAAGAAAATTACTTTTAAATTAAATATAGTATACATGTTTAAACTTTAAAAAACACAGGAAGTACCATTGGAAGGCCAGAAGAAATTATATAAAGAAAGGATCGACGAGCACCTCAGTGCTTAGCTGCAAGAGTAAGACTCTACTGGTGGTTTAAAAACCTGCTGTCTGCTCCAACACCACCAGATAGCACTCCAGGCTACCGGAAATGTCTGTGAGTTCCTCTGGCACAGTGGGATGTACCATCATTCTGAGTAATATACTAATATTGTTTAATCACTGAAAGCATGTTAATCTACTAAAATAAGTGTAAAGCACTGATGTATTCTACATAACACAAGGCTAATATTGCATGCACATGCTTTTATACAAAACGTTGATTGTTTTTGATTAAGGTCACCCCAGAGAAAGAATTTAGCTAGGGAGATAAAGATCTTTTACTTTCTCCTAGCTAAATATGGAGGGAGATGTTTGGTCTTATTTCTCCTCCAGAATGCAGTTCCATAAGAGCAGTCATTGTTAGAGAAATGTGTGACTTACATTGGTCACTTGGTGGGAATGAATGAGGCTGACTTGTGGGGTTACACTCTGGGTGAGGGCCATAGGGGTGAGACTATGACAAGTCTCAAAGGGGGAGATATATAGTATATTTTCAATATCAAATATAGAAAAAGTATGAGCATTGTATGAGCCATAAGGCTGTATCATGTGAAATGTATGTATGATGTCACACTCAACAATATACAGAGTGGAAAAGGCATTCATAAGGCACAATATAGCCAGTATATAGGATGGTATACAGGACTCAAGATGGCGCTGAGTATGGCTGCTGCGTTGCGAGCTCCGAGACAACATTGTAGTGTTTTGTTTGTTTTGTTTACAATTCTTATGTTTTTTGTCTTGGATGTTGTCTGCCTTATTGTCTTTGACAGACAAACACTTTTGGACATTGGTTCTGCAATTACACACCATAAACCAGACTTCAAATTTCTCAATGCCGACCCGCTGTTTACAAACACACCAGCGGAGCCCTTTGTCTGGGCTGCCCGGCCGCGGAAATGCAAAAGGAAAAGGGGAAACAGAGCCGGTGTTCTCATCAGAGTAAGGTGTCATGCAAATCGACCCCCGCTACCCAGTATTCTACTGGCAAATGTTCAGTCTCTGGACAACAAGCTCTGCGAGCTGAAAGCACGGATCTCTTTCCAACGAGAGACGAGGGACTGCTGAAACTTGGATGTCTGCGGAGATTCCAGACTCAGCCATTGAGCCCGCGGGGTTCTCCGTGCACCGAGCAGACAGAGCAAAAGACCTCTCAGGTAAAAGCAGAGGTGGTGGTGTATGTTTTATGATCAACAAATCTTGGTGTGATCAGAGGAACGTACATTCTATCAAGTCTTTCTGCTTTCCTGATCTGGAATTTCTCATGCTTCAGTGTCGACCATTCTGGCTACCGAGGGAATTCACAGTGGTCATTATCACTGCTGTGTACATCCCGCCACAAGCCGACACAGACCGGGCACTCAAGGAACTGTATGGGATTATAAGCAAGCAGGAAACCGCGCACCCTGAGGCTGCATTCATTGTGAACGGGGACTTTAATAAAGCCAGTTTCAAATCAGTCGCACCAAAATACCACCAACACATTAGTTTTAACACACGAGGGGACCGGGTATTGGACCATTGCTACTCTCCCTTCCGGGACGGCTAAAAATCCCTCCCCCGCCCACCATTTGGCAAATCGGACCACTCTTCCATTCTGCTTCTGCCCGCTAACAGGAAGTAACCCACCCTCAGAACGATCCAGTGCTGTTCGGATCAATCAGACTCTATGCTACAAGACTGTTTTGATCACGGACTAAGAGATGTTCCGGTCTGCCTCTGATGACGACATCGAGCTTTACGCTGATAGCGTAACGTGTTTCATCAGAAAGCGCGTAGAGGACGTTGTTCCGACCAGAACGATATGGATCTACCTGAACCAGAAACCTTGGATTAATAGCAATGTTCGTGAGGCACTTGATATGTGGACCTCCGCTTTTAATTCCGGGAACACGGAGGAGCATAAACAAGCCAGTTATGCCCTCCGAAAAACAGCAAAACGTCAGTACAGGAACAAGATTGAAGGACAGTTCAACACCACCAACTCTAGAAGCATGTGGCAGGGAATTAATATCATCACGGACTTTAAAGGGAATAAAAACTCTGCCGTGAACACCGCTGCCCCTCTCCCGGATTAGCTAATTACTTTTTATGCTCGTTTCGAGGGAAATAACACTGCCCTCGCGGAGTGAACTCTCGCGGCCGAAGCTACAGAGGTTAGTTCACGCTCCGTCTCTGTAGCGGATGTAACCCGATCCTTCCGACGGGTGAATATCCGCAAAGCCACGAGTCCAGACAGCATTCTGGGCCATGTCATCAGAGCATGCATGAACCAACTGGCTGGTGTTTTTACGGACATTTTCAACCTTTCCCTCTCTTTGTCTCTAGTCCCCACATGCTTTAAAATGTTCACCATTGTGCCTGTTCCAAAGCAATCCAAAAACACTTGCTTAAATGACTGGCGTCCTGTTGCTTTGACCCCCATCATCAGCAAATGCTTTGAGAGACTAATCAGAGATTACATCTGCTCTGTGCTGCCTCCATCACTAGACCCATTGCAGTTTGCTTAACGCAACAACCGCTCCACTGATGATGGCATTGCATCTACAATACACACTGCTCTCTCCCACCTGGAAAAAAGAACACTTATGTGAGAATGTTGTTTGTAGACTACAGCTCAGCATTCAACACCATAGTGCCCTCCAAGCTTGATGAGAAACTCATTGCTCTGGGCTTAAACAGCTCACTGTGTAGCTGGATCCTGGACTTCCTGTCAAGCAGACGCCAGGTGGTTAGAATGGGCAGCAACATCTCCTCATCACTGACCCTCAACACTGGAGCCCCGCAGGGCTGTGTTCTCAGCCCACTCCTGTATTCCCTGTACACACATGACTGTGAGGCAACACACAGCTCCAATGCCATCATTAAGTTTGCTGATGATACGACAGTGGTAGGTCTGATCACTGACAATGATGAAACAGCCTACAGAGAGGAGGTGCACACTCTGATACACTGGTGTCAGGAGCACAACCTCTCCCTCAACGTCAGTAAGACAAAGGAGCTTGTGGTGGACTTCAGGAGAAGAGATAGAGAACACAGTCCCATCACCATAAATGGAGCACCAGTGGAGAGAGTCAGCAGCTTCAAGTTCCTGGGTGTCCACATCACTGAGGAACTCACATGGTCCATCCACACTGAAGCCGTTGTGAAGAAGGCTCATCAGAGCCTCTTCTTCCTGAGACAGCTGAGGAAGTTTGGAATGAACCACCACATCCTCACACGGTTCTACACCAGCACTGTAGAGAGCATCCTGACTGGCTGCATCTACACCTGGTATGGCAATAGCACCGCCCACAACCGCAAAGCCCTGCAAAGGGTGGTGCAAACTGCCAGACACATCATCGGAGGTGAGCTTCCCTCCCTCCAGGACATATATACCAGGTGGTGTGTGAAAAAAGCTCAGAGGATCAACAGAGACTCCAGCCACCCGGGCCATGTGCTGTTCTCACTGCTACCATCAGGCAGGCGGTATCGCAGCATCAGGACCCACACCAGCTGACTTATGACAGCTTCTTCCCCCAAGCAATCAGACTTTTGAACTCTTGATCTCCCACGATCAAAATACATCAGCACTGCACTTTATTACTCTCACTCTTATATCTCACACTGTACTGTCATAAATTATATTATTATTATATTATATTCTCTCTTAACAACACACTGGCAACTTACTATCAACCAACAGCCTGAATATCAATACAGTACAATACAACCTACTGTACATTTTATATATACTATATATACTTTTTTATTGTATAATGTGTATTCTATATTGTGTGTATTGTATACTGTACATTTTATGTTATTATTTGTATATTGTGTTATGTGTAATTATGTGTATATTAGATTTTAAATTGTGTTGTGTTAATCTGATGTTTATTGTAAATTGGTATATGTCTCATCACTGTCACGACTACTATGTTGCTCGGAACTGCACCCAAGAATTTCACACACTATTGCACTTGTGTATATGGTTGTGTGACAATAAAAAGTGATTGATTTGATTTGGTTGTCATGTTAACCCAGTAAGACAAGATGCTTACTATGCTTAAGTTAACCCATTAGATGGGATACTCATTATGTATAATCACCTTAACCTGTTTACCCAGAATGTACACATTCCAAGTAAATAGGATCAAAATGTTTAAAAAAAAAATAGATGGGTTGCTAGGATTCCACCATTAGAAAGAAGTCAGATGGTCTGAGAAACAATGGTGGCAAGCAAGCCCATTGGTTAGAGATAATGAGAATGAATGATTTATGGGTTCAGAAGAGATAACAGAAATGTATAAAGACTAAGAGCTTGGAACTGAGAGGGCAGAAAGGACAGCTGGCCTTCTCAGGTTTATTGGTTGCTCAATAAACTTTTACCTTTGGCATCTGGAACCCCTGACTCTGAGAGATTTCTGCAAAGAGGGAAAGAATCTTCAACATTTTCCACAACATGAGCTCGTTCGATTTCCAGCTTATGGCTTTTATGTTGAGCAGACTCTGAAAAAGCCCGTTCAGAAATTCCATCATATTTTGACCCTCTGCTCGCTCAGGAATTCCAACAATTCGGACATGGTTTCGCTGGTTACGATTCTCAAGGTCTTCCGACTTTTCCCAAACACGTTCCAAGTCCGCCTTGGTCACTAGCAGTTTAGCAGCTAATTCCCTCTCTGATGACTCCAGATAATCGATCTGTTTCTCAACATCTCAACATTTTTGTAACCATCTCAGTGAATTTCGTCTTCATGGTAGTGATCGATTGACATATTACAGCAAGCTCCTCCAAGTCTGCAATGACCTTTGTCAGCACTGCCAACACGTTCATGAATTGTCACCGAATTTCTTTCACCTCACTGGCCAAATTGACTCCCGGGCTTTCGGCCTATTGCTCGAAGGCTTCAGCTTGAACATGTAAGGGTCTTTTAATGTCTCCAGAGCCCAAGGATTTTGAATTCTTTGACATACTGTCTTCCTAGAACAGTTAAGAATCAGGGTGTAGGGGGCCTGGGTAGCTCAGTGGTAAAATACGCTGGCTCCCACCCCTGGAGTTTGCTAGTTCGATTCCCAGGGCGTGCTGAGTGACTCCAGCCAGGTCTCCTAAGCAACCAAATTGGCCCGGTTGCTAGGGAGGGTAGAGTCACATGGGGTAACCTCCTCGTGGTCATGATTAGGGGTTCCCGCTCTCAATTGGGTGCGTGGTAAGTTGTGCAAGGATCGCAGAGAGTAGCATGAGCCTCCAATGCTGTGAGTATCCATGGTGTCATGCACAGCGAGCCACGTGATAAAATGCGCGGATTGACTCTCTCAGAAGCGGAGGCAACTGAGACTTGTCCTCCGCTACCCTGATTGAGGTAAGTAACCGCGCCACCACGAGGACCTACTAAGTAGTGGGAATTGGGCATTCCAAATTGGGAGAAAAAGGGGATAAAAAAAACTAACTAGCAAAGTGCGCAGAGCTCGCCATTCACATGTCTGAACACGTTATTATTATCTCTCATTTAATGAGGGGACGATTAGCCTTTTCTTGTTCTGCACACATGAATTTGCACACAAGAGCCATATATTTGTGCAGATAATAAATAAAAATGATTTGATGCTGTTCAGGATTGTGAATGCTGACACACACCTGTATACAACAAAACACTGTTAGGATTTGTGCATAGGGAAGTTCAATGACACTTCACATAATCTTTTTACGAGCACTACAGAAAAGAATTGAGAATAAAATAAAAATGTTCCTGTGTATTTTCTTTGAAGCTTCGGTTTTCTTCATTGATTTATCTTTTGTGAAAAAAGTTGCGCATATGAGCTGACATCACTTCTGTAACAGCTTTGACATTTTTTTTTAAGTCTGTAGTTTAGACTGCACCCAGCAGATAAACAATTTGCATAAATACATTTGATTGAATAAGACGTGATAAGACTCACCTAAAAGTTGCTAGTTCATGTTTTGGAAAAGAGTGTAACTGAACTATGCCCAAACAAGCTTAAACATGCGCGCTCTGGTCCGGAACTGGACCATGGATAGCTTGATGATCGCTAATGCTGTTGTTGCACGTGTAGAGTGTTGTTAAACTCACCACTGAGTTTTGCGCAGAGAGGGCTCGGATGGTTACCACAGCGATTTTATCAAAATCATTTGGAAGGTGAGATAAAAGTGATTGGCTGGCCTCATCGAATCACTGACTTACATTAAATAAAGACATTACATCATACTGGGAGAATCTGAGAAGTGGTGGTATGCAAGAAAAACTGCCGGTGTTCTGACAATCTGTGCTTCCTGCACAGGATGTGCTACCAGCAGTGAAAACAGTGATATGTAAAGCCTAAACTTGGGTAGCACATGTCGAGGCATGGGAGAACCTGTTGGTATATACTACAACAGCATTAAAGATGTTAAAAACCTAGGTAGTACATCTTGCCAGCCAGATAATACCTATCAGTATGTGTTACCAGCATAACTATTAGATAGTGTGATATGACGTAACGTCCATTTCACATCACAAGCGTCATCGGCACATGGGCAGAGCGTATTTTTTTCGTCGTCCATAATAACAGATTAGAGCATTCACATTGAAAGTGTGTCAGAGCATAGCGTGAGCTGCAGTGCAGTGGGGGTTTCGGCTCAGAGTCTATTTTTGCTGCTTCGCTCGCGCTCAGTTAAGGTGACCATTCACTGTTGATGGATAAAATGAATTTGATGACACAAAAAAGTACACAATGCACAGAAGAAGCATATACAGGTGCATTTCAATAAATTAGAATGTCATGGAAAAGTTCATTTATTTCAGTAATTCAACTCAGATTGTGAAACTCGTGTATTAAATAAATTCAATGCACACAGACTGAAGTAGTTTAAGTCTTTGGTTCTTTTAATTGTGATGATTCTGGCTCACATTTAACAAAAACCCACCAATTCACTATCTCAAAAAATTAGAATACATCATAAGACCAATAAAAAAAAAAACATTTTTAGTGAATTGTTGGCCTTCTGGAAAGTATGTTCATTTACTGTATATGTACTCAATTCTTGGTAGGGGCTCCTTTTGCTTTAATTACTGCCTCAATTCAGCGTGGCATGGAGGTGATCAGTTTGTGGCACTGCTGAGGTGGTATGGAAGCCCAGGTTTCTTTGACAGTGGCCTTCAGCTCATCTGCATTTTTTGGTCTCTTGTTTCTCATTTTCCTCTTGACAATACCCCATAGATTCTCTATGGGGTTCAGGTCTGGTGAGTTTGCTGGCCAGTCAAGCACACCAACACCATGGTCATTTAACCAACTTTTGGTGCTTTTGGCAGTGTGGGCAGGTGCCAAATCCTGCTGGAAAATGAAATCAGCATCTTTAAAAAGCTGGTCAGCAGAAGGAAGCATGAAGTGCTCCAAAATTTCTTGGTAAACGGGTGCAGTGATTTTGGTTTTCAAAAACACAATGGACCAACACCAGCAGATGACATTGCACCCCAAATCATCACAGACTGTGGAAACTTAAAACTGGACTTCAAGCAACTTGGGCTACGAGCTTCTCCACCCTTCCTCCAGACTCTAGGACCTTGGTTTCCAAATGAAATACAAAACTTGCTCTCATTTGAAAAGAGGACTTTGGACTACTGGGTAACAGTCCAGTTCTTCTTCTCCTTAGCCCAGGTAAGACGCCTCTGACGTTGTTCAGGAGTGGCTTAACAAGAGGAATACGACAACTGTAGCCAAATTCCTTGACACGTCTGTGTGTGGTGGCTCTTGATGCCTTGACCCCAGCCTCAGTCCATTCCTTGTGAAGTTCACCCAAATTCTTGAATCGATTTTGCTTGACAATCCTCATAAGGCTGCGGTTCTCTCGGTTGGTTGTGCATCTTTTTCTTCCACACTTTTTCCTTCCACTCAACTTTCTGTTAACATGCTTGGATACAGCACTCTGTGAACAGCCAGCTTCTTTGGCAATGAATGTTTGTGGCTTACCCTCCTTGTGAAGGGTGTCAATGATTGTCTTCTGGACAACTGTCAGATCAGCAGTCTTCCCCATGATTGTGTAGCCTAGTGAACCAAACTGAGAGACCATTTTGAAGGCTCAGGAAACCTTTGCAGGTGTTTTGAGTTGATTAGCTGATTGGCATGTCACCATATTCTAATTTTTGAGATAGTGAATTGGTGGGTTTTTGTTAAATGTGAGCCAAAATCATCACAATTCAAAGAACCAAAGACTTAAACTACTTCAGTCTGTGTGCACTGAATTTATTTAATACACGAGTTTCACAATTTGAGTTGAATTACTGAAATAAATGAACTTTTCCATGACATTCTAATTTATTGAGATGCACCTGTATTAGTAGTCTAGTGTGTCTTTATACTGTATGAATTAGAGCACATATGAAAAAACTAATGAAAAGGAAAAAAGAAATTCCAGGAGATTTAACAATTTAAACCAATTTAGAATATGTTAATTATAGATCTTAATCAGAAGTACAGTTTATCATTTAAAACTACAGTAATCTACAACTTATGAGCCTGAAAATATGAGACAAAAAACTGTCTTTTATGTACATAACTGTCTGATCCTCCCGTTGTATCATATATGGTGATCTTGATCAGATAAGATCACTGTTAGATCATATTTGACCTCATATATGTCACAGCGACAGCACTTTGGAAATTAAAAAAGCAGTTTGCAATCAATGTTTATGTAATTTCTTCATAAAAAAGTTAATGTCAACCAACAGCTGCTGCGGGTCAACTATGTCTAATAGAGCAGACGCGATAACAATGATGGTGATCCGTGAATTATCTTCATCATTTATGTAACATCCTGAGTTTTCCTGATGCAACGATCTGGTAGAAATTTAAAGAAGCCCTAATTTCCAATAATCTGTGGGAAACGGGGCACTTTTTGGGCAGTTTCAATTTGAGTGAAGCACCCATAGACAGCAGTTCTTTTCTGGGCAACAAAAGAACACAGAAGGGGCAAGGCGGAGTGTTTGTTTGTAAACAGTAACTTCATCTATAGGCTTCAGCAATACCCAATCACATCCGAGTTTGCTTTCACTTGTAAACACATGCACGTGACAGACCATGACGTCAGTAAATTCAGAACTTATCTCATTCATGTTCAACAGTGGATGATACCAGACTGATTGTGGAGGTGGAGAAGCAGAAAGTGCTCAATTGTTTACCTTTTTAGATGCAAATGTGGTCCTCCTCCTCATGTAAATAAGATTTTACGATGATCAAGTTTGTAATACTTATC
This sequence comes from Myxocyprinus asiaticus, assembly GCF_019703515.2. Classification (NCBI taxonomy): domain Eukaryota; kingdom Metazoa; phylum Chordata; class Actinopteri; order Cypriniformes; family Catostomidae; genus Myxocyprinus; species Myxocyprinus asiaticus. Next base: position 48,206,575 of record NC_059357.1, on the reverse strand, counting down.
AATGACCCACTCTTGATAACCGTTTTATAAGTTATGGTCTTTATTAAAATAAATACCTACCTTAGTAGCATAGAAATCACAGTATTTTTCTGTATAGAACCGCTGCTGTGACGCTATAGAAACGCTTCCAGAGTGAAAGCCCTGTCGAGTCTGCAGCTGCAGTTACGCTGTAGTTAAGCTGCCGCTATGCTCATGTCTCCCACTAGTTTATGATGTGAAACGGGCGTGAGGCTGTACTAAGCCCTACCCCAAACACTAATGTGATTATAGCATTGGTAGCACATCCTGATAGGTAGCATATATTTTCAGGACACCTGTACACTGTAGACTAAATTATAGAAGTGCAGGTATTGCATAACGCCACACTTCAAGCACAGATTGTTCAGGACATGGTCAGACAAGTGGCTTTGGTTCCTTTGTGTTTTTATGCCAATTCCTGGCGAGTTATTCAGATAATAGACCTTGTTCACACTCCAGGTTTTGGAGCACGGAAGTAAACTTTTGCAGGGTAAACTTCGACAGTGGTGAATGGGAGATCACAGCAAATATTATTTTCACTTACCCATTTGCTCCAAGACCAAAAGAAAAAAAATCCACTATTACATTTGAATTACTTTCCAGAAGAGGAAAAAAAAGAGAGAACGGTGGACTAAGCAAGTCAAATGGGAGTAGATGCCAAATTTACTGTCACTCTCTCAGCAGCTGTAATTGAAACCCCCTCGCAGCTGTGGTAATTCGTTTTTTAAAACTAATTCCAGGTTAATATAACAACAAGCATAATGTTATAAATTTACACTCAATATTTAAAAAATGTATAATATAAAAAAGAAAATTGCGAGATTTACACTGATAAATAAGGCGGAAACATGTCATCACAGTCTGTGAAAAAAGGTCTATTGTGCAGATGTGTTATTTTGGGAATTATTCACCAATGGAGCTTGGCTGTCCTCTATTGGACATTTCTGGTACTGCATCTGAAATTTGCCACCAAAAGGTCATTTTTATATATCGACTTAAAATTTAGAACAGAATTGGATTAGACGTGGCTTTGATTTTCAAATATTTTTACATTTCAGTTGATATCTTTTGTATGTTTTATTTATATAAAAAATAAAAAATTTGTGCAGTACATATTCATTACAATAAACTTAAATTTCTGTAACCTTTTTTATTTCACTTTAAAAACAGTTTTCACTTGCACAATGAAGTGCCAAGTGTCTTCTTTAAAAAGAGACCAGGCTTAGGTCTGTACTCCCTAGCATTTATGAGTTAAAACTTTTTAAGTTTACACACAAATATAGGAAGAAAGGAATAATAACAATTAATGTGTTGCCATGGCAATACTATTTAAGATATCAAATATCCCCTTACAAGTTTGCATCAGCAGTGTCTTGACATTATATTGACACACTATGCACGCAGAAGATATCAGACACTTCCTTTTTCCATTTTTTTTACGTTAATTTATCGCGTCACCATGGCAATGCCGTTTGATATATCAAAAATCCGTTCACAATTTAGCATCGTCAAAATGGCATGATGTCACCCACATTTGGTACCTGTAACATGAAATCCCTAGGAGGAGTATTTCAAATTCCAGAGCATGCATTTTTCCAACAATCCAAAATGGCTGACTTCCTGTTGGGCGGAGCTTATGACTGTCAGCATGAAAGTTATCCGGCTTGATGAGATCTATATGTGTACAAAGTTTGGTGAAGGTAGCTCAAAAGAGATGTGCTACAGAGCCCCCCCAACCATGCCCATCTTCTAGGTGGCACTACAGACACAAGTTTGAAGTCAGTATGTTCAAAACTCTTTCTTTCATAATGATTTATGTAAGTGTACTTCCAAAAAAGGTCACTTGGAGGCGCCAATAGACCACTTGTAGTAACTACGTTCAAAACACACAATTTATTTATATTTCAATGTAAAAAAATACCACACAAACCACAATATACATGAAGATATATTTTTTTTTATTATTTGGGAATATATTATAATGCATTCCATATACATTTATGCACACAAACAAACACAGTCCACGGTTTTCCAATCCGAACCTTCGCAAATCAGCATCAGGGATATAAACAACCCTTATATGATTGTTTTCATATTTTCATTGGCTACATGACTCATCAGTCAAAAATGATCTAGCTTTTCATTGGCTGGCTTTATCCAGAGACAAACATGGATGACGCAAATCTTAACATCACTTCTGTCGACTGTCCTGTTTGGCTATTCTGAGTGACTACCCAATCACAACTGCACAGAAAATGTTGGGGGAGGGCTCATTTTGTTCGTATGACCCTCCCAAAAATCATGCTTGGGTGTTTTGCTATTGGAACACTACACTGAGTGCAAGATTTAGCAGAGAATGGACATGAATGATTATGTGTTGAATATGTAAAACCTGAACAAAGACTGATTGATCAATATTTCTTCATATTTGTACATTTTTGGACTAAAATCACTAATGGATTTTATTCATTGGACTCTTGCAATGAACAGCATACCAAAGTTTGGAGGATTGTTTTCATCTGTGTTTGGCTGGAAGACAATAAAGGTCAGAACTTCCGGTTTCATTTTCCATGTTTTGATTTTCACTCTTGACTTGTTTAATAAAATATTAGTAGTTGCGTAGTTGCAACTTTGTGATCATTAAAATTGCTTTCAAATATCACATCTTGAGACCCCGATCTTTCAAATGATATATTGGATGTCAATATTAGTTTACAATTTCACAGTTTAACATGCATTAAAAATAAATTAAATGTAAATAAGTACACAAGTGGGTAGTTTTTGACCCACCCGTCTTTAAGAGGTTAAAGTCTGTTGTAAGAGCCACACTTCCTGCTGCCAAGTGGTGGCGCTATGACCGTGACCCAAAATAGTCACATCCATGTGATTAGCCCCCAAGATTAAACATACATCTAAATTTTGATCTAATTCACACATTGCACACAGAAGATACAAGACACTTCATGTTTCCCATTTTTCACCAGTAATATAATGCCTCGCCATGGCAACACCATTCAATATATCAAAATCTGTTTGCAATTTAGCATCTTAATTGTCTTGGCATAATGTTTTCTAAATGTGGTGACAGTCTCATGAATCACCTAGGAAGAGTATTTAAAAGTTCAGAGACTGCAATATTAAAAAAATCCAAAATTGCCGACTTCCTGTTGGGCGGACCTAATGACTATAATTATAAAAATTGTCTGGCTTGATGAGAACAATATATGTAGTAAGTTTGGTTACGTAGAAGAAACTGACCCCACCACTTTTGTCAAAAGGTGGCGATACAGAGCTCCCCAGCCACGCTTATGTGTTAACTTTTTCCCAGGCCTAATGGCTGACAACTCTGATGTGTGTGAAAAATATCATGAAAATTCAAGCATGCCAACTACCTCAAAACGTGAATATACATAAAAAGGAATAATGATATTTAATGCATTGCCATGACAACACTATTTAAGATATCAAGAATCCCTTCAGAATTTTAAATCTGCACTATCTTAACATTATTCAAAAATTTTTTGGAAGCAATTCAGGTAAGCATATGAGGGATATTTCAAAGTCAGTTAAAAGTACCACACTTCCTTCTGCCAGTTGGTGACACTACGACTGTGACCCACAATAGCCACATCAATGTGATCATCCCGCAAGTCCAAACATACTCAATTTTGATGCAAATCACACGATGCACGCAAAAGATATGAGACACTTCCTGTTTCCCATTTTTTGACATTATCACATCACCGTGGCAACACCATTCGATATATCAAAAATCCATTCGCAATTTTGCATCATCAATGTCTTGGGATGATTTCGCCCACATTAGGTACCTGTAACATGAATCCCCTAGGAGGAGTATTTCAAATTCCAGAGCATGCATTTTTCAAACAATCCAAAATGGCTGACTTCCTGTTGGGTGTAGCTTATGACTGTCAGTGAAAAAGTTGTCTGGCTTGATGATATCTATATATATATATATATATATAAAATAGAATTAAATAAAAATAATAATAATCCTTAGAAGAACATTAGGATCTCTGTACTTTCAGTGCTTGGGCCCTAATAATGATAATAGTAGTAAAAATAATAATCCTTAGAAGAACAATAGAGCCGCCACACTTTCAGTGCTTGGGCCCTATTAATAATAATCCTTAGAAGAACGATTGGGCCTCCGCACTTTCATTGCTTGGGCCCTAATAATAAAATAATAATCCTTAGAAGAACAGTAGGGTCTCCGCACTTTCAGTGCTTGAGCTCTAATGACAACATGACCTGACCTAACATTTATAAAAACCTTTGTCCTAAAAACACATTTTAACACTTTGACTAAATTATCTCCCTTTATAATATAGGTAACACTTTAAAAAAATTCCATTTGTTAAGGGTTTATAAAAGAGTTGATTATTGACTAATAAATCAAGACTAATTTGCAAATGAATTAAAAATCATTGATATGTGGTTATAACAACATGCATAAAATAGGTGGCTTTCCTGCAATGCCTGTCAAATAGTGAGCCATTTTTCCTCAAATGTTATAAATGCTTAATAACACTTATCCAATAAGTGACCTTTAAAAATGTACCTTAATGTAAAGTATATACCTGTGAAGCATTTATTAAAGAGTTTTCAACATTAGAAACCTGTACTGTATATAAAAGTCCAGTATGGTTTAATAGTCTTGAGGCATTATTAAATGATATACTGTATGCTGTGAATGAGCTTAGAGACCTGAAAAGTGTTTTTGCAGAACAATCAAGGTAACTAGGACTAGGTAAGTTGGGACCGCACATTACAGACAAGACATTACAGTGATGAATAGAAACACAATGCGGACAGTAACAAAATTACATTATCCCTCTTTTTAATCTCACTATAATATTTTATTTTTGCTGCATTGTGACATAAATCATGAATTAGGGCATTTTAAGTTTTTGAATAAGTATGAATAAGTATTTTAAGCATTTATAACATGTAAGTTAAAATGTTCACTATTTGGCAAAAGTTGCCCTCCTTATGTATGTTGCTGTAAGTGCATAAATTACTTATAATGCATTTTGAAATTATTTGTTAGTTATTAATGAGCCCCTTTATAAAGCCTTAACAAAAAGAACATTAATGTGAAGAGTTACCATTATATAGTTGGCCTTTGCCTGAATGCATGCCAGCAAACATAAAATGTTATCTTGATAACTAATTTTAATTTGGAGAAATTAATGAACAAAAATGATTTAAGAGGATGTTAAACTACAGGAGGTGTGTGAAAATATAAAAACACTACTAGAGAAAAAACATTTGTGTAATAGGACTTTTAACGTAAAACCAGATAGTTTGTGAGATATAACACTTGTGAAAACTTCCCTGTGTGACCATTCTCCCCTATTTTAAATGCTTACTGCAGAGCTGAGGCAACACGCAATAAAAACAACCTCTGGGAAAGACTGCTTCATGTTATTGTTTGCGTTCATTAATTCTTTTAATCAGCTGGTAGTTGTAACGTTTGATGGAACGTTAGGAAGGAAGTCACTAGAGCTGGATCTAGGTGCGGCGAAACAGTATTTAATAAAATAAACAAAGTGCAGAATAACGGGGTAAACACAGCAACAAAAGAAACATCCACGATGGGAAAACACAGGAACAGAATAAACATACACGATGGGCACTCGTCATACAAAGGAGGTCAAAACACATAACAACTGACAAAGAACAAGCAAACAACAGGGCATTACATACACAATGTATAATGACTTAATGGAAGACAGGTAAAACAATCAAGGACAGCTGGCAGTGATGAGGGCAGGGAATTATGGGAAATGTAGTCCAGGAGGAACAGATGACGGGAGAAACACAAGGCAAACAACAGTGAATCATGACAGTAGATTGTGAAAACCATTATTTTTAACATTGTGTTAATGTCAGGATGGCCAATAAAAACCCAGTGAAACATGAGGTGTGTGAGTTTAATTTAATGCTGAGAGAGCGTGTGTGAACACACCAGTATCACTGGAAAACAATGACATCACCAGCACCTGCAGTAGCTGCAGTGGCAACACCTCCAAAGTGACAAAGTTTCTTCCTGTCCATGTGACCACACAGTGCCATGGACAAAGTTTCAGTTCATGTATCCTTCATGCAGCACCTCACACCACTCCTGGTTTGTGTATCTGGAAATTAGGCAATGAAGTGGCAACAGAGCAGCACCTCTCCCCCTCACGAGGCAGTACTGAAATATTGATGTCTTTCACATTCATTAAACTTTCCCTCTGATTAGTTTCCTCACATTTCCCTATTTTATTCTGATTCACCAGCTCTCGATTCAATTTGATTCTGATTCATATGGGTATATTTCAGTTAAAATGTCCATTTTGCTTACATATGAAATACATTTTCTCTCAGCTATAGAGAGACGCCGTATGCAACATTTTTGTGCATACACAACATTTATACATGAGGCCCATGTCACTATATAAAGGAAAAGAGCAGTGTAAAAAATTCTAAACTTTCAACAAACGAAAGTTATAGGGGTTTGGAAAAACATGAGGGTGAGTAAATGATGAGAATTTATATTTTGGGGTAAACTATCCCTTCAAAGGGGTCATGTCATGAGGAATAAAATTTTCCTTGATATTTTGACATATAAGAGGTCATTCTACTATAAAAAACATAATGTAAATTTAGAAATCAAAATTAATCCCCAATGCAATAAAAGTATTTATTGAAACCAAGCTGCAAAAGCACCTCATTCTCTACTTTCATGACTACCCTACATCACTAAGGGGCCCATTAATTGATGACCACCTCAATAGCAACAACATCAACGCTTTCTTTACGTCATCACATTCTTGGCCCTGCTCACTGGGGGTTCAGTTTGTAAACTTAGAGAGAACAGGACAGACAGGTCTAGTGTGGCTTCCTGAACACCAAAGGGGACCCATCTGGACTATTCAGAATTATTTTGTACACACATGCACTAAACAGACGTTTTTGCCCACTGTCATGTATTTTGTGCAGCTTTTAAAAGACACAGTGTCAAGTTACAACTCTGAAAATGAGAGCCCATTTGGTTTCATCAGCTGCTTTGGGTCTTGCTGTTTTAAGCACAAACGCACACAGGATGCTTTCTTTTACTCATCTGTGCTATTTCTTTTTTTTTTGTAATAACATTTTTTATTGATTCATAATTCCAACCAATCTCCCACCCCACCCTGTCCCCCACAAACACCCCTGTGGTCAATAGAATATAGACACCCACACATAAAAAAACACAAACTAAAACAACAAAAATACAATCATCAAGTATAATTAAAAACAAAACTCTAAATTGCTCTCTCCACCGCCCCTCCTCAAGAGTACCCCAAAAACACTAAATAATTGTCCCATTTCTTATTGAAAAAATTCCTAACTCCCATCCTACTGCTCGACCCCACCTCGAAAGCAGCCACCCTCCCCATCTCCGCACACCACTATGGGAATGAGGGTGCTCCATCTGACTTCCATCCCCTTAAAATAACCTGCCTACCAATCATCACACTGGTCAATACCCAATTTTTTATTTACTTATCCTCAAAATGTATGACCTCCCCATCTCCCAAAATACAGAGTCTGGGGCAAAACGTAATTTGAGTGTTCAACACATCACATACAAAACTTTGCACCTTCAACCAAAATTCTTGGATCTTACAACACCCCAAACACATGGGTTGTGTCTCCATCTTCTGAATAGCATCGCCAGCAGGTGGGTGTGTCCTTAAGACCAAGCCTATACAATTTAGAAGGGGTCCAATCAAATCTATGTAAAATCTTAATTGCATAATGCGCACCCTTGCATCTCTAGATGCAGACTTGATGTTTTTTAGAATCCTAGCCCACACTCCCTCCTCCAATAACAAGTTTAAATCTTCCTTTCATAATTTTTTGAGAGAATTTAAAGCTCCATCCCCCAGACTCTGAATTAGCAGTGAGTAATACACGGATGCCTCATGACCCTTCCCAAAAGCAGCAATCACCACTCCCAGAGTATCTGCCGCTCTAGGGGGGTGTGTGCTACTCCCAAAAACAGTGCAGAGCAGGTGGCGCAGTTGTAAATACTTATATAATTGAGATCTGGGAATCCCAAAATGTTGAATCAAATTTCCAAAAGATCTTAATACTCCACTCTCATATAGGTAACCAAGTGTATTAACCCCCCTCACAATCCAATCTGACCAACAGAAAGGGGACTTATTAATACATAGTTTAGTGTTCAGCCATATGCTTGAGGCTACATTTAAATAAATATCCAAGTTAAACACACTGGACACTTTAGTCCATATCGAGTGCAAATGCGAGATAATGGGGTGTTACTTAACTTCTCCAATTAGTTTGATAGGAGGGCTTTGCAGTGGCGAGATAGGGGCAAGAACTTCCTTTTCAATACAAAACCAGGGAGGGGCTCTCTCAGGTGGAAGTGACCAATGAGCCAAATGTCTGAGACCGAATGCACAATAATAAAACAAAAACTTGGGTAGGCCTTACCCATCTTTGTCAATCGGCCTATGTAACTTATTGAAATGTAAAATGGGACGCTTACCATTCCAAATGAAGGACTTCGCTATGCTATCAAATTGCTTGAAATAAGAGAGGGGGACATCTACAGGGAGAGATTGTAACATGTAGTTGAATTTTGGAGTACAATTCATTTTAATTACATTAACCTTCCCAATCATAGATAAATGTAATGAAGCCATATCGCTCGAAAACCTTTTTATTAAGGGATCACAATTAACTCTGACTAAATCAGACAAATTTGCTGGGAACAAAATGCCCAAATACTTAATGCCCTGTTTGGGCCACTGGAAGGCACCAGGCTGGAAGGCCGTTACTGGACAGTACGCTGTCAGAGCCAAAGTTTTGGATTTAGACCAACTGACTTTGTATCCTGAGAACTTGGAAAAGGAATTAATAATTCTGTGGAGGCAAGGCATAGATCTAGTAGGGTCAGAGACAAATAATAAAATATCATCTGCGTAAAGCAGAAGCTTATGCACCACACCTCCCACCATCACCCCTGGAAAATTATCCTCCTTTCTTATCACGGCTGCTAATGGTTCCAGAGCAAGATAGAACAATAATGGGGAAAGAGGGCAACCCTGCCGAGTGCCCCTATTCAGAGTAAAATAATCTGAAATGAATCAGTTTGTTTGTACCGCTGCTAAGGGTGTGTATAAAGTAACTAAATCCAACCAATAAATGTACTCTCGAACTCATACATTTCCAAAATCTTAAAAAGATAATCCCATTTTACCATATTAAACGCTTTTTCGGCATCAAGTGAGTTGGCAGCAACCGGAGACTGATCATTCGCAACTGACCACATGATATTGATGAAACGCCTAATGTTATCAGAAGAGCTACGGCCCTGAATAAACCCCACCTGATCTATATGTATAAGAGATGTCATAACTTTACTTAATCAGTTAGCCAAAATATTTGCCAACATTTGGACGGTAACTTTTACCGGTAACTTTTTTGCTTGGATCTTTGTCCTTTTTAAGAATCAGACTAATCCGGGCTTGTGTCATGGTTGGGGAAAGCTTTCCATTCTTTAATGATTCCGTATAAACTTCTAACAAAAGTGGAGCCAATTCTGTAGCATAAGATCTAAAAAATTCAGCGGCAAAACCATCTGGCCCCGGGGTTGCCTGCAGGTAAGGTCTTAATTACCTCGTCAAACTCCTCCAAGGTTATCTCAGAATCAAGAGAATTCTAATGGTTCCACACATTTTCTAATATCCTCCTCAATAGATGAAGACGTGGAACTATAAAGATCAAGATAGAACTCTTTAAAGGCATTATTAATATCAATGGCTGAGGTAAAAATTTCACCACCAGCAGATTTCACTGAGGGAATGGTAGAAAAAGACTCTCTGCTTTATATATCTACCCAAAAGCTTCCCTGCTTTGTCCCCCTGACTCAAAGTATGACTGTCTTGCCCTGAATAACCAAAAGTCCACTTTCAGTGACAAAATAGTATTATATTTGTATTTCAGTCGGGTCAATCTGACAACATCAGACAACATTCGGCACTTCAGCTCTGCCTCTGCACTTTGAATATTCCCTTTCAACTCCGCAAGTTCTCGTGCTTTGGATTTTTTGTTAAATGAGGCATACTGTATGATCCGACCCCTAAGAACTGCCTTAAGTGCCTCCCAAGCCACGCCCACAGAAGATACTGAGGACCAGTTGGTCTCCATATAAACATTGATTTCAGTCTTTAACATTTGTTGGAAATCAGGATTTTGCAAAAGGGATACATTAAAGTGCCAACTATATGATTTCTTTTTCTCCGTATGTGGCAACACCTCTAAACTCACCAGGGCATGATCTGAGACTAAGATGTTTCCAACTGATCAATCCACAACAGATGAAATGAGGGACTTAGATATATATATATATATATATATATATATATATATATATATATATATATATAAAAATCTATTCTAGAATAAATCTTATGGACTGATGAAAACATTTATAGTCCCTACCAGATGGGTTCAAAAGTCGCCAAATATCTGCAAGACCAAGATTTTTACACAACCTGTGAAGTGTCAATGTTGCTCTAGGGGGCTTACACACTTTTGCTTCACTATGATCAAGGACTGAATCCATCAAAAGATTAAAGTCTCCTCCCATATTAAATCATGAGGGGTGACAGCAGCTTGCAAAATCCCTTCAAGATCAATAAAAAAGCCCTGATCATCAACGTTAGGCACGTAAATATTAGACAAAACCAACCTTTGTCCCTGAATTTCTGCTAAAACAATAATGATTCTCCCTAATTATCTTTAATCTGTTTGAGAGATTTTAATTGTAGATGTTTACTTATCAATGTAATGACTCCCCTGCTCTTACTTGAGCCAGCACTAAAAAAAAACATGCCCACCCCATATCTTCCCAAATTTTTCTGCTTCCTGCAGGGAGAGATGTGTTTCTTGAAGAAACACTATATCATATTTCTTACGTTTGAGAAAAGTAATAACCTTCCTTCTTTTTATGGGGTGCCCCAACCCATTCGCATTCCACATGGAGAGAGACAATCCACTCATATTGACATTTGACATTTTGATATAATAGAAAAAATAGATTGTGTGTCAAAAACAAGATTATACAGACCACATTCCAACATTAATGCAACAATCAAACCCCGAACTCCCCCCGAACCAAACAAACAGAAGAAAGAAAAACATGCGCATTAACCCTGCGCATGATAGCGCCAACCGGCGTCAATCCCTCTAAACTCAAAAGGTCCATGTATGCTTACGAGAGCCCCCGCGACAACTCTGCCATCGGATTGCTCAAGTCCGGTGCTTCTTCACAAATTTTGTGAGGCAAAATTACATAACAGAAAATACTTTGTAAAACAAACCCCAGCCAATAGGCAGAATAAACACAAAGAACATGTAGATTCATTCACAGAACTGTCTTGAAGGTGTGTTCCTCCACAAAACAAATTCCAGCCGATATAAAGCCGTTCAGTTTCCTCGGACAGACAAACAAGTGTTCAGTGAGCCGGCTGTTTGAGTGCAGCAAATGATGTAATCACTCCAATGTCCCACAAAAATACTCCACAAAACAAACTCCAGCCAACAGCAGGCATAAGCACAAAGAAAGAACGGATTCATCCACAACTGTCCTGAAGCAGCGATCTTCCATCCATGCAAAAGTTTCTTGAAGGACTGTCATTCCACAAAACAAACTCCCGCCGCTAGGCGGAACCAACACAAACTGAATGGCGCCCAGCTTCCTCAGACAGCCAGAGAAAGTACAGCAAGTTAATCCACTCAGGAGCTACATGAGAAACACCAAATGGCTTACTCACCCATTGTTTCTATGAAGGACAGTGCTTGCTTGGGACACGTAAATACTTTGCGGCCATCCTATTCTCAGTTTGTCCGGAAACATCAGTGCAAAAGCGATCTTCTGTTGATGTAAGAGTTTCTTACATTCCTTGAATCGATCGCGTTTCTCTCTAGTCGAATTCGCAAAATCCAGGAACAAGAAAATATTGTGATTCTTCCAAGAAAGCTTTGCTTTGCTCCTCACCTCGCGCAACACAAGATCTTTATCGGATGGTCTCAGAAATTTGGCCAGAATTGATCGGGGTCTGTCCCCCTCAGCAGATCTGCGAGCCGAGACTGTGTGAGTTTGCTCGATTTCCAGCTTATGGCCTGTTATGTCGAGCAGACTTGGGAAGAGCTCATCTAGGAATTTCACCATATCTCTGCCTTCTTCATGCTCAGGAATTCCAACAATTCCTATGTTATTTCATCGGCTCCTATTTTCCAAATCTTCCTGTTTTTCCAAAATGTTTTCCACGTCTATTTTGGTCACGAGCGGATTAGCGGATAATTCCCTTTCTGATAATCGATCCATTTCTCAACATCTGCCACTCTTGTAACCAACTCAGAGAATTTTGTTTCCATCGCCATAATCGATCGACGTATTACAACGAGATCTTCCAAGTCAGCAACAACCTTTGTCAGCATCACAGACATGCTGGACAGTTGACGCTGGATTTCTTCCATTGCACCGTTCAAATCTAGTCCCTGGTCCACAGGCCCGTCAGACGTTTCATCTTGAGCATGTAAATGTCTTTTAACGTCTCCAGTGCCCGAGGATTTTGACTTCTTTGCAATGTTTACCTCAAAGAACAAATACACTGAACAAAATTATAAACGCAACACTTTTGTTTTTGCCCTCATTTTTCATGAGCTGAACTCAAAGATCTAAGACTTTTTCTAGCTACACAAAAGGCCTATTTCTCTCAAATATTGTTCACAAATCTGTCTAAATCTGTGTTAGTGAGCACTTCTCCTTTGTCGAGATACTCCATCCACCTCACAGGTGTGGCATATCAAGATGCTGATTAGACAGCATGATTATTGCACAGGTGTGCCTTAGGCTGGCCACAATAAAAGGCCACTCTAAAATGTGCAGTTTTATCACACAGCACAATGCCACAGATGTAGCAAGTTTTGAGGGAGCGTGCAATTGGCATGCTGACTGCAGGAATGACCACCAGAGCTGTTGCCCATGAATTGAATGTTAATTTCTCTACCATAAGCCATCTCCAAAGGCATTTCAGAGAATTTGGCGGTACATCCAACCGGCCTCACAACCACAGACCACGTGTAACCACACCAGCCCAGGACCTCCACATCCAGCATCTTCACCTCCAAGATCGTCTGAGACCAGCCACCCGGACAGCTGCTGCAACAATCGGTTTGCATAACCAAAGAATTTCTGCACAAACTGTCAGAAACCGTCTCAGGGAAGCTCGTCTGCATGCTCGTCGTCCTCATCGGGGTCTCGACCTGACTGCAGTTCGTCGTCGTAACCGACTTGAGTGGGCAAATGCTCACATTCGATGGCATCTGGCACTTTGGAGAGGTGTTCTCTTCATGGATGAATCCCGGTTTTCACTGTACAGGGCAGATGGCAGACAGCATGTATGGCGTCGTGTGGGTGAGCGGTTTGCTGATATCAACGTTGTGGATCGAGTGGCCCATGGTGGCGGTGGGGTTATGGTATGGGCAGGCGTATGTTATGGACAACGAACACAGGTGCATTTTATTGATGGCATTTTGAATGCACAGAGATACCGTGACGAGATCCTGAGGCCCATTGTTGTGCCATTCATCCACAACCATCACCTCATGTTGCAGCATGATAATGCACAGCCCCATGTTGCAAGGATCTGTACACAATTCCTGGAAGCTGAAAACATCCCAGTTCTGGCATGGCCAGCATACTCACCAGACATGTCACCCATTGAGCATGTTTGGGATGCTCTGGATCAGCGTATACGACAGCGTGTTCCAGTTCCTGCCAATATCCAGCAACTTCGCACAGCCATTGAAAAGGAGTGGACCAACATTCCACAGGCCACAATCAACAACCTGACCAACTCTATGCGAAGGAGATGTGTTGCACTGCGTGAGGCAAATGGTGGTCACACTAGATACTGACTGGTTTTCAGACCCCCCCGGACCCCCCCCCCAATACAGTAAAACTGCACATTTTAGAGTGGCCTTTCATTGTGGCCAGCCTAAGGCACACCTGTGTAATAATCATGCTGTCTAATCAGCATCTTGATATGCCACACCTGTGAGGTGGATGGAGTATCTCAGCAAAGGAGAAGTGCTCACTAACACAGATTTAGACAGATTTGTGAACAATATTTGAGAGAAATAGGCCTTTTGTGTAGCTAGAAAAAGTCTTAGATCTTTGAGTTCAGCTCATGAAAAATGGGGGCAAAAACAAAAGTGTTGCGTTTATAATTTTGTTCAGTGTATGTAGCTGGATGTATCAAATCTTACCGGATTATAACATGAAAATAATTTAAAAACTAGCAAAGTGCACAGAGCTCGCTGTTTACACATCTGCTCCTCGCATGGCGTCACGTGACCTCCCCATCTGTGCTATTTGTAATTGTTGGTTTATGTAAACATGAACTAGATGGACGTCTCTGACAGTTTTTAAGTGTTTCCAGTGATGTAATACTGTATGTGTGTGTTTATTCACCGTGCTTTGAACTATGTATGTGCGAGGGTTTTTTCTTAGCTCATATCAGCGTGGATTGCTAGTGAAAATAGTCATAATACAATTCAAGCTTTGCAAAGGAACAGTTATTAAAAGGATGAGGCAGTTAAAAACACTTGGACCTGATTGCAAAAACATAAGTAAATAATTTGACTCATGAACTTTTCAAATGTCATGACTGTTTGATAGTTTATGGTGCTAAGTGATAACTGTTGTGCTTGAGATGAACAGTTTAATACAGCTGAAGTCAGAAGTTTACATACACCTTAGCCAAATATATTTAAACTCAGTTTTTCACAATTCCTGAAATTTAATCATAGAAAACATTCCCTGTCTTAGGTCAGTTAGGATTGCTACTTTATTTGAAGAATGTGAAATGTCAGAATAATAGTAGAGATAATTATTTATTTCAGCTTTTATTTCTTTCATCACATTCCCAGTGGATCAGAAGTTTACATGCACTTTGTTAGTATTTGGTAGCATTGCCTTTAAATGGTCTAACTTGGGTCAAACATTTTGGGTAGCCTTCCACAAGCTTCTCACAATAAGTTGCTGGAATTTTGGCTCATTCCTCCAGACAGAACTGGTGTAACTGAGTCAGGTTTGTAGTCCTCCTTGCTCGCACATGCTTTTTCAGCTCAGATTGAGGTCAGGGCTTTGTGATTGCCACTCCAATACCTTGACTTTGTTGTCCTTAAGCCATTTTGCCACAACTTTGGAGGTATGCTTGTGATCATTGTCCATTTGGAAGACCCATTTGAGATCGAGCTTTAACTTCCTGGCTGTTTTCTTAAGATGTTGCTTCGATATATCCACATAATTTTCCTTCCTCATGATGCCATCTATTTTGTGAAGTGCACCAGTCCCTCCTGCAGCAAAGCACCCCCACAACATGATACTGCCACCCCCATGCTTCACGGTTGGGATGGTGTTCTTCGGCTTGCAAGCCTCACCCTTTTTCCTCCAAATATAATAATGGTCATCATGGCCAAACAGTTCAACTTTTGTTTCATTAGACCAGAGGACATTTCTCCAAAAAGTAAGATCTTTAACCCTATGTGCACTTGCAAACTGTATTCTAGCTTTTTTATGGCGGTTTTGGAGCAGTGGCTTCTTCCTTGCTGAGCAGCCTTTCAGGTAATGTCGATGTAGGACTCGTTTTACTGTGGATACAGATACTTATCTACCTGTTTCCTTCAGCATCTTCACAAGGTCCTTTGCTGTTGTTCTGGGATTGATTTGCACTTTTCGCACCAAACTAATTTTCTTTAGATTTTCCCATGATGTCAAGCAAAGAGGCACTGAGTTTGAAGGTAGGCCTTAAAATACATCCACAGGTACACCTCCAATTCAGTACACCTCCTATCAGAAGCTAATTGGCTAATTTTCTAAAGGCTTGACATCATTTTCTGAAATTTTCCAAGCTGCTTAAAGGCACTGTTAACAGTGTATGTACACTTCTGACCCACTGGTATTGTGATATAGTCAATTAAAAGTGAAACAATCTGTCTGTAAACAACTGTTGGAAAAATTACTTGTGTCATGTACAAAGTAGATGTCCTAAAGGACTTGCCAATACTATAGTTTGCTAATATTAAACAATGTTAAAAAATTTGTTTTAATGGCTTCAACCTAAGCGTATGTAAACTTCTGACTTCAACTGTATATTTAGATGCAGTGCGTTGGATGGGCATTATGTGTCTATGCTGAAATTTAGTTTTATAATTTTGTGGAGCTTGTTCATTCTCTTCCGACTGAGTTTCAAATATGGCTGAATTTGAGGGGCTGCATGATGTTAGCCAATCATAACAGTGGGCGTTTATGTTGAAGTTTTAAGGAGGCGCACAGGCAAGAACTGAGCGTTTCAGACAGAGGGCTAGAGACGGGTGGAAAATGATCATATATTACTAAATTATGTTTTGGTGCAAAACAAAAACAGTGATATCAAATATCAGTGGAGCTCAGGAAAGATAATACAGTTATAAAAAAGAGTATGCCATGACCCCTTTAACCTTATCACACATCGTGGCATCATGTGACTTGTGAATGCAAATGTTTTCCCTATGCAAGTCATTACACAAAGAAATAGGGCACATTGATTCTTGCATGTATAGACCTTTTTCAAATCCATTCTGCTCCGTTGTGCGTTTGTTGTGTAATGAAATTTCCATTTGATCCTTTATCAATGGCAGAGACCACAGGGTGGAATTATTGTTGCTCTTAATGTACGATTTATATGAAAAATTTAATCTAAACAACTTATCCTTTGTAAGGTTACTTAATGATTTTCCAGGGATGGTAAAACAAATGATATTGTTATTAGACTGAATGAAACACATATTTGTGGTTTCAAGGGTCAGAGTGCATGGGGGAGAGTGGTGGTGGCGGCGTAGTGGGCCAAAGCACAGAACTGGTAAGCATAAAGTTGCCAGTTCAATCCCCACATCCACCAATTTTGTGTCCTTGAGCACTTAACTCCAGTTTGCTCCAGAGGGACTGTCCCTGTAATAAGTGCACTTTAAGTCACTGAGGATAAAAGCATCTACCAAATAAATAAATGTAAATGTAAATAGCTGTGTAAGCAGCAGTATTGAGTTTAACTACTTTTTTATTAAAGGGGTCATGACATGAGAAATCAAATTTTCCTTGAAACTTTGACATATAAGAGGTCATTGTACTATAAAAAAACATACTGTAAGTTTCAAGTCAAGACATTTTTATTTGTATAGCGCTTTTCACAACACACATCGTTTCAAAGCAGCTTTACAGGAAATCATGCATTAACAATAAATGAAATTGTAATATCTATAAAGTCTTAGAGTGATCATTGTGTAGTTTGATTAAATATGATTGTAAATTGTGTATAGAAATTAAATAATTAAATAATAATTGTATGGAGAGGTCACGTGACGCCATGCAAGAAGCAGACATGTGAGCGACGAGCTCTGCGACCCTTTGCTAAATTTTTGATTATTTTCATGTTATAATTTGGTGAAATTTGATACACCCAGTTACACATTTGCTCTTTGAGGTAAAACATGGCAAAGAAGTCAAAATCCTCAGGCTCTGGAGACATTAAAAGACACTTACGTGTTCAGAATGAAAGCTCCGACAGGACTACAGACCGGGGACTCGATTTGGATGGCGCGGCAGGAAAGGAGATCCAGCATCAGTTGTCCAACGTGTCGGTGATGTTGACGAAGGTTCTTGCTGACTTGGAGGATCTCATTGTAATACGTCGATCGATTACGGCAATGGAAATAACATTCTCTGAGATAGGTACAAGAGTGTCAGATGTTGAGAGACAAATCGATTTTCTGGAATCTACGGAGTGGGAATTAACCGCTAATCCACCCGCGACAAAAGTTGATTTGGAACATCTCCTTGAAAAGCTTGAAGATCTTGAGAATAGAAGCTGCAGAAATAACATTCGAATAGTTGGAATTCCTGAGCATGAGGAGGGCAGAGATTTGGTGACATTTCTAGATGAGCTTTTCCCAAGTCTGCTCGACATAACAGGCCACAAGCTGGAAATCGAGCGAGCTCACAGAGTCCCAGCTCACAGATTTGCTGAGGGAGACAGGCCCCAACCGATTCTGGCCAGATTTCTGAGATCATCTGATAAAGATCTTGTGTTGTGCCAGGCGAGAGCAAAAGGAAGCTTTCTTGGAAGAACCATAATAATTTCTTGTTCCCGGACTTTGTGAGTTCGACGAGAGAAACGCGATTAGTTCAGGGAATGCAAGAAACTCTCACATCAGAAAAAGAATCTCGGCCAAATTGAGAATAGAAACGAAGGTCGGTCACAAAGTATTTACTTGTCCAAATCTGGCAATGTCTTTTATAGAATCAATGACTGAGTAAACTGCATTGTCTCCACCGAGCGGCTGGAGCTTGTTTTGTGAATAACACTTTTCCTTAAAGAAACTTTTGCATTGATGAAAGATTACTTTTGCATTGAATTTCCCGGACAGATTGAGAATAGACACTACGGATGACCGCAAAATATCTACATTCTCACACAAAGGATGTCTTTTATAAAGTTGACAGATTGTGTAAGTCATGGTATATACTTTTATGTGGCCTCCGAGTGAAATGACTCGATCATCCGGGGAACCGGGATGCCGGTTTTGTTTCTTTTTGTGTTGGCTCCGCCTAGCGGCTGGAGCTTGTTCTATTGAATAACACTCCTTTGGAACAGCTGTGGATTAATCTGTTCGTTCTTCGTGCTTATTCCTCCTGCTGGCTGTAGTTTGTTTTTAGTTTTTTTACGGGACATTGGAATGATTACGTCATTCGCTGAACTCATAACAGCTGGCTCACGGAACATTCGTTAGTCTGTCCGAGGAATCGGAATGGTTTTATATCAGCTGGAATTTGTTTTGTGGAAGATCACATCCTTGAGACAGTTCTGTGAATGAATCTACATGTCCTTTGTGTTCATTCTTCCTATTCCTAAAGTATTTTCTGTTATGTAATTTTGCCTCACAAATTTGTGAGGCAAAATTGAGCAATCCGATGGCAAAGTTGTCGTGGGGGCTCATGTGCGTTCATAAACCTTTTGAGTTTAAAGGGATTGTCGCCGGTTGGTGCTGTCGTGTGCGTGGTTAATGCACACATTTTTCTTTTTTCCTGTTTGTTTTGTTCGGGGAGATGTTCGGGGAGATGTTCGGGGTTTGATTGTTTCACTAATGGGGAATGTGGTCTGTATAACTTTGTTTTTGACACACAATCTATTTTTTCTAATATGTCAAAATGTCAGATGTTCATATGAGTGGATTGTCTCTCTCCACATGGAATGTGAATGGGTTGGGGCACCCCATAAAAAGAAGGAAGGTTATTACTTTTCTCAAACGTAAGAAATATGATATAGTGTTTCTTCAAGAAACACATCTCTCCCTGCAGGAAGCTGAAAAATTTGGGAAGATATGGGGTGGGCATGTTTTTTTTTAGTGCTGGCTCAAGTAAAAGCAAGGGAGTCATTATATTGGTAAATAAACATCTACAATAAAAATGTCTCAAACAGATTAAAGATAAATTAGGGAGAGTCATTATTGTTTTAGCTGAAATTCAAGGGCAAAGGTTGATTTTGGCTAATATTTATGCACCTAACGCTGATGATCAGGGCTGCTTTATAGATCTTGAAGGGATGTTGCAAGCCGCTGGCACCCCTCATGATATACAGGTGCATCTCAATAAATTAGAATGTCGTGGAAGAGTTCATTTATTTCAGTAATTCAGCTCAAATTGTGAAACTCGTGTATTAAATAAATTCAGTGCACACAGACTGAAGTAGTTTAAGTCTTTGGTTCTTTTAATTGTGATGATTTTGGCTCACATTTAACAAAAACCCACCAATTCACTGCACATCTCAAAAAATTAGAATATGGTGACATGCCAATCAGCTAATCAACTCAAAACACCTGCAAAGGTTTCCTGAGCCTTCAAAATGGTCTCTCAGTTTGGTTAACTAGGCTACACAATCATGGGGAAGACTGCTGATCTGACAGTTGTCCAGAAGACAATCATTGACACCCTTCACAAGGAGGGTAAGCCACAAACATTCATTGCCAAAGAAGCTGGCTGTTCACAGAGTGCTGTATCCAAGCATTTTAACAGAAAGTTGAGTGGAAGGAAAAAGTGTGGAGGAAAAAGATGCACAACCAACCAAGAGAACCGCAGCCTTATGATTGTCAAGCAAAATCGATTCAAGAATTTGGGTGAACTTCACAAGGAATGGACTGAGGCTGGGGTCAAGGCATCAAGAGCCACCACACACAGACATGTCAAGGAATTTGGCTACAGTTGTCATATTCCTCTTGTTAAGCCACTCCTGA
Organism: Myxocyprinus asiaticus; assembly: GCF_019703515.2. Classification (NCBI taxonomy): domain Eukaryota; kingdom Metazoa; phylum Chordata; class Actinopteri; order Cypriniformes; family Catostomidae; genus Myxocyprinus; species Myxocyprinus asiaticus. The sequence goes on along the minus strand of NC_059357.1, from coordinate 48,186,139 downwards.
ACCACAGACAACGTCAGATGTGTCTTACCTGGGCTAAGGAGAAGAAGAACTGGACTGTTGCCCAGTGTTCCAAAGTCCTCTTTTCAGATGAGAGCAAGTTTTGTATTTCATTTGGAAACCAAGGTCCTAGAGTCTGGAGGAAGGGTGGAGAAGCTCATAGCCCAAGTTGCTTGAAGTCCACTGTTAAGTTTCCACAGTCTGTGATGATTTGGGGTGCAATGTCATCTGCTGGTGTTGGTCCATTGTGTTTTTTGAAAACCAAAGTCACTGCACCTGTTTACCAAGAAATTTTGGAGCACTTCATGCTTCCTTCTGCTGACCAGCTTTTTAAAGATGCTGATTTCATTTTCCAGCAGGATTTGGCACTTGCCCACACTGCCAAAAGCACCAAAAGTTGGTTAAATGACCATGGTGTTGGTGTGCTTGACTGGCCAGCAAACTCACCAGACCTGAACCCCATAGAGAATCTATGGGGTATTGGCAAGAGGAAAATGAGAAACAAGAGACCAAAAAATGCAGATGAGCTGAAGGCCACTGTCAAAGAAACCTGGGCTTCCATACCTCCTCAGCAGTGCCACAAACTGATCACCTCCATGCCACGCCGAATTGAGGCAGTAATTAAAGCAAAAGGAGCCCCTACCAAGCATTGAGTACATATACAGTAAATGAACATACTTTCCAGAAGGCCAACAATTCACAAAAAAATGTTTTTTTTATTGGTCTTATGATGTATTCTAATTTTTTGAGATAGTGAATTGGTGGGTTTTTGTTAAATGTGAGCCAAAATCATCACAATTAAAAGAACCAAAGACTTAAACTACTTCAGTCTGTGTGCACTGAATTTATTTAATACACGAGTTTCACAATTTGAGCTGAAATACATGAACTTTTCCACGACATTCTAATTTATTGAGATGCACCTTTAGTTGGTGCATTAATGTGTCCCTTTTGCAAAATCCTGATTTCCAACAAATGTTAAAGACTGAAATCAATGTTTATATGGAGACCAACTGGTCCTCAGTATCCTCTGTGGGCTTGGGAGGCACTTAAGGTGGTTCTTAGGGGTTGGATCATACAATATGCCTCATTCATTAAAAAAATCCAAAGCACAAGAACTTGTGGAGTTGGAAGGAAATATTAAAAGTGCAGAGGCTGAGCTGAAGCTCCGTATGTCATCTGATGGCCTCAGAAAATTGACCCGAATGAAATATAGATATAATACTATTTTGTCACAGAAAGTGGAGTTTTGGTTATTCAGGGCAAGACAGTCATACTTTGAGTCGGGGGACAAAGCAGGAAAACTTTTGGCTAGATATATAAATCAGAGAGTCTTTCTCTACCATTCCCTCTGTGAAATCTGCTGGTGGTGAAATATTTACCTCGGCCACTGATATTAATAATGCCTTTAATGAATTCTATTTTGATCTCTATAGTTCCAGGTCTTCATCCACTGATGAAGATATTAGGAACTTTGTGGAACCATTAGATAAGGATTAATGGTAGAATGGGATTATCTTTTTAAGATTTTGGAATATACGGGTTCGGGAATACATTTATTGGTTGGATTAAGTTACTTTATTGACACCCTGTAGCAGTGGTACAAACAAATGGGTTAATTTCAGATTATTTTACTCTGGATAGGGGCACCCGGCAGGGTTGCCCTCTTTCCCCATTATTGTTCTGTCTTGCCCTGGAACCATTAGCAGCAGCGATAAGGAAGGAGGATGATTTTCCAGGGGTGACGGCGGGAGGTGTGGCACATAAGCTTCTGCTTTATGCAGATTATATTTTATTATTCGTCTCCGACCCTACTAGATCTATGCCTTGCCTCCACAGAATTATTAATTCCTTTTCCAAATTCTCAGGATACAAAGTCAATTGGTCTAAATCCGAAGCTTTGGCTTTGACAGCGTACTGTCCAGTAACGGCCTTCCAGCCGGGTGCCTTCCAGTGGCCCAAACAGGGCATTAAGTATTTGGGGATTTTATTCCCAGCAAATTTGTCTGATTTAGTCAGAGTTAATTTTGATCTCTTAATAAAAAGGTTTTCGAATGATGTGAACAAGTGGGCTTCACTACACTTATCAATGATTGGGAAGGTTAATGTTATTAAAATGAATTGTATTCCAAAATTCAATTACTTACTGCAGTCTCTCGCTGTAGATGTCCCCCTCTCTTATTTCAAGCAATTTGATAGCATAGCGAAGTCCTTTATTTGGAATGGTAAATGTCCCAGGTTAAATTTCAATAAGTTACATAGGCCGATTGACAAAGGTGGGTTAGGCCTACCTAAGATTTTGTTTTATTATTATGCATTCAGTCTTAGACATTTGGCTCATTGGTCGCTTCCACCTGAGAGAGCTCCTCCCTGGTTTTTATTGAAAAGGAAGTTCTTGCCCCTATCACGCCACTGCAAAGCCTTTCGATTAAACTAGCCAGAGAGATTAAGTCACATCCCGTTATTTTGCATTTGCACTCGATATGGACAAAAGTGTCCAGAGTGTTTAATTCTGATATTTATTTAAACGTAGCCTCGAGCATATGGCTGAACCCTAAAATATGTATTAATAAGTCCCCTTTCTGTTGGTCAGATTGGATTGTGAGGGGGGTTAATACACTTGGTGACCTATATGAGAGTGGATCTGGATTCCCAGATCTCAATTTTAAAAGTATTACAGCTGCGCCACCTGCTCTGCTCTGTTTTTGGGAGTAGCATACAGCCCCCTAGAGCGGCAGATACTCTGGAAGTGGTGATTGCTGCTTTTGGGAAGGGTCATGAGGCATCAGTGTATTACTCCATGTTAATTCAGCGTCTGGGGGACAGAGCTTTAAATTCTCTCAAAAGATTATGGGATGAAGATTTATTGTTATTGGAGGAGGGAGAGTGGGCTAGGATCCTAAAAAGCATCAGGTCTGCATCTAGAGATGCAAGGATCCGTCTGATGCAATTCAAGATTTTGCATCGGTTTTACTGGACCCCCTATAGATTGTACAGGCTTGGTCTTAAAGACTCACCCACCTGCTGGTGATGCCAGTCAGAAGATGGGGACATAACCCATGTTTTTTGGGATTGTATTAAGATTCAGGAATTTTGGTTGAGGATCCAGCATTTTATGTGTGTACTGGACACTCAGTTTTCATTTTGCCCCAGATGTGTATTTTGGGTGATGGAGGGGTCCTGAATATAGCAGATAAATATATGAAAAGCTGGGTCCTAACCAGCGTGATGATTGGCAGACAGCTAATCCTTAGGGGTTGGAAGTCAACTGATGCACCCTCATTTCATGAGGCAGGCAAATGGGGCAGTTATTTGTCTCATTTGGAGAGGTCCTAGTGTGGGGACTGCTTTTTTTTCCCCTATATGTTGAACTTTGTCTTTTTTTTATGTACTATTTGTGTGTCTGTTTATATGTGGGTATTTAGTTATTTTATATTGTGCGGGCGGGGGGTGGGTGGGTGTGTGTGTGGGGGGGGGGGGGGGGTTATAAAGGGTTTTAAGTTGATTCCTAATGTATAATTTTGTGGTTAAATTTATTTTTGTCTGTCTTGGAATCAATAAAAAATGTTAATAACAAAAAAAAAAAAATAAAAAAAAAATAACAATAATAATAATAATTGTATTTCAGAACTCAAAAATTCCTCCCCAATGGAAAAAAGCATTTATTGAAACCAAGAAGCAAAAACACCTCATTCTCTTCTTCCTTGGTTTGCCTACGTCAAGTCATTTTTATTTGTATAGCGCTTTTCACAACACACATCATTTCAAAGCAGCTTTACAGAAAATCATGCATTAACAGAAAATGAAACTGTAATATTTATAAAGTCTTAGTCATCATTGTGTAGTTTGATTAAATATGATAGTAAATTGTGTATAAAAATTATATAATTTAAAAATAATTGTATTTAGAACTTCTGTGAGCAAGCTGAAGGCGACTGTGGCAAAGAACACAAAACTCCATAAGATGTTGGTTAATGGAGAAAAAGAACCTTGGGAGAAACCAGGCTCACTGTGGGGGCCAGTTCCCCTCTGGTTAAACAGCATGAGTATAATGACAATATTAATTATTTATATGCAGTAATGGTTTAAACATTGCTTAAACTACATCACTTGGAGTCCCGTGAATTCATTACCACCTGGAAAGCAATGACATCAACACCTACTTTTACATCATCGTACCCTTGGCCCCATCTACTGGTGCTCAGTCAAGACTAGGACAGATAAGCCTAATGGCCTAGTATTCTTCCACACCAAACGGGACTTACACAGGACACATTCTTGTTTCCCAACCCTTTTTCTGCCACGGCACACTTTTTATGACTAAAAAATTCAACGGCACACCACTATCCCACATAGGCTAACCATCATTATTTTTCCTTTTCAAGAACTTGTCCATGTTTTCTGTCCATCTTAGTAGCATGTTTACTTGTAATGTTTGAAATTCGGCTATGCAAAAAAAAAAACATAGGTAGGCTACGCTGTGTGAGGTCACAGGTGGCAAGAGCGCTAAATGGGTAATGAAAAAACAACAAATTTGCTTCTTTTCTAATTTGTAGATTTGTTCTTGCAATGCCACAACAAATTACAGGGATGCAAACTCATGAGGGGTGAAAAAGGTAAGACAATCACTGGTCCATGAAACTTTTTTCTTACATTTTTTTTTTAAAAGAATAAGCTAAAAGCACCAATTCCTGCTATTTTAGTGATTCAAGTTTATTCAAGTTTACAACTGTGCAGAATTAGCTGCAAAATAAAGAGTATTTTGGTGAGGGTTGCTTCTGTTTCACAAATTTGTTCAAATTTATTAACTGATTAGTACAGTGATCCCTTCTGGAAATGTCACTAGGTGGCGACAAATAAGCGTCTTATGTGCTATGAGTCAGTGAATCATTTTGAGTCGTTCATGACCGAAATCTACCAAGAGACTTTAGTGTTTGAGTATTAAAAGAACAAAGCAGATCTATAGTCTTTCTTCAGTCTGAGCATTATTTTTTATCCAAAAAGACAACAATAATAGTCTAATAATAGTGAGTTTCAATAACATCCTTACCTTCTCCTTTATTAAAACTTGCTTGGCTAAAAATCTACTGACTTCAGTATAAGAATTATAAACACAAAGCAGATCTATGGTATAATTTTCCTACTGTAGCCTATTGAAACTGCTGAGCATGACTTTTATCTGAGAAGACCACAATAATAGACAAATAATAATCATTTTGAGTTTCAATAATGCTCTTTCATCATTGTAAAGCACATTTCACATGAGCTGAGTAAAGCATCAACACTCCGATTAATGCTAGCGTCAAGCGCCGGTATCATTTTCCTGCTGTAGCCTATTTAAACTGCTGAGCATGGCTTTTATCAGAAAAGACCACAATAATAGACAAATAATAATCATTTTGAGTTTCATTAATGCTCTTTCGTCATTGTAAAGCACATTTCACGAGTTGAGTCGAGGCATCAACGCTCCGTTCAATGCCAGCGTCAAGCGCCGCATTGCCCTCCACATGACAAGAGTTGCATAAAGCATCACAGATGGGCGATCGAGTTTGCCACGTAAAAAAGCGGGAGGTGTGCACAATAAACATTGAAAACGTATTTGGAAGAGAGAAAAAAAGTTTGCAGTTGCTTTGATAGCAGAAAGTAATAAAAGGACTTGTTTATGTTTAGGTCTAAGTGTTTTCTTGGTGAATTTAAATTACTTCAATAACTGGGGTCTCTGATATTTATTAACGATAAGGTAATTTTTATTTTTTTTCTCCCAATTTGGAATGCCCAATTCCCAATGTGCTTTTAAGTCCTCGTGGTCGCATAGTGATTCGCCACAGTCCGGGTGGTGGAGGACGAACAAGACCGTCAACCCGCGCATCTTATCACGTGGCTTGTTGAGGGCGTTGCCACGGAGACATTGCGTGTGTGGAGGCTTCACGCCATCCACCGCAGCAACCACGCTCTTCACAATCACAAAAGTGACCGATTATGGATCCAAAATGGCAAATTTCTCCGAGAGGAGATTGGATCCCTGAAAAAAATTTTTTCATGCATTTATTTATTTTGTGGAATTTGATAACCTGACAATCTTTCATGGTGGTTGGGAAACACTGATCTAGACTATGTTGAATTATATTTGTAAATAAACATACACTAGACAGATGTTTTTGATTGTTATAATACATCTTGCGCCGCTGCTTTTTTTTTTTTTTTTTTTTTTTAGTTTGTAGTGAATAGTTTTTAGTTTTTTTTTAGTGTTTTGGCAAAGCTCAGCACAGTTTGAGACATTCTTGAGATCTCTTCTGAAACTCTTTAGATGAGACACACATTACTGTATTTTCTCTGAGAAACAATGTGAGAAGCACGAAATTTAAATGAAAAGTTCACCCAAAAATGCTAATTTTGTCATAATTTATTCACATTCATGTCATTCCTAATCTGTGTGACTTTCTTATGCGGAATACAAGAGGAAACATTTTAATGAATGTTCTGGTCCATCTTTTCAATACAGTGGCAGTCAGTTGATAGGGACTCACTTTAAACTTAAAATGGATTACAAAGTATCATAAAAGTAGTCCATACGACTTGTGCAGCATATTCGAAGTCTTCTGAAGGCAAACAATATGTTTTGGAGAAAACTTTAACTTAATTTAACAATGGTTGTGCATTTAAAGTGAGGCATTATACACAGGCATTTGTATTAAAAAGACGGACCTGAATATTTGAATTTTTCAGTTTGTTATCCACATCAAAAAAGAAAGTCATTCTATTATATGTATTTTTTTTTTTATGATTAATATTTTTTATTGATTCATCTATTAAACAAAGAAAAGCAAAACATATACAAACAGAATCAATATTTAACCCCCACTATTTCCCCACCCCGACCCCCAACAACACCCCAGTGGTCACATGATTATAGACACATAAATAATAAATAAAAAAATATATATAATAATAATAACACACATTATACACTACACTATGCTATCAACTTCGCTATGCTATCAAATTGCTTGAAATAAGAGAGGGGGACATCTACAGGGAGAGACTGCAGCTGGTAGATAAATTTTGGAATACAATTTATTTTAATAACATTAACCTTCCCAATCATCGATAAATGTAATGAAGCCCACCTGCCCACATTGCTCAAAAACCTTTTTATTACGGAGTCAAAATTAACTCTAACTAAATCAGACAAATTTGCTGGGAATAAAATGCCCAAATATTTAATGCCCTGTGTGGGCCACTGGAAGGCTCCCAGCTGAAAATCCGTTACTGGGCAGTACGCTGTCAGAGCCAAAGCTTCGGATTTAGACCAATTTACTCTGTATCCTGAGAACTTAGAAAATAAATTAATAATTCTGTGGAGGCAAGGCATAGATCTAGTAGGGTCGGAGATGAATAATAAAATATGATCAGCGTAAAGCAAAAGCTTACACGCCATACCTCCCACCACCACCCCTGGAAAATCATCTTCCTTTCTTATCGTGGCTACTAATGGTTCCAGGGCAAGACAGAACAATAATGGGGAAATAGGGGCAACCCTGCTGGGTGCCCCTATCCAGAGTAAAATAATCGGAAATTAATCCATTTGTTTGTGCTGCCGCTACCGGGTGTCTATAAAGTAACTTAATCCATCCAATAAAAGTATTCCCGAACCTGTATATTTCCAAAATCTTAAAAAGATAATCCCATTCTACCATATCAAACACCTTTTCGGTGTCAAGTGAGATGGCAGCGACCAGAGTCTGATCATTCGCAACTGACCACATGATACTGATGAAACGCCTAATTTTATCAGAAGAGCTGCGGCCCTGAATAAACCCCACCTGATCTATATGTCTAAGAGATGTCATAACTTTACTTAATCGGTTAGCCAGAATTTTTGACAATATTTTAACGTCTAGCTGGATCAGGGAAATTGGACGGTAACTCTAACACTCGCTTGGATCTTTGTCCTTTTTAAGTATCAGACTTATCCAGGCTTGTGTCATGGTTGGTGGAAGCTTTCCATTCTTTATGATTCCGTATAAACTTCTAACAAAAGTGGAGCCAGTTCTGTAGCATAAGATCTAAAAAAATTCAGCAGCAAAGCCATCTGGCCCCGGAGCCTTGCCTGTAGGCAAGGCCTTAATTACCTCGCCAAGCTCCTCCAAGGTTATCTCAGAATCAAGAGAATTTTTTTGCTCAGTCATCAGTTTAGGGAGTTCTAATGGTTCCACAATGTTTCTAATATCTCCATAACTAGACGAAGATGTGGAACTATAAAGATCAAGATAGAATTCTTCAAAAGCATTATTAATATCAATGGCCAAGGTAAAAATTTCACCACCAGCAGATTTCACTGAGGGAATGGTAGAAAAAAACTCTCTCTGCTTTATATATCTAGCCAAAAGCTTCCCTGCTATGTCCCCTGACTCAAAGTATGATTGTCTTGCCCTGAATAGCCAAAACTCCACCTTCCATGACAAAATAGTATATGTATTTCAATCGGATCAATTCTCTGAGGCCATCAGATGACATTCGGCGCTTCAGCTCTGCCTCGGCACTTTTAATATTCCCTTCCAACTCCACGAGTTCTTGTGTATTGGACATTCTGATGAATGAGGCATACTGTATGATCCAACCCCTAAGAACCACCTTAAGTGCCTCCCAAGCCACGCCCACAGAGGATCCTGAGAACCAGTTGGTCTCTATATAAACATTGATTTCAGCCTTTAACATTTGTTGGAATTCAGGATTTTGCAAAAGGGATACATTAAAGCACCAACTATATGATTTATTTTTCTCTGTATGTGGCAACACCTCTAAACTCACCAGGGCATGATCTGAGACTAAGATGTTTCCAACTGAGCAATCCACAACAGATGAAATGAGGGACTTAGATATATATATATATATATATATATATATATATATATATATATATATATATATATATATATATATATATAAAATCTATTCTAGAATAAATCTTATGGACTGATGAAAAAAATGTATAGTCCCTACCAGATGGGTTCAAAAGTCTCCAAATATCTGTAAGACCAAGATTTTTTACACATCCTGTGAAGCGTCAGTGTTGCTCTAGGGGGCTTACACACTTTTGCTTCACTGTGATCAAGGAATGAGTCCATCAAAAGATTAAAGTCTCCTCCCAATATTTATATCATGAGGGGTGCCAGCAGCTTGCAACATCCCTTCAAGATCTATAAAGCAGCCCTGATCATCAATGTTAGGTGTGTAAATATTAGCCAAAATCAACCTTTGCCCCTGAATTTCTGCTAAAACAATAATGATTCTAATTTATCATTAATCTGTTTGAGACATTGATAAGTAAACATCTACATGTCAATGTAATGACTCCTCTGCTCTTACTTGAGCCAGCACTAAAGAAAACATGTCCACCCCATATCTTCCCAAATTTTTCAGCTTCCTGCTGGGAAAGATGTGGTTTTTTTTTCCTCACCTTTTTCTCCCAATTTGGGATGTCTGATTACCAATTTGCTCTAAGTCCTTGTGGTGGCATAGTGACTTGCCTCAATCTGGGTGGCGGAGGATGAATCTCAGCTGCCTCCGCATCTGAGACCGTCAACCCGCGCATCTTATCACATAGCTCGTTGAGCACGTTACCATGGAGACATAGCGCGTGTGGAGGCCCACGCCATCTACCGCGGTATCTACGCACGACTCATCACGCACCCCACCGAGAGCAAACCACATTATAGCGATCACGAGAAGGTTACCCCGTGTGACTCTACCCTCCCTAGCAACCGGGCCAATTTGGTTGCTTAGGAGACCTGGCTGGAGTCACTCAGCACGCCCTGGGATTTGAACTCGCGAACTCCAGGGTTGGTAGCCAGCGTCTTTACCACTGAGCTCCCATGCCCCCTGGGAATGTCTTGGTTACTGATGTAACCTCTGTTCCCTGATGGAGGGACGTTGGTTGAGGGTGCCCAGAAGGTGAGTGGCTCACAGAGACTTCAAGGTCTGCTGACTCCAAAGGAGGAGGCGGCAGGCGAGTTGCGACATGCGACGCGAGTGTATGTATAAACAGCTTGGCAGTTTATGTACGCTACGGTCACCGTGTTGTCGGTTCAGACCAACACATGCTTACCCTGAATCAATGGCCGGAGCACCATGGGCACCATGCCCACCTCGGGACTCGAGTCTTTAGCCAGTGCTGAAGCGGTCTCATATGCATCAACCCGAGGGGGAGAACCGCCGCTGAGGATGCCATATGCCCCAGGAGCCTCTGAAATTACTGGTGCCGCTACCTTTTGCCTGACTGAGCACATTCTGTCGTAAGACGTGCCCTGAGAGCGACCGAGTCCAACTCCATACCGAGAAAAGAGATGCTCTGCACAGGGGAGAGCTTGCTCTTCTCCCAGTTGACCTGAAGCCCGAGTCGGTTGAGGTGCTGAAGCACAAGATCCCTGTGTGCACACAATAGATCTCACAAGTGAGCTAGGATTAGCCAGTCATGTAGATAATTGAGATTGCGTATGCCCTTCTCCCTTAGCGGGACCAGGGCAGCCTCTGCGACTTTGGTAAAGACGCAAGGGGACAGTGACAGACCGAAGGGGAGGACCTTGTACTGGTATGCTCATCCCTCGAAAGCAACCTGAAGAAAGGGTCTGTGTCGAGGAAGGATCGATACGTGAAAATACGCATCCTTCAGGTCGATGGCCGCAAACCAATCCTGATGTCGTACTGACGCCAGGATGCGCTTCTGCATTATCATCCTGAACGGAAGCCTGTGTAAGGCCTTGTTCAGGGCACGCAGGTCCAAGATTGGGCGCAACCTTCCCCATCTCTTGGGCAATATAAAATAAGGGCTGTAGAAGCCCTTGCGCAACTTGGCTATGGGGACGGGCTCTATTGCTCCCTTCACCAGAAGGGTGGCAACTTCCGCCCAAAGGATGGAGGCACCCTCGCCCTGCACCGTAGTGGAGAGGATGCCACTGAACCGGGGTGGCGAACTGGATCGCGTAGCCGAGGTGAATCGTCCTGATGAGCCACTGTGAGGGGCTGGAGAGCTCTAACCAGGCCTCCAGCCTCCGTGACAGCAGTACCAGGGGGACGACTGGACTTACCGTGCCCATCAAGGGAGAGCAGGCACCCCACCTGGAAGACAGCCCAGGGGGTACGTGCTGCTCCGCAAGCCCACAACGGTGGCCAGTGACTGGGGTGGGTGAGCGGCCCCAGAGACCAGCACACATACCTGTTCGCCGGCTGTCTCTCGACAAAGAACAAGGGAACTGGAAGTACTCGCATTTGCCTGATTGACCAGAAAGACTTCCAGCGCCTGGCCGTTGCGAGTGCGTTGGTCCAGGGAATGAGGAAACTGCTCTTTTATTGACCATGTGGGTGCCGAGGCCCAGAGGGCACTCAGCGATGTCATACTCACCACATGCCCGGGACATCTCTCCAGCCCCACTATCGCCCCTGGGCCAGCGTGTGGTATGACATCGCCGGTCAGGAGTTCTGGCGAGAAGCAGGTGGGGTGCGAGACCTCGGTGGCCTGAAGGCAGCCGGGTCGCGCCATGGCAGGATGTGTTTAATTGCCTCAGCCTGCTTTCTCACCGTCGAAAACTGATGGCCGAAATCTTCAACGGTGTCGCCAAAAAGCTTCCCTTGGGAGATGGGTGCATCAAGAAAGCGGACTCTTGGACCACAAGCATGGACATCGTCTGCCCCAGGGCACGTGCCGTGACTTTCGTCGCATGTATGGCAAGGTCGGTCGCAGTGCGCAGTTCCCGCATCAGCCCTGGATCGGTCTTACCCTCGTGTAGGTCTTTTAGCGCCTTGGCCTGGTGGACCTGCAGGATGGCCATGGCATGCAGGGCGGAAGTGGCCTGACTTGCGGCCTTGTAAGTCTTCGTCATTAAAGAGGAAGAGAACTTACAGGCCTTGGAAGGGAGCCTTGGTCGGTCGCGCCAGTTGGCTGTGTCCTGTGGGCATAAATGCACCGCTACGGCGTGCTCTACCTGGGGACCTCGACATATCCCTTATCCGCTCTGCCATCAAGGGTACTCAGAGTGGACGAGCCAGCGAAGCGTGTACGTGCAGTAAAAGGTGTCTTCCACGACTTCATTAGCTCCTCTTGCACTTCCGGGAAGAAAGGCACCAGGGCGGGGCATGGCCGTGAATCGTGCTCCGAGCACAGAAACCAATCATCCAGCCGCAAACGCTCAGGGCAAGGTGGAGGGTTCCACTTCAGCCCGATGTTCACAGCCGCCTGGGCAAGCACGGCTGCCATCTCTGCGTCTGCCTCATCCTGCACTCTACGGCCCATGGGTGGGAGCTCAGAAGATTCGTCCGCTTCCGATAGCAGAAGGAAAATATACTCTTTCTTGAATCTGCAGACTCAGGCTGCCGAAGTGCCCAGGGGAAGCACAGCACTCAACAGTGTGAGGGTGACCGCTGATATGCGCCATAAAAATCTAGCAGCGTAGCAAGAGGTGAGAGGACGAACACACACACACACGCATTCGGCTCCGAAGAAAAAATCTGAATGAGTGATGCACGCCATCACCTTTTATACCCATATGTCCGGGGCGGAGAGTGGCATGCAAATTCCACTCGCCAATTTTCAATGGCATTTTCTATTTTAAGCAAAAGTGATTGGGGCTCTCAAGATCGAACCCCTATTGTCACTACATCGACACAACGTCGAGTGAGTGACAGACAGGGAACAGCTTTTATAAGGTTACTGATTTGACTGGAGTCATGATTTCCTGCATATAATGCAAAATTACAATTCATGTCTTTACTAGTTAAACTTTTTTAATGAGGGAAAAAAAGAGGAAGGTTATTGTTTTGAAGATTTCACTAGTTTTTATTTTTGTTTCGTTTTGGTTTTCAATTTCAGTTTCATTTGAGTAAGTTTTAATGGAGCATAAATAGTTTTTATTTTGTTTGTATTTTTTGAAAATGGACATTTTTAGATTTTATTTAGTTTTAGATACCTAATGCATTAAATAATGTTAGCATAAAGGACCTAGCTTTAAAATATTTTTTCAATATAATCTGCCTGTGAAAACACTTGATCAGAAACTAATCATGCTCAAAATAACGCCATCTATGTTTAGGTTTAAAGTTTTATTTGTCAAATTCACAACACAGCATACTGTTGCACTTACTGACATTAATGAAATGTGCTATAAATGTGCCATTGCCGATACATTCAGCAGTAGCTACACTGACATCTCTGCATTTATTAGGTTCATGGACTGGAATCACACGGCTCTTGTTTCAGACGGCCCGCACCACAGAACAAGTAGTTTGCCAAAATGTACAAAGTTCATGGAATTAAATATATTTAGAAGTTTTATTCAAGGTCAACTCAATGAGGCTCTAATTTCGTTCGTGCTCTAATTTCTTCCGAAACTGCAGTGGCATTATTTTGCAGCATTGACGTGAACAGAATGGTGGCTGCCCCTTTCGTTCACAAATCTAAAGGTGCCCTTTTGGTCAAGCAGAGATTTAAGCGGAGGTGCCTTTAAGAGAGCACACTACAGCACAATCCCCCGCTGACAGGCTGAGGCAGGTAGCACAACCCCCCACCACCCCAGCTCAAAAATATTTTCCTTTAGCCCCTGTCCCTGCTTAGGTCTGTGGTTTATTTTATTTAGGTTTATGGTTTATTTAGGTGTCGCCCAGAGCCCCTAGCCCAGATGTACGTGCGTATTCAGGTGAAGTGTTGTTGGTTGTTTTTAAGTGTCAGTCAGATGGTCGCTCGCCGGTTCTTTTCGAGGAAAACAGATAAATCAGGCTTGAGAGATTATTTAAATCAGATCATCCAACAGTTATTAAGAATACAAAATCTCTGCTTGTTAGCAATTTTAATTCCTTTTTTTTTTCACAAATTCTGTTTTATGTTTAATTTTATATATTCACAGTTTAATTCAATTTTATCATCAAAAGGGTGTCTAAATAAATTAATTCATTTAAACTTGTATTAAATGAAAATAGAAAAAAAAAATATTTCCACCATAACATTGCATTATTTTTTGTGCCTTTATACAGATCCCCACAAGCCAAAATCTAAAATACATATTATTCTGTTTTACTTTATTTTTTATTTTTTTTCAGTTAATTTGCTGCATAACAGAGCATCAAAGATGTGAGATATTGCTTAAAAATAATACGTTTATTATTGATTATTATTATTAGTAGTAGGTTTAATATAGCAGTGAATTTTACATAACTATACAGTATTGATATATTTTTGTAATATTTGTTTTCCATTTAAATGGAGCTTTTATTGTGGCAGAAAACCGAGTGAAGCCCTTTCAGTTTGTATGTTTTTGATGACAGCTTCACACCTCCAGAAAAGCAGGTCGCTACATGACCCAGTGTGATTGATAAAACGAAAAAGGCTGCGATTTAAGTAAATAACTATGTAGTCTGTATGTGCTAGGGCTGCCCCCGACCAAAGATTTTCCTAGTTGACTAGTAGGCGTTAATTTAAGCCATTAGTCAACTAGTCGCACATTTATGATATTCATTTAATTACTTAAATATATATATATATATTGGGGGCAACAGAATATGGTTTGAGTTCCAGATCTGAAAAAGAATGTTATAAGTAACATTGCTAACACTGTTCTACATTACAGAGAAATACTAAACCGTAATAATGAGCCTTTAAAATATACATTTTACAAGCGCACGCAGGAAGCGATCCACAGCGACACCAGCAAAAGCGGTAATGATTCTGAATGTGTCGGAAAAACCAGCAAGGAGACTGTCTGAACATTTTGTTTATTTATAGAGAGAAATGCACATTAGGGTTGTGCCGACAGATGATGATCTCGGGGATCGATGATGGTCAGAGTGATCGCCAATAGCTGATCCCATTAATGTATTAAATTAATATTATTCTTAGGCTATTATTATCATCAAATTAATATTACAAATAATTTGCCCATAGACACACAGACACACGCTTGAAGAAACACACTTTATTATATTATTAAGAACAGATGACAGAAAAGCCGTCTATGCGCATGTATGACACACTGTTTGTACGGAGGCGTGCAGTCTCGTGGAACACGTAAAAGGTTCTCACTCTTTCTTTGTTTCTGTCTAATGAATTTTTTTGTTGTTGTTGCAAGAACAGTATCATCTATGAATGCTGCAAATGACCTCAGACATCTCAGCTCAGGAGGTGCTTTGAGTTCAGTTCACTTTATTTGCACAGAGCAGTTCATTGTGACCACAACTCTGCAACCTATACATCTGTCATTAAAACATAAAATAATACAAAAACATGTTCACCTCGAACCATGATTTATATTTCAGTGATTATCATCATTATAATTATTATTTTTACATTTATAATTGTTTTTATGTCTTCATTTGTGTAAGTAATTTTCCGCCTGCACATTTAGATGGATACTTGCCTGACGGTAAATGGAAAGGTGGTTACTTACATATATATATATATATTTTATCACTTTTTCATTTCGTTTGGAGTGCAATTTGAATTTAGAAATGTATTTGATTTAAGTTTTTCATTTTTTTAAATAAATTAATTTTCGATGCAAAATCACTAAAGCAAGAATATTCACCGATCCCTCAGCCCGGGGGTTGCCGCTGTAATTGGATATTGCGATATATATATATCGTGAAGGAGGGAACAAAATGAATGTATTCACACACATGATGTTTTTTCCCGGACAACGAAATACCCATCCGGTAGAGAATGCACGGATGAAGTAAGTTCTTTGCCAGAGAGATGCTGACAACTGTTGTAAAGCCATCTTTCAAAAAGTTGAACAACACACATTTTAACCGCACTGATTTTTTTTACAGTTTCATTTTAATTTTTTGTTAAAATATATAAAAAAATAAAGTTTAAGTTCAAAGTTTGAAATCAAGGTGTCTTGCTTTATTGTGCAGGCTTAACCCTAACCCTGCTTAACAAAAATTACCCCATAGTACCACCTAGCTTCCAACCAGCGGTAATACCAGTATTCGTCGGTTTCCTGTGGAGTTTTCCAACCGACCAATCAAAACTTGGTTGACCAAGACTCTTCTCATCGACTAATGTTTGGTCGACTATCAGGGGTAGCCCTAGTATGTGCTGTGCGTTTCAAGGTGAATGCATGCACTGCTCTCTGTCCCCTACACCAGTGGTTCCCAACCTGGGGTCCAACCACAGGTGCTTTGATGTGGTCAAAGATATAAAAATGTTCTATACCAAAATGAGACACCAGTAGATATGTGTAAACTGCTAGAAATTTTCAAGTATAGTTTCTATTGCGGTTATGCAAAATACCACCACATGGCAGGGAATGCTTGTATCTACAGATATCCCCTGCTTAGTGTGTAGGGAGCAGTGAACACTATGTAGGGACCCTGTGAATTTGGGTCGTAACAGAGCCTTCAACATGGGCGTACTTGTCCCCTTTACTTTTTATGAAACTAAAGTTTGGACAAAACATTAAATACTACTGTTTCTGTCTGTGTTTGTTTGATAAGTAAGGAATTGTATAGTTTGCTGTTTTCATAGCAAAATACAACATCTTCAGGACTCCAATGCATAGCAGATCGTGCTTATTACATGGTTACTTACCAAATAAATACATAATTGCTCATGAAATATTGATTAAATGATTTTAAGAAGACAACGAAATTACAACGAAAGATAAAGGTGTAGTACAGGCTAGTGGCTGCCATCTCATCTGTCTTGTAATAGCCAGGACGTCCTGTATTTTGGCTGAAATTAATGCATCAAGACACCAATTATCCTGTATTTAAGTAGTGAAACAGTCCAGGGAAACCCCCTCCCCCGGTCGACTGGCAAACATCCCATGTTTTCCATTACATGGGATGCATATTGAAGCGGCCACACTAGCGAACCATAGTATCCTTAATAATGTGCTCAGAGAGTGTATATTAGAGCTGTTAAAATTAACACTTTAACACGTGATTAATTGAAAATATTTAAAGTGTTAATTTTACTTAATCACGATCAACACATTTACCAATTTTCAAATTAGATTCTTTTATAGGGCGGAACCTTTGCGGTGTGTCTGAGGTCATTACAAAAGGCTCGTTTGAGAAGCTAAATGCCTCGAAAGCAGATGAGAGCAGTCAGAGGAGGAGTAAAATAAGTGCTGTCAAGTCAGACAGTTCTCACTTCTAATAGTGGATCAGCCACCTACGAGATCAAAAGCAGATATTGCGTGATTCGCGTTCATGTGCTTTGTTGCTGTTAAAGTAGATGTAATTTTAATTATGTTGCTTTTAAATGAGAATGAATATGATGAACATGTTACCCAATGTACCTGTTATTTAATTCCTTTTCATCTATTTTTAGTTTAATAAAAACAAGTATTTTAGGTATTTTAGAAATATTATAACAATCACATATCCCATACAGTGATCACACATGAGACAGAGTGTTGGGAATCTTCAAACATAATTTATAGACATAAAAAAATGATATCAGAGTTAAAAAAATCAAACATTTTAGAAAAGAAACAAAACATCATTGTTGCTCAAGCCAATGAGAATTAAGCTGTGTCATCAGCAAATAATTTCCCATCATGCTTGCAGTTTGCGCAGCTGCGAGAAAGAAACTGCACCACCTGGTGCTTAAAACTGCATCCGCCTCGCACTCGTGAGAGTATTCTTGACATACATCAGCATGACATCACAGTAAGTCAAGACAGCAAGGACAGATTTCTAATCAGCATGCACGTGTCTGTGATCGCCGGTGATAGGTCTGCGCAGATCTTGCTCATCTCAAATGAACCTAAACACACAACAGAGATTCCGTGTTAATGATCAAGTGAAATGACCTTTTACAAAACAAACACAGATGGAACTTGTGACAAAAATGAAGTACCTTGCAGCCTTGGTAGAATTTGATTACCACAGAAGTATGTCAAGACTTAACTGTCACCTAAAAGGGAAAGCTTTGGTAGGCTAGCTTATCAGAATTCTCCCAGTTCAGATAATATCAACTTTGAACCTGTTGCCATTGATCTTACAAAGCGTCTGCTAATCATTAACGGAAAATTCAAATGTAGTATCATTTCGTGGGCACAGGGCTGTGTTGTGGCATAAAGCAGAACAAGATGCAGTGCTTTTCATGTGGAGTTCAAAGTGTTTCTTGATGCCCTGACAGAAATCATGTGCATTCCATATCCAAAGTGGACAGCCACAGTATGCTGGCAGAGTATTATTGTGGAGAATAAGGGTTTAAGAGATTTAACGTGAATTGCAATGAAAAAGCAACCTATGTGCAGGGGCGGACTGGCCATAGGGAGAACCAGGACTTTTCCCGGTGGGCTGGCCATGAAACACCAACATCGACTCCCCACCCTCCTTCTATCTTTATACTGTGAAAGACTTAGAGGGATATTTCACCCAAGAATTAAAATTCTTTGATCATTTACGCACCCTCATGCCATCCAAGATGTGTATGACTTTCTTTCTTATGCATATATAGCCTATTCTTGGTCATGTTTTTCTGGTATTATGCTTAAAGCTGGCCCCACACTTCTGAAATGATTGCTACACCCTTGGACTCTACAGATTTTTATTCCACCAGGACCATCTCTTTACATCCACCAAGTCTGATGTGAGGCCTGCTCCTGAGCTGACAATATTAATTAACGGCTAATTAGAGCAAAGAAAACAAAGGCTCATATTCTTATTTTTCTGAAAATGTAACCTTATTAATCTGGGAGAGGGGCAAGAACTCAGAGAAACGAAATCTCACAACACCTCATAGTCCATGCTGATGTTGTGGAGGAAGCCCTCAGTGACAGGAGACACTTTCCATCTCACAGGTTTGTGTGTGTTGGATCTGTCAGGTCTCAGGCATTGTTAAAGTGTGTCCAGGCCACCAGAGCAGGACTTAATTATACAAACATCCAACCACAAGACAAGACTGACATGTATAATTCTCCTAAATTGCCAACAGAACAGTGCAGAGCAGTAATTTGTTTTGACAGGACCTGACTCCAGGGTGTATCAATGTGGTGGCTATTTCTTTTCTCCATGGAGATCATATATCTCCCTGTAAGGAAGCATAAACCTGCTCCTTTTAGTTTCACACTTCAGAATTATGCAAGTAAAGAAGCCCTTTCTCATAACTATTTTTAACTTTTCATTTATGATATTACACTGAACAAAATTATAAACGCAACACTTTTATTTTTGCCCCCATTTTTCATGAGCTGAACTCAAAGATCTAAGACTTTTTCTAGCTACACAAAAGGCCTATTTCTCTCAAATATTGTTCACAAATCTGTCTAAATCTGTGTTAGTGAGCACTTCTCCTTTGCCGAGATACTCCATCCACCTCACAGGTGTGGCATATCAAGATGCTGATTAGACAGCATGATTATTGCACAGGTGTGCCTTAGGCTGACCACAATAAAAGGCCACTCTAAAATGTGCAGTTTTACTGTATTGGGGGGGTCCGGGGGGGTCCGAAAACCAGTCAGTATCTGGTGTGACCACCATTTGCCTCACGCAGTGCAACACATCTCCTTCGCATAGAGTTGATCAGGTTGTTGTTTGTGGCCTGTGGGATGTTGGTCCACTCCTCTTCAATGGCTTTGTGAAGTTGCTGGATATTGGCAGGAACTGGAACACGCTGTCGTATATGCTGATCCAGAGCATCCCAAACATGCTCAATGGGTGACATGTCTGGTGAGTATGCTGGCCATGCAAGAACTGGGATGTTTTCAGCTTCCAGGAATTGTGTACAGATCCTTGCAACATGGGGCTGTGCATTAACATGCTGCAACATGAGGTGATGGTCGTGGATGAATGGCACAACAATGGGCCTCAGGATCTCGTCACGGCATCTCTGTGCATTCAAAATGCCATCAATAAAATGCACCTGTGTTCGTTGTCCATAACATACGCCTGCCCATACCATAACCCCACCGCCACCATGGGCCACTCGATCCACAACATTGACATCAGCAAACCGCTCACCCACACGACGCCATACACGCTGTCTGCCATCTCCCCTGTACAGTGAAAACCGGGATTCATCCGTGAAGAGAACACCTCTCCAAAGTGCCAGACGCCATCGAATGTGAGCATTTGCCCACTCAAGTCGGTTACGATGACGAACTGCAGTCAGTTCGAGACCCCGATGAGGACGACGAGCATGCAGATGAGCTTCCCTGAGACGGTTTCTGACAGTTTGTGCAGAAATTCTTTGGTTATGCAAACCGATTGTTGCAGCAGCTGTCCGGGTGGCTGGTCTCAGACGATCTTGGAGGTGAAGATGCTGGATGTGGAGGTCCTGGGCTGGTGTGGTTACACGTGGTCTGCGGTTGTGAGGCCGGTTGGATGTACTGCCAAATTCTCTGAAACGCCTTTGGAGATGGCTTATGGTAGAGAAATGAACATTCAATTCACGGGCAACAGCTCTGGTGCACATTCCTGCAGTCAGTATGCCAATTGCATGCTCCCTCAAAACTTGTGACATCTGTGGCATTGTGCTGTGTGATAAAACTGCATATTTTAGAGTGGCCATTTATTGTGGCCAGCCTAAAGCACACCTGTGCAATAATCATGCTGTCTAATCAGCATCTTGATATGCCACACCTGTGAGGTGGATGGAGTATCTCGGCAAAGGAGAAGTGCTCACTAACACAGATTTAGACAGATTTGTGAACAATATTTGAGAGAAATAGACCTTTTGTGTACATAGAAAAAGTCTTAGATCTTTGAGTTCAGCTCATGGAAAATGGGGGCAAAAAAATTTTGTTCAGTGTATTTCCATAGGACCGATGAGGCAATTTAGAGTTTAGCCTGTTAGCTTCAGCAAGTTAGATGCCATAACTTCAACATTCTGCTCACAAAAAGCCTGTTTCTTACCTGTTGCAATGCCTACTAAATAGGGAACCATTTTACCTCAGATGTTATAAATACTTAATAAAACTTATTCAATATTAGTAACCTATGAAAATGTACTTTAATGTAAAGTGGACATCTGTGAAGTATTTATTAAGGAGTTTTCAACATTAGAACCAAGGTAACTAGGACTACTGTAAGTAAGTTGGGACACCACTCACAGTAGCACCATTCTTTTGACATATACAAGACAAGGAAAGTGACAACACAAGAAAGTTAAGACCAATGGCGGCCCATGCATTTTAATTCTTGGCTTTCAGTGCGATTCATGCCATTAAGAAAACACTGTTTCACAATTAATAAGACACCCCATGCCTACGGACATCATACATTACATCACAGCCAAATAATAATACCAATTTACATTTTTAAAACACGTCCACGCACGAAAGCCAAAACCAAGAAGGTCCAATACCAGGAAAAAGCTCTCTAATAATATTTGCAATCTAAATGTTGCTTGCAATAATTTTTGTTTCGTAAGGGTACCGGTTACTTTTCAAAACTTAAACTGACACTGAATGCTTCAGCCAGCCTAATGTACACTTAGAAAACTCCTGATGTTGCTATAACAATGCAAAAAGCACTTACCAATTTACTTGAAGTGAAAATCAGCCCTCCTTTCCTGTTTACATCTTTAGGTTTTTAAATCCATAAGGATCTCTTTCTCAATAACAGCAGTGAGGACAGCGGACACATTAGCTAGATCTCATGCTCTTCGCTTTCAAATTACATACAGTTGCAAAATTAAATATAAATCAAAATTATTCAACCACCCCTGACCAGCAATACATTCTGGTGATGTGAATTAAAACAAATCAACTAAAACCTCAGTAAACAGTCAAAGCAAGTTTTTAATACACATGAGTGATTTTGAGAACAAAGAGTTCAGTTTACCCAAATTTTAACCAATTCTCTCCACAAATGTCATGGCTAATATATTCAACCCCTAAAGTCAATCATTTGTGGAGCATCCTTTATCCTTAATAACAGCAAATAAATGTTTCAGGTAAGTGTTTTCAGGCTTCGGACACCTCTCTATTAGAATGTTTACACATTTCTCATGAGCAAAAGCTTCTAGCTCATTGACATTCTTTGGTTTCTGTGCTGCCACTGCTTCCTTGAAATCCCAACACATGTTTACAATGGGATTTTAATGATGGACTGAAAGGCCATTTAAGGACATTCCACGACCTATCCCTGAACCAGATTTTGGACAACTTGGATGTATCCTTGATGTTATTGTCTTGCTGGAAAGTCCAGTGATCACCGAGCTTCAATTTACACACTGAAGGCATCACATTTTTCATGCCAAAATGGCCTGATACCTGAAAGAATCCATGGTGTCAGTCACCTAGTCAGGATAGCCGTTTCCTGCAGCTGCAAAACACCCCCATAACAGGACTGACCCACCTCCATGCTTGACTGTGGGGATGGTGTCATTCTTGTCATCAACTTGTCATCATACTCCAGATATACTGCTGACCCATGGGTCTAAAACTCATTTTCAGTTTAGTGTCATACATCAATAAAACCTCCTTCCAGGACTCCACAGGTCTTTCCCAATTACTTCTTGAATATTTAGTCAGCTGGAGTCAACATTTCCCTTGGTATAGTTTTGCTTTCTTCCACACCCCAAGAAGGTTGCTGTTGTACCATATTTAAAAAATGTATGAATGGTGCTGCCAACTTTGTCTATTGGAAATTGAAGTGCCATGGAAATTTACTTTTAGCCATGACCTTTCTTGTGTAATGAAATAATCTCCTCTATTAGCTTTTGAGACAGCTTATTTTTAATTGCATTTTTTGCATAGAAATACATTTTTCCTTACAAAGTTAGACTTAAATTTTAAAACTTAAATAAGTGCCAATGCAGACTGATGACTTAATTTTGTTTTAAAACAATTACTTGTGTAACCTTACATATTTCAGAAACAGCTACTTGCAATAGGGGTTGAATAATTATGACATGGCTGTATTTTTTTTAAATTCTGCTATTTACAAATATTAGGTTATATATTCACACTATGACTTTGATTGTGTCACTCAACTGATATAGATGTTAAGTTTTAAAATTCTGGGTCATCAGAAAAGCTTACCTTTGTAAATCCTTACTGTCTTGGGGGGATTGAATAATTTCGATTGCAACTGTACATCACTTAAAGCGTGATTGCATTACTCAAAGCCAGCTTGAAGGCCTCGACTGGGACATATCCTAAAGACCACACCCACCAAGAACAAAAAATCAATCTAATTGGCTGATGTATCTGACAATCTGACTTTAGATGCCTATTCACTGCACTGTTGAGGGATTCTGTAGATATTCTGAAGGCTTAACGGGGTGGAGCTCAGGCTCATGCACTGCTTCAGCTAAAGCGCTCGGCTTTGGGCATGTGATTTGTGAACCAGTCATCACGCATCGCTTGTAACATAAAGAAATACATTCTGATTGGATAAACTATTAGTTATTTGCTATTCGTTTTTAGATGAATTAGGAGTGGAAAGCGATTGAAAATAAATAGGCAAAAAGGTGAATGAGAATGTATTTATAAAATATGTATTTATTAGACATGTTAGGCCAGCAGAGAAGGCTTTGCTAGCCCTGAGATTTCACCACTGGTTAAGACACTACAGTAATGAATATCAACACAAAGTGGACTGTAATGACAAAATGACACAATCTTTCCTTTTGATCATGCTATAATTGTAACAAGCAATAGCGAGACAAACAGACCCAAATGCAGAGGAACAGTTCAAAGGATTTATTTACAATAAATGTGAGCAGTCACTGTGGATGTCAAGGATCCCGGCACCGGCTGCAGCAGCAGGGAGAGATGACAGAGAAGCACGCATGCTGTGGCCGCACCCGGGGCAATCTGTGAAGAGTGTGTTTGTAGAATGAGTGTGCACGTTGTGGAAGTCAGGAGTAGATACGTGGAATCCTCCGTTGAAGCTTAGTGAGGTGCAGAAACAACGGCCAGCAGGGTAGGGCGATCTAGCTCCCGACACGTGGGTAAAGACGAGGAATTCTCCGTGGAAACCCAACTGACATGCAGCAAACTGGAAGGCAACCACACACCCGACACGCGGGCATCCAACAGATACACGAGACTGGACCAACTAGACAGAGAGTGTGAGGTTAGTTACTTCACATCAAACAACGATCTAGCAAAGATACTGAGAACACGAAGGGCTAAAGAAGGGAGTGAATCAGAGGAGAACAGGTGTTGCTCGGCACGCTAATCAGTGGCATGATCAGCGTTCTCCCGGGAACAATCAATGTTCCCATGAAAACGTGATCATGCATGCCGACCGCACCTGCGAGACATGAGGGAGAGGAAATAACAAAACAAGCAAAACAAACCAGCAAACTCACCGGAGTCGTGACAATAATAACCTATTTTTGCTGAATTTTGACAAATCATGAATTAGGAAATGTTATGTTTTCAATTATAATAAGTGTATTAAGCATTTATAACATGCAAGTTAAAATGCTCACTATTTGGCAAATATTGGATGAAAGTTGCCTTAAGTATGTTGCTATAACTGCATATAAATGATTTATAATGCATTTGTAAATAACTTGTTAGTCATTAATGAAACCCTTTATAAACCCTTTACAAAGTGAACATTATTATAAAGTGTTACCAATATTTCCTCGTCTTCTGCTATTGATATTCACAGCTCACAATAGTCACTAATAAAGGGCTTGGGGGAACTGTGCATGCCTTGGTGCTATCAGCCAATCAGTATTGTCAGCATGTCAGGACATAATTTTCTTGCGGCTCCAAAGTGATTAATAAAATGCCATTTAGAGCTCAAGTGAGTGGCTAAAAAAATAAAAAAACTCGCCCGAGCAAAGTTGCAGCATGCAGGTTGCATACTTCCATTGGGTCAAGGGAGATAAGTGGAAATGCTAACAGTGAGCTCTCTCCAAGTATTATACAGTAGATCTCCTTTGGTCTAAATCTGGCCTCTTAAATCTTTGAAGTGGCACAAGAGCCCATAACAGCACTAAAGGTCCACATTTTCATCTCTGAAGAAGATAAAAAGTGGAAATGCTTGTTCTAACAGAAACACAGACAGACTCCAGGGTGCTGAAAACCAGTGCGAGTTTTGCCAGAAGGTTTGTTTTTGACTGTTATTACTGTTATCTACAAACAGACCAAAGCAGAACGCTAGAGGAAATCTATGAGGCTCTTGATTGTTCAACTCTGGTGCATGGCCTTTGTTCTTGGTATAAAAAAATACCAAGAACAACAGCGCTGTCTGTCTCTTCTTTATTTCAGGAGGACAGAAGGTGCGTGGGTGTCCATAGACTGGACAAAATGTCTCAATGTCTCTGTTGTCTTTATTGTGGTCTCTTCGTGTTTCTGGCTGAATGAGTGCCATTGACTGAATGCAGTCCTCCGAGATTGTAATGTCTCCACACACAGACACCACATTAACATGAGTCTGAAGGGTTGAGGAGGAGGTGTTGCTACAGTTTAAACTGATGTTTTTGGTGCTACTTAGAGTTCAGGATACAAGTTTAATTGTCTTGAGGTGATTGCCTGACATTGTCTGATACAAGTAAACAAACAACTTCAGTCCTATGCTAGGAGAGGAAGAGCTAACTAAACTTAATAAACCATCAAAAGCAATAACATTGCTTTTTTAAAAACAAATCTTAAAGGGCATTCAGTAGTTCTCTAGCTAGCTTTAGCATTGCTCTTCTTTGTGTACTTTAAGTACCAGTGTGACAGTGGTGTTAGATGCTGTACTGCCATCTTTCAACATGGATAAGCATGATCGTCTCTGCTGCCCCCGTCAGCTTTGGAATATCATTTGCAACTGGAAAATGTCGGAGTTTGAGGTAATTTCTAAAGTTATTTATTACTCCTATAATATAATTGCTTTACCTAAAAACAAACGTCAGAAATCAATTGAACATGCTTCTACTGTTAAGGATAGATTATTTTTGCCCTCATATCAATAATCTTTAGAGACTGTCTTCGTTTCACATTATTTCTGAAGACCGTTATTACCTTAGCATAAAATAAACCTAAATTATCTAATGATACAGAATGTTATGGTAAAAGAAAAGATTAGAATTGTATTTGATGATCAAATTTAGCATGTCCATGAATACTGTATTTGAAGGACTTGTTTTATTTCCAAGCAGCCAACATCATGGTTTACACAAAATCCACAATAATCACTGTGCCAAGCTACTTTGCACTAAACTAATGAAGACATAGATGCCTTACCATTACCAATGTTTACTCTAGTTTTTTGCTGCCTTTGCCAGTCTTTGTCTCCACTGCTAAAGCATGATAAATAAATATGTTCTATTATGTTCTGTCACCATGACAAATTCCTTGTATGTGTAAGCATACTTGGCAATAAAGCTCATTCTGATTATTTTTGCTCTTCGTGTCAGCAAACAACAATGTTCTATGCACAGTCAGGCGTATCTATCTACACAGGCGGCAGCCAATGAGCGCGAGGATTCTCTTCTTCGACGTTTAGTGAAACACCACGGGTCATGTGATTTTAACATGGCAAAACACATTGAAGGGGTGTCCCGCACCATGTAGAATAAAACTATTATGAATACAGTCTTCATCTCATGTGAGTGTACACCTTTCAGATCAAACTTCACAAAAACACAATTCATTCGTTAATGTGTAAAGCTTTTTAAATTGGCTCCAAACTACTGAATGCACCTTTAAACTGGCAGTTATCAAATCCCTTATTATGAAACCAAAGCTTGATCCTGAAAAGTTGGTTGAAGATTCTAGAAAAGGTAGGATCCTACAAACTATGTTCATTTTTGAGGAGAAATGGTGTCTGTGAAGAATTTCAATCAGGATTTAGGCCCCATCATAGTACAGAGACTGCACTTATCAGAGTTATAAATGACTTGCTTTTATCATGTGACCATGACTGATTCTCTCTTCTAGTGCTAGCATATCTTCAACACCATAGATCATGACATTCTCTTGGATAGGCTTAAGAATTATGTTGGCATTCGTGGACTAGCATTAGCATGGTTTAGGTCCTATTTATCCAACCGCTTCCACTTTGTTTGCCAACAAGAAATTGTCAGATCAAGAACAAGTATGGAGTGCCGCATGTCCTATACTTTTTTCCTTGTATATGCGTCACTTGCGAGACATTATCAGGAACCATGGAATTAGTTTTTATTATTACGCAGACAATACTCAGTTATATATTTCCTTGAGACCTGACAAAATTTCCCAATTCTCCAAGTTAGCAAAGTGTATTAATGATATCAAAAACTGGATGGCTAGAAAATTCCTTCTACTCCATTCTAACAAACTGAGTTTTTAATTACTGGACCAATAACCTTTTAAAAATAAGATGCTAAAATATAATTTGTCTCTCGATGGATGTACTGTTAGGTCGTCTTCTACAGTTAAGAATTTGGTTATGTTTAATAGCAAACTGTCCTTTGAAAATCACATTTCCAATGACATTTCATTGTTCCACCTCAGAAATATTGCCAAGTTATGACACATGCTTTCTGTTTCTGATGCCGAAAACCTTATTTATGAGTTCATGACCTCAAGACTAGATTATTGTAATGCAGTACTGAGTGGATGTCCTTTAGGCATAATAAATAAGCTTCGGTTGGTTCAAAATACAGCAGCTAGAATGCTAACACACTCTCTTGAGACACACTCCATTAGTTTAAGTCTAGACTAAAGATTCATCTCTTCAGCCAGACATACACCTAATTTATCCCTCAACTCACAGTTATCTGCATTAGTCTGGTCCGCCGGAACCAGAAACACTTCTATTATTCTATAACGCTGCATTAAAGTGAATGGAATCTACACTAATATTAATATATTTTTTTCCCTGTCTCAAGCTTGAGATACATATCCTGAGGATACCAGAGCCTGCCAGTTCAAGCTCCGGTCCTGCCCAAAGTCCTATTCATGTGTCACTAAGTGATGACAACTAACTGCAGTCTGTGCCAGCTAGATCATTTCAGTTTATTACAAAACAGAAAACATGGGATACTTCACCGGCCACATGCTGAACTTTGGACTTAGGTTGGACTTCACCAGAAATAAACTGCCACTAGCTTCTAGCTGGACTGCGATGCACCTCACTGACCTCTGCCTGAATCACCTTGATCAAAGGATGGACAACACTCTCTTAAAATGGAATACATAGACAATAAATGTATTGCCAACTAAAGCCTTCATCTGCCAAAAAACGAAGGACAATGAATATGTGTGCACTTCCACAGTTAATTCAGGATGGACTTCAAAGACTGTGTTATTAATCTTAGAGTTCAGTCAATATCCTTTAGTTTTAAACATTGCCCAACAAAAATCAACGATTTTTATTGATACATGACTTGTACTGTGTCTCATAGCTAAGTGATATTGGCATTATATTCATGCTGTATAGATGATGAGCCTGGTTTCTCCCAAGGTTTTTATTTCCTCCATTAACTAACATCTTATGGTGTTTTGCATTCATATATTATTTTAGAGTCCAATTTCAGAAAAATAAAAATGTATCTACAAATCACTATTTATATTTGCAATAAAATATTCATTGTATCGACAGCCATGTTGAATGGGTCATTTCTTTTCAGTGAATCGATTGAGTGGGTTGGCATAGATGAGTATTTCTTTCTTCAAAACACACTTTAATGCATTTATTTCAGATTTAGGACAAATCAACAATGCAGGTGGTCTCCTTGTCAGAGCATCTGTTTTCTCTCATAAAGCTACAAGCTACTGTACTTAAACTTTAAGTAATTCAACTACATAGTTACTCTTTAAAAAAAAAAAAGTAGTTAACTACATTACAAGTTACTAATAAAAAGCAGCTACAACTATGTTGAAGCTATTTCAAGAAGAAACATTTTTTAGATATACAACAACAGGATGCAACCTGGTCTCATAGTGAAAACATGACTCTACATACATTTTTGCAAAACTTGTTATACATGTCTCCAGGTACAATTCCCTGCAGTTTCCAGGTGAAATAAACACTAGAGGCACTACAACTGTGCGTTTTATTCACTTTCACTCAAATCATAACTTCAGTGGCTGATTATGACTTTATAAACACTTATTTTTCTCTCATATATTACTATGTTATGATATCGAGACACTTTTCTAATGCTCTAACGCATCTTTTTAAAAACTATACATTTTAACGCTTGTATTACAGACCCACATACATATATACATTTTTTCTAATATGATTAGCTTGCGTGGTAGCGCACCTCATAGAGCGTTGGACTTTGGACTTTTTATTTCGCTTCTGCATTTTAAAACACTATCGGTTAAGGGTAAGAATGTCTGTTTTGTTAAACTCTCATTTCTCTTTTTGGACACTTTTGGATAAGTTTAGGGTAAAGTTTTATGTTAGGGAGGTTCGTTTTATTAAAACCGCCATCTAAAATCTCCTTAAAAACCTTGTCTGATTACAACCTCATTTCGCTCGGTTTTGGAGCCCCCTGCTGGACATTTCACTTGAAAATTGCAGCCAAGCGTGTTATGAAGCATGTAATTTCAGTTTTGCAAAAACGTTACAATGCTCACGTAAATTTAATAAAACCAGGCTGACCAGATGATATTATTTAATTCTGCAATCAGTTCTGATTGGGAATTCAATAATATAACAAGACAGTTATGCATTTACAGTAATTACAGTGACATTCTCTTTTGAAAATGAACCATGGTTTTACTACAGCAACCAGAGTTTAACCATGGTATTTGTAGTAAAACCATAATAACCATAAAATTAACCATCGTTACTGAAGTCACGGTAACTACTAGAGTCATATTTACTACAATATAACTATAGTAAAAACATTGTTAATTTCCAAAAAGGTCAAACTAATAGGTGGCATCATTAAAATGAACATAAATGCATATTGAATAAACAGTAATAAAATAAAAAATGATAAACAGCAGTAATACACTATATAACCCCAATTTCCAAAATGTTGGGACAGTATGAAAAATGCTAATAAAAACAAAAATGTGTGATTTGTAAATTATATTCACCCTTTGCTATATTGAAAGCTCTACAACTTACTGTACATTTTCACACAAAAAAATCAACAAACAGAAAAAACATCATATTATGTGTAATTGTGGTGCTTTCAATATAGCAAAGGGTGAATATAATTTACAAATCACTTTTTTTTTTTTTTTTTTTTTTTATTAGCATTTTTCATACTGTCCCAACTTTTTCAGAATTGGGGTTGTATATTTCGCTTCAAAAAAGAAGGCAATGTCCCTTTAAGGCTGCGCGGGGCTCAAGTCAATCAGTGAATCATTTATGTGAACTAGTTAATTTACATGAACTGTCCGAAAGAACTGACTCACTAAAATAATTTGGTTTTCCCAGCATACATGAGAGAGAGAGGACGGTTAAGGGGAGTGTGTTTGATTATTTATTCTACTCCATTGCTGCGTTCAAAACAGCTTGGTTTCTGCCATGCTACTGAAAAATGTTAACTGCTTTCCAACACTGCATTATATGCTGTAAAAAAAATTAAAGTTTTGTGTACAGTACATTCCTTTTGCAAATGATCTCACCTAATGCTACTGAGTCCACATGCTCAGAATGTAACTGCAGTGAAAGGCCTAAAAGTTGCCAATCTTACTGTAGAGTTTCCTCCTGTGCAGATATCAACAGTACTTTAGTGTAATAAAACTCTTGTGCATTTCAATGAAATAGAGAAAAGCATATATTTTGTTTATAATACTCCCAAAGAGTGCTGTCTGGGTTGTATCTCAGATTATTTGTTTGACAAGTTTTGACAGCTG